>NC_029775.3:86873046-86885266 GCF_000817695.3 Arachis duranensis | reverse complement strand
AATCACAGAAAAACACACAAACTCATAGTAAAGTCCAGAAAGGTGAATTTTAACTAAAAACTAATAAAAGTATACTAAAAACTAACTAAAATATACTAAAAACATACTGAAAACAATGCCAAAAAGCGTATAAATCATCCGCTCATCATCCACATTAGCTTGAAATAATGAAAAAGATTGCTCGAAGAACTCAATATTACATATTTCTAAATTTAGAGTGTAACATATAAACAAATTGATAGGTCCTATTTTTCTCCTATATGAAAGATTCTCAAAACTTGTTAAAACAAAGAGATGAACTCCAAATAGTTAAACTCCAGAATCAAATAAGAAAAATTAATGAGACCATTTTATTTTAGTTGTCATCATTCATGAACCACTAATTTAAAAAATGCATTTATCTTATATCTACAAAATCTCCAAATAAGCAACGGAAGAAAATAACATTTTAATTCCCACATACTTTTTCTCAAAAATTTGATTCCCAACCCTACAGCACAAAAAAAGGATAAGGCATTGGGGAAATGTTTGAAGATTAAAAATCCTGTATCACGAACATGGGCCTCTTTCCAGTTCATAATCTTAAATTATTCACTATTTTAGGATACAGATTCCATCATAATCATAATTTAACAAAAAAAAGTGGAAAATCGTGGATTTGGAGAGAGGAAATGGAAGGAACGGAATGAGAGAAGAAGAACCGAAGAAGACTAATAGGTACTCACTTTGTTATTGGAAAACAATTTGGGATACTTCATGAATATACACAAGCATTCTTAATTTGTATTGGAACAAAAAAAGATGAAATCAATTAAGCAAATTCATACCTGAGATTGAGGTTCCATTGGAACTCTGAAAGTGGAGGATGAAGGGGAAGACGGAGCACCACGGTGCTGACGACGACTCGAAGAGAGAAGAGAAAAGAGAGAAGAGAGAAGAGAGAAGAAGAGACTGGAAGAGCGAGCCTAGAAACAACGCTGGGAGATGAGATGAGACCGGCAGCGAGTGCTGGCTGGGCGACGACGGCGAGAACAAAAACAAGAGAAGGGTGGAGTGGGTGGTGATAGTTCTAGACAGATCGGATTAGAGGGTGTGATGAGTTTACACTTTACAGTAAAAGGAATTAGGGTTCCACTTTATGAATTTAAAAAATGTTTGGGGTAAATGTAAAAAATTATTATTATTATTATTAACCCCATATGAGGTATATTTATAAATTATGTTTTGTACACATTGAAAAAGCTCAAAAGACTTGAGCTTATTATAAACAGACCCGTATAAAGTTACTTTTAGAGAATCCAAATAACTCCCTTTTTAGTTAAATGCTTAAAATAGTATACCTAATATTCCTTAATAATGTACTAAATCAAGATTCGTATATGGATTAATATCAAGATATCAAAAGAAGTTTAAGTGGAGTTTATTTTACCCAATATAAATGACTAGAAAATAAGAAACAAGCTTCATGATTATAAAATTATCATATTTTAATAATATCAATAAATTCCGTTAATTTTAATTTTTATCTTTAGGGTGATTAAAAAAAAACTAAAAGTTTTTCGACTGAAATTTCTTCTTAAAACTACAAGTTGTAAGTTTTTTATATATTTCATAAAAAGGTTCTAAAATTATTTATTTGAGTGTCAACATCATATGTACTACTTGACCGACGTTACTACTATAACTGAAATGATTTAAGAAAAATTATTTTTAAGTAATAATTTACAATAAAAATGAATCTACAAGAAATGTATGTTTAAGTAATGAATTAAGATTAAAGTAGTGCTAATTTTTGTTTCTTGGTTAAACGGTTAATACATTTATATTAAAAAACTATAGCAAATGACTCATACTATTTAATACAATTATTAATAATATATTTATTACAAACAAAAAAAAGTAACTTTAGACATGTATGTTTAAGTTGATTGCAACTTGCCGGATATAAAATAATAATCTTACAAGACTAATAATTTTTATGGATATTTATTAGGATAAGAAATTTTGTAATATGTTTTAAGCGGGTTAAAGTCAACCCAAATCAGAATACAAAAATTAATATTACTCTTTTTCTAGAGCTCCTTTTCCTTTTTAATGAATTTTATGTTTATTTTTATGTTTTGTTTTATTTTCAATTTGATCAAAAGTATTTAATTTTAATTCTTAACTTTTAGCATGAATGAAAAAATGTAACTTTTTACGTAATAGATAATTAAAAAAAACTTATTAAAGAGAGAATAATATCATTTAACATTTTACGTAATAGATATTTAAATTTGAGTTAAATCATATTTTACAAATTGTAATCTTTTTTTAACAAGTAAAAAAAATTAGAAAACGTATAAGAAACCTTCTTATGCATTAGATAATTTTAAAAATAATAATTATACAGAAGGTTAAAAACATTAAGTTACAAAAAATTTATGAATAATTAAATTGACTTTGTTCGATAGAGAGACAGAGTGAAAGAGAGTAATATTAATGATTAATAAACAACCCAGATTGATGAAGTCAAAAGTTTTCTTTCTCTCATTAGGTAGTGTTTTATTTCAAAGATCTATTTTTATGAAGAGTATTCAAATGACAAATAAAATAGAAAGAATGTTTCCATTAGATTGTGAAAATTAATGTCATTTTTATGATATATTTACATTATCTCAAAGGATGCAAAATGAATGTAATAAACTATAATTTAATTAATGTGCACAATAAAACAAATTTAAAACTTTTATAGTAGCAATCAAGCGTCGAAAGAGAACCTTCTGTCCCAAGTTTTCATATTAAACTACATCTTAAATTTATAAGGTTAAAGTTTATTTGTTGTCCTTAAAATTTTATTTAAAGTTTTAAAAGTACCATTAAGTTTTATATTGTTCTAATTTTGTCCCAAAAATTTTCTACTTGCATCAAATATATCTTGAGCAGCTATTTATGAAAGCAAATCAGAGGAATATTTTATGCAAGAACAATAATCAACTCAAGCAAATCAGACATAATTTTCATATATTATAAAAGCATTGATCCTAAACTATATAAAATTTATATGTCAGAGGGATATTTTGTAACGACCCAACTTCTAGCATGTCTAGATCATACTAGAAATTGAATGTTACCAACTTGTTTTTCCTTTTCTGTATTATTAATTAATAAATATAAGCCTGTACGTTATTAAAACACCGCAAATTTTACAAGTAATTTTTTTTTAAAACAAGAATAATTTAAAGTCGCATACCCTCCATATATCAAGGGATAATTAAACATTCACATACATAAAACAAAAGATAACAGAATATGGAGTAACACACTATAATATACATCATGTTACAGAAGTGGCTTAGTTATATAAGCATATAGCTATAGTACAACACCCCTAAGTCAGTGACTCATATAGTATGTACATATATGTACATAAGACGCCCCAAGGCCTGGCCTGACCAAAAGCCCCTAAGCTGGCACCCAGACTAGCCTAACTCTATGATATGCTATTCCCTCTAATCATGCTAACAAAAGTGAGGGAGACACTCTAATGTACTGAAGTTAGACTAGGCGTCTCAAAAAATCTCCTCAATCCTAGTCCAGAGTACCTCACGGAAAACCACCGGGCGAATGCTGATGCTCGCCTGCTGGCACCTCGCCTGGCTCATCGTCATCGCTGTCAGAGGAGATAACTATGAAGTTAGGATCTTCCTCTGGATCTTCTTCTTCCTCGTCCTCTTCTTCTGCCGGAGTGATAGCAGAGGAACCACTGCTAGCCACAGGAACCATAAAAGGATAGCTACCAAACAAAATACAGTCGGGAGAAGGAGGTGGCGCCTCCATGATCTGATCATACTCATGTCCCTGCTGCTCATCAAAGACAGGAGGCTCGATCGGCTCAGGTAAAGGATCAAGCTCAGGTGGCAATACAGGAACACCCCACTCATCAAGGACAAAAGGTGCAGGAGGTGACTCATGGATAGGCTGGGCAGGTATAGGCTCATCAGGTAGAGGAGGTTCAGGTGGAGGAGGATAGTCAGGTAGAGGTGGCATCTGCTCCTTAGGATGAGGTATCCCAGGTTTTCCGGGGTGTAACCAAGATAAAGGAAAATCATAGGGTGCATTAGGATTAAAGTATGCTGTCCTAATAGGGTACTGGAAAGGTCTACCACAAACCATATAATTACGGATACGAGGTACCGCACAGTAGATGTAACACTCGCCGCGCACCGGGTCCTCGTGGATGTACGGTGGATCAATCTCATAGAATAGGACTCCTGTGTCCAGCTGTAGAGGTGTAAGGGGTAAGAACTGGGGAGTTCTTAGTAAGGTCGGGGTTTACAGTTAAGTTCATTTATAATGTCCGTGGTCATAGAAGTATAAATAAATGTAGAGTAATATGTACATAACAGCAACATAAACTAACACATGAACAAGAGAGAAAATAGGAAGTAAATGCACATTCACACATTAATATGCAATCACACAGTTATGCTCAAACAAACAAGGAATAGAACAAGAACACAAGAAGATAAGCAATAAATAATGCACAAACAAGTATGATGCATGTCTGTCCCTACTGCAGGTAATGAGCTCATTTGTCGGTTTCGACCCGCACCCGACGCAATCCGACCCTCCAAGTCAGATAGGGCCTTCCCAGAACTTAATCCCAGATTACGTACCGCATACCCTCTACCAAGTGCTCTCGACATGCAGGGCTGGTATTTGCTCAGGTCTCAATATACCGCAGGTATGCGAATCAGGCTTCTACCAAGCATTCAGCTTGCAGGGCTGGTATTACTCTACCGCAGCCTATTTGGGAAGCAACATCACAATACGGGCATCCCCGCACAACATTCACAAGCATTGCCCGAAGGCTCATAATTCACATATAACCATACTTTCCATCACTTAGCAATCATCATAAATCAAGCATTACAACATCACAGAAAGCTCATTTTACAATTCTCTATTTACTCTGTAAGGTCAGGTACACAGCTATATCACTTTTAACTCCTTTTCTTTTTAACATAAACACAGGTTTCAAAATCTTGTTTCTTTACCTCATATACCTCTATATCTTCTCTTATACCTCTTCTTAGGTGTTTAGTAAAGGAAATTAGAGAATTCTGGACTCAAAACTGCCTTCCTGAGGCTTTTAGGAAAAACTGTCTTGTTATCAATATTTTATTATTAAAATAATAATATTTTATTTAACTTTCAAAAATTGCATTTTGACCCCGGACTTCTTGGAAATTGCACTCTGACCCCTATAACTTTTAATAATTACACTTTAGCCCCTCAACTTTTGATTAATTAATTTTCAACCCCAAACTTTTTAATAACTGCATTTTGAACCCAAAACTCCATGAATACACGTTTTCATGTTCTTCCAAAAACCAAAAACATTTTTCCAAAAGTTCATCAGATTTCTGCTTGATTTTCAGCTAGTTTTTCAATCTTTTCGGAAACCGATTTGAACCCAATTTTTATCAAACCAAAGAGAAACTTTTCAGCCATTAAATGCACATCAAATAAGCATAAAAAATCATGATTTTCATGGCTGGAATGTCACGTTTTCTAGCAGCACCAACAGCCACTTCAAAACCATCATAAACATGATTTTCAAGCATTAAACAACAAGATTTCATGATCAAACCATCACACAAACACCCAAAATCAAACCTCAAGCAACAAGATCTGATTTAACACTTCAAGAACACAGCCAATCATTGATTAATTTACCAAACCTTACTCCTTTGCTGCTGTCCAAGATTGAAGCAAAAACAAGCTTCCAGAAGCACTTTTACGCTTATTTTAACATCAACAACAACTTTAGAATCTTATGAACCATGAAGGCTGAAGCTTCATGATGATGAAAAGAAGGTTTTCCTCACCTTAAGGTAACTAGAAATCACGTTTTCTTGGAGCTTTTGGTGATTGAATAAGAGATCCTAAGAGAAAACATGAAAAAAACATCATTAGCTTAAGGAACCACCATGGCCGAACCTTCAAGGAGGAGGAGCAGCCTTCATACCTTGATTTACTCCATGAAAAGTGACATAGAAATGAAGAGGAGGAAGAGGGGAACACTTTGGTAAGATTAGATTTTTGATAGGGGTTCTGGTTTGAGAAAGAACGGAGAAAGAAGCTCAGGTGTTCATGGAAGTTTCATGGTTTTCTTTCATGGTGTTCTAAGCTTTTCCAAGAACAAAAATGATAGCCAAGCTGTCCAAGGGAGGCCGTGGCTTTTGGATGATGATTATCCAAAAGTTACTTGTCAAAATATCTCAGAAAAGGATAATTACTAAAGCTAGATGTATTAGAACTTAAGTAATTACACTGCTAATGGATAAACATTAAGTTACTTAGTGTAAATGACACTAGTAACTGGATAATCATAAGAATAAAAGATATATGATGAAGCATTAGCAGTGCTAAGTTCATCTAAGAATGCCGGTATTATCCGTTACCGGTAGATTTCTAGCTCAGTTATTATATTACTAAACATAGATCAACATTAATCACAGTAGAGAAGATAATAATATATGGATATTATATTAATATAATTTTTCTCTCGAAATTCGTGACTGACTCGTCACATAGAGACTAACCACGGAAATCAGAATTTTGAAATTTGGGCCCGAAGTGGCTAAGAAACGCAACTCTTCGCGACGTGCCTTCTTAGATTAGGAGAGGTGTCCTGTGCAATCAAGCTGCTGACTCAGCAGCTTGATGACGCAGCACCTATGCAGTGGAGGTGTTTATATGCATAGAAATTCCTAAAAATTTTGTAAAAATTCCGTTTGATCTCGAAAAAGCGCCGTTTCTTCGGGGCTAGGCCGTTACATATTTTATGCAAATCGTAAACTTTAACGATAAAATTAAAACAAAATAAAATTTATGGGTATTTTCTTAATTTTTGATCAATTTTAGGAAAGATATTTATAGGGATTATATTAAGCGGTTCACTAACATTGAAGTTGGGCATAACTACATGGTCAATAACTAAGATATTATTTTATAGTTTATTGTCTTATAAGCTGAACATGTAATGTATTTATACTATAATTCAAGTTTGTGCCTTCATATTATTTTGCACATCAGCTTTCTTTCTATTTGAACCGCATAAATATAATGATATTTTAACAAAACAAGGGCCTGTGAACATTGATAAATATATTTTGTTAGTTGCATTTGGTTTCTATTAGGTATTAGAATCTTATATAAATAGTTGTGGAATAAAAACGTCCCACGTTCAGAATTCCATACGAGGTTAATTGGGAAATATTTTACGAGGTAGTATGAAATTATTAGCTAATAGAAAAAATAGCCGTGTAAACAGTTACTTTCTTTAGATACAACAATAAGATATGACATGTAATAAATTAAGGTTAACCAAATTTATTTTGTGTACATTTTTTAGATACAGAAAGTATAAATCAGAAACCACACCTATAATAAAAATTATGTACTCTCTTCACTAATTAATAAGGGTCCTTATCGTTAGATTAGACTATATGTTATCTCCAACTCTAAATGATTATTTTAACTCAAATGTAATAAATAATACATGAATATAGGAATTTGTATGTTTTTAAATAAGAAGATGAAAAATCTGTGTGCTTCCTAACATAGGAAATAGCATTATTTTTAAATAGGGAGATATTATGCTGCTTAAAGATATACCATTGCTACATAGACTCTGCACTCGATTAACTGCATTTATGGCATTCATTTGTTAATGTCAATATAAACCTTCCCTTAACTTTATTAGCTTTAAAATTTTTGCAATGATCCCCATCAATCAATCAAAATTTGGATATCCATTTATAGATAATGTAAAATATACTCAAATAAACAATTTCACTCGATGGTAACCCTTTGAAGCATGATGAGCAAATAATTTATACGCTTTTTGGCATTATTTTTAGGTAATTTTTAGTATGATCTAGTTACTTTTAGGGATGTTTTCATTAGTTTTATGCTAAATTCACATTTCTAGACTTTACTATGAGTTTGTGTGTTTTTTCTGTGATTTCAGGTATTTTCTGGTTGAAATTGAGGGACCTGAGCAAAACTCTTATAGGAGGCTGACAAAGGACTGCTGATGCTGTTGGAATCTGACCTCCCTGCACTCGAAATGGATTTTCTGGAGCTACAAAACTTCAAATGGCGCGCTCTCAACGGCGTTGGAAAGTAGACATCCAGGGCTTTCCATCAATATATAATAGTTTATGCTTTATTCGTGATTAGATAACATAAACTGATGCTCAACACCAGTTCCGTGCTGCAGTCTAGAGTCAAACGCCAGAAACACGTCACGAACCAGAGTTGAATGCCCAAAACATGTTACAATTTGGCATTCAACTCCAAAAGAAGCCTCAGCTCATGGATAGATCAAGCTCAGCCCAAGCACATACCAGGTGGGCCCCGAAAGTGGATTTATGCATCAACTACTTACTTCTGTAAACCCTAGTAGCTAGTTTAGTATAAATAGAACTTTTTACCTTTGTATTATTCATCCTGGATCCTGGATTGTATTATTCAGTCTTTTGACCACGTTTGGGGGCTGGCCATTCGGCCATGCCTGAACCTCTATCACTTATGTATTTTCAACGGTGGAGTTTCTACACACCATAGATTAAGGGTGTGGAGCTCTGTTGTACCTCAAGTTTCAATGCAATTACTACTATTTCTATTCAATTCCGCTTGTTCTTATTCTAAGATATTCGTTGCACTTCAACATGATGAATGTGATGATCCGTGACACTCATCATGGGATTGAATGACTGTGACGAGCTTCAAACTCCTGAAGGTTGGGCGTTAGTGACAGACGCAAAAGAATCACTGGATTCTATTGCAACCTGATTGAGAACCAACAGATGATTAGCTATGTTGTGACAGAGCATTTGGACCATTTTCACTGAGAGGATGGGATGTAGCCATTGACAACGGTGATGCCCTACATACAGCTTGCCATAGAAAGAAATGACAAAGATTGGATAAAAGCAGCAGGAAAGCAGAGATTCAGAAGGAAAACAGCACCTCCATACACTTGTCTGAAATTCCCACCATTGAATTATATGAGTAACTATTTACTATTTTATTCCTTCGCGTATACTATAATTTCTTAACACAGTTGAATTCGCCTGACTGGGATTTACAAGATGACCATAGCTTGCTTCATACCAACAATCTCTGTGGGATCGACCCTTACTCACGTAAGATATTACTTGGACGACCCAGTACACTTGCTGGTTAGTTGAGCGGAGTTGTGACAAAGTGTGATTCATGTTTGAGAGCACCAAGTCTTTGGAGCCATTGTTGATGATCACAATTTTTCCCATCAAATCAAAATGTTGATGAGCCTTCATTATTGAAACTAAAACTAGACTTACTCATTTAATTGACTAGAAAGAAATAACTGATCTTAAATGAGGATACCAACAAATGTGAAGTATGTGCTATATGAAGCCTGGTATATTAGCCATCATTATTTAGTTTCGAGAAATTACTATTTTATCCAAAAATGATTATTCAAAATTTGAGTCCTCACAAGCATGAAAATAGTCAACTTAATTTTCCTTATTTCATACCTTAATAGTAAAAAACTTCACTATAAAATGGCCTCAAATGAGCTACTATTTCATACTAAAAAACTAAACAACTAACTAACACTTATAACTATCAATAGACTCTTTCCTTTCATTGTCTTTGCTTTGCTTCTCAGTTTCAAAAAATGAGTGACATTCCCCCTAAGAGAGTCATCCTGCCAGACCTTCCTAACGAGATCATGCTTGGGATATTTTATCGTTATGATGCAAGAATGCTTTTAAGTGTTCGATCAACATGCCACTATTGGAGAAACAAACTTAACTACTATGAGTTCATAACAGAAATGGGAACAAGATGGAAAAGCAATGGTTGCTCCTTCTTAGCAGGTTTTGGATTCTCATCTAGGTGGGCTACTCCCCTAGATTGGATGATGAAAATTAATGCATGGAGTGGTCAAACCTCTACATTCCAATTTCCATTTCTGTTAACACAAGAGGGATGGTTTCACATTATTGGTGTTCAGAATGGTATATTTTGTATACATTATTGTTCTGTGGGAAAAAGAACCTTTATACTTACTTGGAACCTAACAACTAGAAAGTCCAGCATCATGAATGATCTTGGAAAACATTATTGTGATGATTGTTCTTTTTTTTCTCATTTGTTTATTATCCCAGGTCTGTTAATTATTCCGTTGTCCACATATTCAAGGAAAAGCCAGAAAGTCCTTCATGGACATTAACAATGTCTACAAATTTAGTCCGGGATTGGAATGTGTCACTCACATGTCCACTATACGTTGATACATTGGATCTTGATTACGCTTCCCTTAATGGTGTTATTTATTGGGTAAGTTGCTTACTTCTTGAGGAGGATGATGACCCTCCATGTATTGTATCATTCTTTGTATTAACATTTACTTTCCATAAATTTTTCCTCCCAATTGAAGCCCATGCCCATTGCCATAATCTGTTGATCCGAAATGATAAGCTCTGCCTGGCTACAAAATAATCATGATGATCAGTCATATAGCTCTACCATTTGGCAAGCTGATGCTATCAATGATGATATTATTTGGAGCAAGCTTTATATGTTTAATGGTATTGGAGTTCCTTACATACCTGCATTATTTGTTAATGATAACCTTTTACACATCATGGAAAGGCATTTACCAATACTGGATATGGATGGTATAAAGTCCACTTATTTCCATATTCTCAAAGTACAATGAAACAAATCACACAAGGAAAACAGTTCGGTGGATCTAATATGACAGCTTGGTGAAAATGAAATCAATCCACAAGTTCAACGAAAGTTTCTTCCCAGCCTAATTTACAACTTTGATGTCTTTTTTGTTATATTTGGTGTGCTGGTAGTGTCTATTTTTATTTTTTATCATGTTTTGTTTCAATCTTTCTTGCTGTCATTAATTGTTAGCATTTGTATTAGTTTAGCCTTAGTATAAACGGAGAAGATTGCTTATGAGAATATATGTCATATGCCCAAACCTACTTTCATATTAATAGTAACATGTCCCTTTTTTTAATGATGACTTGGGTATTATGTATTAATCTTTTCCTTGCAATTAGAATGGCTCTTAAATTGTGAAGGGGTCTGAATCTATATATTACTTTCAAATTCATAAATTTATATGTTGATTGCAGTGAGACGGTAAATTATTGTAGGATTATATCAATAGTGGATTATAGAATGTTCCAATCATAACTTACCATTGAGTTATACGTAACTGGATCCAATATAGACAACTCACATTAATATTTACTTTTAATTTACATAAACATATGGACATATTTACTTATAACTTATTTTTTACACAAAAAAAATTATTTCCACTTTCTTTAATTTTAACCCAGTCTTCTTATTTAAATTAGCTTAGTTAAGTTTATCATTAAATTTTATGTAGAAAAAAAGAGATAGATTTAAAAAAATTGTGATGCATAAGTCAAAGAAATAATGTGTAAATTACATACATAATCACATAAAACATTTCAAGAGATTGTAATTATAATCTGCATTAAAGTCACCAGATATATGTAATTAAAGGTATTGAGTTACCTAGATTATTTTTTTAATGTTAATGGTAATTAATTATAGTCAGAGTACATAACGAGTACATAATGCTAACCACAAAACTTTTTTTTGTTTTTGTTTTTCATTCAGTTAAAATTTTAAAAATGAAAAGAACCAATTTTTCTCAGATTGGTTCTAACATTAAGCTATCAGGGATATATCTTATGCAAATTGAAACTATAAAGAAAGAATGGAAACAAAATAAAATGTAGAGAGGTTTTTGAAAATTTAAAAACACTTTAAAGCCAAAAAATTTACTTTACTCAATCTATAATTATTAGTTAAAAACTTATACCCTAATAAATTATATTAGTTGTAACACCCTACCATACGGAGTTTTATGCTTAAGTCATAAAATAGAGGTGGCGAGGTATTACGACCTCTAATAATAAAATTTAGTATATTTAGTAGTGGAAAAAATGTTTATAACTAGGAGCCTTTGTAAAAAGGGTAAATAAAAAATCATTAAATTTGAAAAGTGCAACACTCATGAAGCGATAGAAACAAATGAATCAGGGTAAAAGATAAGCCGACGCGGATGTATAAACAAAAGAGTGCCAAAATACAGATAACGAGGTTCAAGACTCAGTTCGTG
>NC_029775.3:86853421-86873025 GCF_000817695.3 Arachis duranensis | reverse complement strand
ATCAACACAAAATGAAACCAAAAGATAGAATTACAGAACCCGTTTCTCCAAAATAACCTCTAACAGGATTTAATACAGTATATATAGACAATGGAGAATATAAGTATCTATGCAAGTACATATAACCAAAATAAAGTCCTGAGAGCTAAGGATCTTCACTAATTCAGAAGCTTCCAGCATGCTTTAGCGAGGAGCCTCACGTCCTGCATCTAAAAACCATAAAATCTGCATGGGTGAGAACCGGAGGTTCTCAGCATAGTAATAGTGCCCACATATATAGCATATAATGTCCTGGAAAAGCCGAAGGCAATCCTAGAACTTCTGATATATATAATTAAAGCTTACAAAATTAATTAAACCATGGAAATGAAAATAGGCAACTAACTAAGGATTTTCGGTATAACTAAAACTCCCCTTTCCTACCCCTCTGAACCTCCCAACCACCAATGGAACCAAAATGCCACAAACACAATTATTACAAACAAGGAAAAACCACAAATAGGATACAAATATAGCAATTAATCAAGTAGCAATTATTTATGCAAACAATTAGGCATTCCAACAAATCACACCAAACAAACATATAAATGCATATAATGCATGCCTGTCCTAGTGGCTGATGAGTATCATCTGTCGGTTATAAAGCCAACCCGACAAATCCTGGTAGCTAACCATTGGACTGTCTCTCTGTCGTGCATCCCCAACTCGAGTTATTCACAATCATAATTATCAATATATATACAACACCCACACTGGTGTTCATCCACAGGGGCGAGCTCATCCGGAACTTTCATAGTATTCGGCCACACTTACGACATAAGGTCAGCAAACTATCGAGTCTCAACCTAGAGCACGTGGTGCCTAGCCACTGCTTTCACCCAGAAAAACTCGTATCTCAGATAGTGGAAGTGCAGCAATCACATTATCAATCAACAAGCATATATGCATTCATACTCAGCCATAATCAACATTAACACTGCCATTCGGCTCATAATACACAATCCACAGCCAGCCATAATCCGTTGTCACATACAGCCATTCGGCTCATATCATACACAACACTCCCACTGTCATCCTTAGCAACTCATACCATCGTCAACAATTATGATTCATTATAAATTTCCTTTTTACTTCTTTCACAAGTTACCTTTCTCACTGCCCTCACTAAGCTTCATAACCTAAAAACCACCTATTAAGCTTTAAACAAGCGAAAACATTTGAACGCTGAAGGAATGCATCAAAATCAGAATTCATAGTTGCTGAGGAACAGAGGCTCGCGTATGCGACCTTATGCTTGCGTATGCGATGAGCGTAGACCGTAGCATATGCTCGCATCACGTGCTCCTTCTCGCGTACTGATGAGTTCGGATTCACTCCCCTCCCAATAAAATTGATGAATCTGCTCTTTGGCAAGCACACCAAAATTATCGTCAAGTAATAACCCACAGTTGAGTGGGATCGTATCCACAGAGATTGGTAAATTTGAACAATTTTAATTAATGGGTGAATTAGTTAAGCTTAGACAGAATAAGTTGTAAGTGAAGGATCATAAATGGTGGAAACATAAATGGCAAAAGAATAAAAGAAAGCAATAAAGTGCAGAAATAGAAATGGCAAGAATGTAAAAGGGAGTGGGAATTCGCTAAATGTAAATGAAAGCTATATGGTGCACAAAATCACAATCACACTTTTGTAATTCCGCACAACTAACCAGCAAGTGCACTGGGTCATCCAAGTAATACCTTACGTGAGTAAGGGTCGATCCCACGGAGATTGTCAGCTTGAAGCAAGCTATTGTTATCTTGTAACTCTTAGTCAGGATATCAATAATTCTCAGATTTAATTGTAAAAAGTAAAAGAACATGAAATAAATACTTGTTTTGCAGTAATGGAGAACAGGTTGAGGTTTTGGAGATGCTCTATCAATCTCTGCTTTCCTACTGTCTTCTTCTTCATGCATGCAAGGCTCCTTCCATGGCAAGCTGTATGTTGGGTTTCACTGTTGTCAATGGCTACCTCCCGTCCTCTTAGTGAAAATGTTCAACGCACGTTGTCACCGCACGGCTAATCATTTGTCGGTTCTCGATCATGCTGGAATAGGATCCATTGATCCTTTTGCGTCTGTCACTACACCCAACACTTGCGAGTTTGAAGCTCGTCATAGCCATTCAATCCCTAAATCCTACTCGGAATACCACAGACAAGGTTTAGACTTTCCGGATTCTCAAGAATGGCCGCCAATGGATTCTAGCTTATACCACGAAGATTCTGATTAAGGAATCCAAGAGATACACACTCAATCGAAGGTAGAATGGAGGTGGTTTTCAGGCACACGTTCATAGGTGAGAATGGTGATGAGTGTCATGGATCATCACATTCATCAGGTTGAAGAACAAGTGGTATCTTAGAATAGAAGCAAGCGTGATTGAATGAAAAACAGTAGTAATTGCATTAATTCATCAAGACACAGCAGAGCTCCTCATCCCCAACCATGGGGTTTAGAGACTCATGCCGTAGAAGATACAATATGAAACGTGTAAAGTGTCATGAGGTGAAGATACAATAGCAAAAAGTCCTATTTATAGTGACCTAGTGACCTAGGGTTTACAAGAATGAGTAAATGACGTAAAAATCCACTTCCGGGGTCCACTTGGTGTGTGCTTGGGCTGAGCATTGAAGCTTTCATGTGTAGAGACTTTTCCTAGAGTTAAACGCCAGCTTTTGTGCCAGTTTGGGCGTTTAACTCCAACTTTTGTGCCAGTTCCGGCGTTAAACGCCGGGAATTCTGAAGCTGATTTAGAATGCCGGTTTGGGCCATCAATTCTTGGGCAAAGTATGGACTATTATATATTGCTGGAAATCCCAGGATGTCTACTTTCCAATGAAATTGAGAGCGCGTCAATTGGGTTTCTGTAGCTCCAGAAAATTCACTTCGAGTGCAGGGAGGTCAGAATCCAACAGCATCTGCAGTCCTTTTTCAGCCTCTGAATCAGATTTTTGCTCAGGTCCCTCAATTTCAGCTAGAAAATACCTGAAAACACAGCAAAAACACACAAACTCATAGTAAAGTCCAGAAATGTTATTTTTAATTAAAAACTAATAAAAAACATAATAAAAACTAACTAAAACATACTAAAAATATACTAAAAACAATGCCAAAAAGCGTATAAATTATCCGCTCATCACTATAAAAGAATGGGAGAGATAAGAATGAGGGAATTCATTGAGATCAGGAGATATTGTGTCTTTGGATTAAATCCAGCTTATATCCTCTTCAATCTTGGAACTCATTGACCTCTTGGCAATCATGATTGATTGAGCCCCAATCCCTTGGTGACTCAATCTCTCAGATCTTGATCGATAGCCAATTCCTTGGTCTAATTGCTCATGAAGAGAGATATGCTTGGTCCCTGATTTTACAAAACATCCTTGTAGGTCCAGATAGAGGGAGGATTATATGTCACCATATCCAAATACCAAAACCCAGATTCTAATCAAGTGTGAGAAGAGATTTCTAGCATGGTTTCATGTTTCCTTTTCCAAGGTTCCCATGAAACCCATTTTGCATTCAATCTCTTTTCCAAGATAATTGAACATTAAGCATGAAAATCAAAATCCCTTCTAGCAAATCAAAAAGAAGACGAAGAGAAGAAGAAATTCACTATCATTAATCCATCAAGTACAATAGAGCTCCCTCTCTCAATGAGAGGGAATTTAGCTACTCATAGCTCAGAAAGAAAGTACAGAAGATGGAAGAGATGAAGTGTAAAAAGTGAATTCAAAACTAAAACTCTACAATCCCCTTGAGATAGTGATCTGCGTCTCTGTATCTATATCTAATACTTCCAAGGGTATTTATACTACTCCTAGATCTAAAAAATAAAGGAAATTACAAAAGTGAAAAGAAAATTACAATTTGGAGGGAAAAGAAACTCAACAAACGTGATCTTCCAGCTGGCGTGTGACTGGCGTTCCCTTGGCGTGTCTTGCTTTCTTCGTTTCAAGCTTGGCATGCCACGCCTCACCCTCCAAGTGGCATGCCTTCCTCCATCACATCCTTGGCGTGCCACGCCTTCGAGCCAAAGTGGCATTCCTAGGGCATTTTAATTGACCCAAGTACCTTGGCGTGCCACGCCTTCGAGCCAAGTGGCACGCCCAGGCCATTTTAAAGTTCTCAAGTAGCTTGGCGTGCCACGCCTTCGACACCAATGGCACGCCCAGGCTATTTTTCACATCTTCATACTTCTGGAAACTTGTACCAGCGTGGCACGCCCAGGGTTTGGCGTGCCACGCCCCTCATCCTCTTGCTGGCATGCCACGCCTCATCATCCAAGTGGCACGCCCAGTTCATTTGACCCTTTATCTCCTCCTCTGGAAAACACTACCAGTGTGCCATGCCATGAGACTGGCGTGTCACGCCCTTCACTTGCCTTAGTTCCAAAGGTTGGCGCGCCACATCTGGACGTTCAAGTGGTAGGCCAAAGTGGGACAATTGAGCTGGCATGCCACGCCTTTGATACCAAGTGGCACGCCCAGCTTTGTTTGGCCTCCTTCAGTGCTGGCGTGCCACACTTGATCATTCAAGTGGCACGCCTTAGTGAGACTTCTTGAGCTGGCGTGCCACGCCTTCGACACCAAGTGGCATGCCCAGCTTTTTTGCTTTGCCTTCTTGTTCATTGGCGTGCGACGCCTAGTTGCTCATGTGGCACGCCCAGACCTCATTAGCCTTCAACCCCTTTTCTGGGTTCTTGTACCAGCGTGCCACGCCATGTAGCTCAAGTGACATGCCCATTCAATTGTGGGTCTCTTAGGCTTGGCGTGCCATGCCTTGATCCTCAAGTGCCACACCCAAGTGAATTCTGGAACTGGCGTGCCACGCTTTTGACACAAAGTAGCACGACCTAGTGATGACTCTTCTAGGTGATTAGTTGGCGTGCCACGCCCAGCTTCTGGCTTGCCACGCCCCTTTGATGGTCTTCATTGATGCTCTCTGGAATGTTGTACCAGCGTGCCATGCCTAGCTTTTGGCATGCCACACCAATACATTTTTGTGGCGTTTATTCCAAGTGGCACGCTTGCTTCACACACCCACTTGTTTAGTCGTTTCCTTCCCATTTTTATGTCTTTTTTGCCTGAAATTCAACACAAACTCATTTCAAAGCAATGTACTATGATATTCATCAATTAAGGCATGAATTGCAAAGATTAAATGAGATTATGCCTCTTTTATGGTCCTTTTTATGCAAGAAAAAGGGTAGATGATGTAAGTCATCATAACACCAAACTTAAGCTTTGCTTGTCCTAAGCAAATCAATGTGAGTGGTCTTTTTGTGAATTGAGACTTGACCTTGAATGGATGCAATATAACTAAGAATGGGACTAAGTGTTCAACACATGCATGAATGCTTTGAACGTCACAAAGAGTCCCTAGATCCTTGAGGGTTCTTCCAAGTATGTGCCTCAGGGGTCCTATTTTTGGTTTTGCTTCTTTTCTGTTCATTGACCACGACTCTAAGTGTTTTGTCTCAAGACAATCCTTTAGTTAGGCTTTCAATCAACACTCCTAAACCAGTTGGCTTTAGGGTATTAGGTGTTGAAACACCCCTGAGAATTTACTTGCCCAGGCCTCTTCTTGACATATCTTCACCACAAGCATCTACTAGGGTTTCTAACTCTTTTGAGTTTTTCAATGTTTCTCTTTCCTTCCTAGTAGTTGATGCTCAGAGCCTTGGGTCTTTGTTGCTTACTACTTCTTAGTTCTATAGATATTCAAGGAACACCCCTCAACCTCTACTTGTCATGCCTTTTAAGACTAGTTGCCTTTCATGACTCATTTTCTTTTTAGTTCATTCAAGGTTCTACACTTAGTCTTTTGTTTCTTAGTTCTTTGAAAGAACTTTCTTAGTCTTAGTCTCATTTACTCTTGTTCTTGCACAACTCACAACAACTCTTATGGAGACAAACTACACTTTATTGATGTTGAAAAAGACTAAAGTTAACATTGCATTTTCTTTCTTATATATCAAGGGACTCACAAAAGACTTCAAGTAATAAAGAACTAAACATAAAACATAAACTATCCTAGCATTACCAATTATTCTCAAACATAAAGTAAAGTAGATAGATAAGAACTTAAACAGAATTCAGAAATTTGGAAAATGTCAATCATGGAACTCAATAACCTTGTGCAGCTTCAACTTTAGTTCATTGGCCCTTTTCCCTTGTTTTTCTTCTTGGAGGAGGAGGAGTCATCTTCACCCTTTTGGGAGGATCCTTTTTGTGCTTTCTTGTCCTTGGGCTTCCAGAATCCCAGCCTTCTCATGTAGGACTTCACATTTTCTTTGTGCTGGTATGCAATTTCCTCCTGCCGTCCACCGAGTTCTTCCAATTTCTGCATGTAGGTGGGATAATTGGGATTCATGTTGGCTACTACATTGCACAAGTAGCTTAACTTAGTTTGTGCATAGAAGTCATAGTCCCGTCTTGCTATAGTTCTGGCTTCATAGAGGTGTATGAATTTAGGAAGGCTATTCATTTGATGTATTTGATGTTCCAGCATCATCCCTAGACTGCCTTGCAACTCTCCCCAGTTGATCTGTTCTTGCTACTCCTTCAGATGTTCAAAGCTTCCTTGGAGGTTTTGTGTGTTCTCATTCACCTGGTTCCATTGCTCCCTTTGGCTATTTTGAAATTGGTTGACATCTTTCCTCAATTGGTGCAAATTTCCCTTCATTTGATGCACGTCTCCTTGCAGCTGCTACTAGTTTACTCCTTCAGGAATTTGTTGAAATTGCTGGTATTGTTGATATTGTGGTGGTTGAAGCGCCAGAAAGTGTGGTTGCTCCTCAAACTCTTGTTGTTGTTGTTGTTGTTGTTGTTGTGGCACATGAGCATGAGCTCTATGCTCTCTGGAGTGGGTTGACAGCCAACACCTTGGCCATTTTCTTAGCAGTTATAGTCTTATCTTGCTTTACTAGCACCTCATCAATAACTTTCTCAACTCCAGCGTCATTACATAGCTCTTGTATGATGCTGGGGAATGCCAACCTTGTGCTTTTATTAGTGCTCTTCAATATCTTGTTTATGTTGTTGGGAATCAACTCCCCAACATTTACATTCTCTCTCTTTATAATGCTGTATATGAGCACAGCTCTCTCCTTGGTCACCTCGGAGGTGTTGGATGTAGGAATCAAAGATCCTCTCACAAAGTCCAGCCACCCCCTAGCTTTGGGGCTCAAGTCCCTTCTTCTCAGCTGGTTGGGTTTTCCATCTTTGTCATTGATCCACTGCACATTTAGTACACAAATTTCGTTCAAGATTTCATCAAATCCTGGGTCTAGTTGCTTTATCCTCTCCTCATAACTCCGAGTGAATTTTGTCCTCCTCACCATCAGCACCCTTTCTATGTTAGAGGGGCTATAGTCAATGGACTTCCCTCGCACATAGCTAATGTATCCATAAGCTTGCCCTGATTGTGGCACAGCATTGGCATAAAATTCCCTTACCACGCCTTCCACCACTTTCCTTGGTGGGTTACAGAAGAGTGCCCAACCCCTATTGTTAATTCAATGTTGATCTTATGGTGCTCATTCCTTCCCAGTTGGAAACCAACCTCTGGGATGATCTCCCTTTCACTCACCCAACCATAGAATTGGTTTTGGTTGAATGCGGAGAGGAATTTGTATTCATTAAAAGTTGAGCTTCAAGAACCAGAAGTTGGTTCTTTGGTCTTTCTTTTCTTTGAGGCTGAGGACCTTGGTGGTGCCATTGGGTGGAGAGAGAGTGTGTGTTTGAAGGTTCTGAGATAGTAGTAGAGTGTTGCAAAGAAACACAAAGTTTTGCTCCAACACCAAACTTAGGACTTGATTGTCCCAATCAAGAAGAAAGATAGAGAGAATGGGGATGAAAAGAGAAAAGAGAAGAGAGAAAGAAAGGTCTGTGTGAGTTTCTTTTATGTGTGGGATGGGGTTTTTATAGGGGTGAGAGTGTGGTTCGAATGGTGGGAAAGGAAGAGAATTCAAAGTTTTCCCACTTGGGGAGTGGCACCTAACATGGGAAGAGGCGCCAATCCATATCCCACTGTGCCCTCTGCTTATGTTGAGTTCCAAAGTGCAAGTACACTTTGACCTCTTTGCTATCAACCAAGTGGACCCCATTCAATCTCCTAAAAAATGAAACTGGAACCCCATGAGTAATGACAATATAATCCTCCACATTCCTTCTTAATGCTAGTGAATGGACTTGCAACTAATGGGTGTCCCTTGGGACACCAAACTTAATTCATTTGCATCTCAATAAATTGGGTTCATCACTGGGTTTTTAATGTGTTCATGGGAAAGATGTAATTACAATTCTTTCACATTCTGTTGCTTATAATCTCCCCTGAGCACATTAAAATTCACATTCAAGCCTCCACTAATATATTAAATGCTTTCAAATTGAGTGGCATTGGGCTTGTTAAGTGATCCTCGTATGGTGGTGGCCACACCAAACTTAATCTCTGGGCTTACTCTTCAAAATTTAGTTTATCCAAATGGTTGTAAGCGTAGATTAAGTAGGTGAGTGGCCACACCAAACTTAGCATTTTAGCTAGTTCTTAGCCCAGTTACTCATCATCAATAAATGCCTTCATCAAGTTGCATTTCCAGAAATAGGAGACAACATAATTCAAAAAGCTATCCCAACTATCAAAACTGAAATTAAACTTCCTAAGCTAATATTCACAATCTACTTCTAAGAAAGCAATAAATCAAAAGGATATAAAGTGTTGGGGTGCCTCCCAACTAGCGCTTCTTTATCGTCACTAGCTTGACGTTCTTCCTTTTTCAGTTGAGGTGGTAGCTCACTCTCCTTTCATCCAGTGAGTCCCCCAGGTAATGCTTGAGTCTATGGCCATTTGCAGTGAAGGTTCTTTGTGTTTTGTCCCCCAGGGAAGAACTTAAGTCTAGAATTGTACAATAACACCTTTTGTCCTTCGGTGAACTCCCTCCTTGTTATCTTTTGATCATGCCACCTTTTTGTGTTCTCTTTGTAAATCTTTCCATTCTCATATGCTTGGCTCCTAAATTCCTCCAGCTCGTTGAGTTGCCTTAGTCTCTTTTCTCCAGCAGCTTGCTCATCAAAGTTTAATAGTTTTAGAGCCCAGAATGCTCTATGTTCAAGCTCAACTGGCAAGTGGAAAGCCTTGCCAAATACCAATTGGTATGGAGACATCCCAATGGGGGTCTTGAAGGCTGTTCTGTAGGCCCATAAAGCATCGTCTAGCTTCTTAGACCAGTCCTTCCTTGAGCTTCCAATAGTTTTTTCAAGAATCCTTTTTAGCTCCCTATTGAAAATCTCTGCTTGCCCGTTGGTCTGCGGATGATAAGGAGTTGCCACCTTGTGCTTGACTCCATATTTAAGCAGGAGTGCTTCCAGTTGTTTATTGCAGAAATGTGTTCCTCCATCACTAATGAGTGTCTTGGGAACTCCAAACCTGTTGAAAATGTTCATTCTTAAGAAGCTCATTACGACCTTGTTGTCATTTGTGGCGGTGGCAATAGCCTCTACCCATTTTGACATATAATCTACAGCCACAAGTATATAACTATTTGAGTAGGATGATGGGAAAGGTCCCATAAAGTAAATCCCCCATACATCAAATAGTTCTAACTCCATTATAAATCTCTGTGGCATTTCATTATTCTTGGGTAGATTGCAGCCGTTTGGCACTCATCACATCTTGACACCAAGTCTTTTGCATCCTTGAAAATGCTTGGCCAGTAGAATCCACATTGGAGCATATTGGCTGCTGTTCTTTCTCCACTAAAATGGCTTCCATATGCAGATCCATGACATTGCCAAAGCACCTCTTGTCCTTCCCCATGGGATATACACCTCCTCAAGATCCCATCAGCACACTTTTCTCCTCACGTGTTTGTTAATGTTGGTTGGTAGTTCCCCAATGGCTTTAAAATTGGCTATGTCTGCAAACCAAGGGGTTTCTTGGATCATCATTAATTGCTCATCATGGAAGCTTTCATTCACTGCAAGATGGTGTGCTCCTTTTTCTTCTTGTGGAATTCTTGAGAGGTGGTCAGCTACTTTATTCTCTGCCCCACTCCTGTCTTTAATTTCGATGCCAAACTCTTGGAGTAGCAGGATTCATCTTATTAGTCTTGGCTTGGACTCTTGTTTGGTAAGCAAGTATTTGAGTGCTGCATGATCAGTGAATACAATTACTTTAGAACCAATGAGATATGATCTAAATTTATCAAAAGCAAAGACAATGGCAAGTAATTCCTTCTCTGTAGTGGTGTAGTTCCTTTGATTTTCATTAAGAACTTTGCTGGCATAGTAAATAACATGCACCAATTTATCTTTTCTCTGTCCTAAAACAGCACCCATAGCAAAATCTGATGCATCACACATCAACTCAAAGGGTAAATCCCAGCATGGCGGTGCTATGATAAGTGCAGAGGAAAGTTTGTTCTTAAGTTTCTCAGAAGCAAACATGCATTCATGATAAAAAACAAAAGGCACATTAGAGACAAGCAGGTTGCTCAAGGGTTTGGCAACCGTAGAGAAGTCCCTAATAAACCTCCTATTGAAGCCAGCATGTCCTAGAAAACTTTTGATTACCTTGACATTGCAAGGTAGGGGTAACTTTTCAATCACCTCCACTTTTCCCTTGTCCACTTCTATGCCCTTTTTTGAGATTTTATGACCAAGGACCACCCCCTCTGTAACCATGAAATGGCATTTTTCCCAATTTAAGACAAGGTTGGTCTCTTGGCATCGCTTTAGCACCAAGGCCAAGTGATGTAGGCAATCAGAATATGAGTTACCAAATACAGAGAAGTCATCCATAAACACCTCAATGAACCTTTTAATCATATCTGAAAATATGGAGAGCATGCACCTTTGGGATGTTGCAAGTGCATTGCACAATCCAAAGGGCATTCTCCTATAAGCAAAGACACCATATGGACAAGTAAAAGAAGTTTTCTCCTGGTCCTTGGGATCTACAACTATTTGGTTGTAACCCAAATAACCGTCAAGAAAGCAGTAGTATTCATGTCCGGCCAGACTCTCAAGCATCTGGTCCATGAATGGTAGGGGGAAGTGGTCCTTCCTGGTGACTTCATTGAGCTTCCTGTAGTCAATGCACATGCGCCAACCAGTCACCGTTATTGTTGGTATCAGCTTATTCTTCTCATTTGGTACAACAGTGACCCCTCTCTTCTTTGGAACCACTTGGACAGGGCTCATCCAAGGGCTGTCTGAGATGGGGTAGATCACCCTAGCTTGCCACAACTTCAATACTTCCTTCTGGACCACTTCATTCATAGTTGGGTTCAACCTTCTTTGTTGTTGTCTTGAGGGCTTAGCACCCTCCTCAAGCAAGATCTTGTGCATGAACATTGAGGGGCTGATCCCCTTTAAGTCTATGAGTGTCCAGCCTATAGCATCTTTGTGTTGTTTCAGCACTTGGATGAGTTTCTCTTCTTTCTCCTTACTCAAGTTTGAGTTGATGATCACTGGGTAGGTGCTGTTGTCACCCAGATATGCATATTTCAAGCTTGAAGGTAAGGTTTTCAGCTCTAGTTTTGGTGCCTCTTCTCTATTGTTGTCTTTGTGGTTTGTCATGATTGAACTTCCCATGGTTCCTTGTGGTAGTTCTCCATGTGATGTTCGTTGCTCCAATTCTATAGTTCCTTCACATTGCTCTTCTTCCAAAACTCCTTGAACTATTTGTTCTATGGTGTCCACCATCATGCATTCTCCTATTGATTCCTTGGGGTAACTCATTGCCTTGAAGACATTGAAGATCATCTTCTCCTCATGTAATCTCAAGACTAGTTCCCCTTTTTGCACATCAATGATGGCTCCAGCAGTAGCTAGGAATGGCCTTCCTAAGATAATTGAAGTGTTAGCCTTTTCTTCCATATCCAGCACAATAAAGTCAGCTAGGAAAATGAATTCTCCCACTTTCACCAATAAATCTTCCACTACTCTATGTGGAAACTTGAATGTCCTTTCAGCTAGTTGAAGTGCCATTCTTGTTAGTTTGGCTTCCTCAATTCTCATCCTTCTCATCATGTTCAAGGACATGAGATTGATGCTAGCCCCCAAGTTGCATAAGGCCTTCTCAATATTGATATCCCCTATGATGCAGGGGATTTGGAAACTCCATGGGTCTTTCATTTTCTGGGGAAGTTTCTTTTGTTTGATGGCACTACACTCCTCACTTAGGACTACAGTCTCCTTTTCTCCCGAATTTCTTTTTCTTGTCATGAGTTCCTTCAAGAACTTGGCGTAGAGGGGAATTTGCTCTAGTGCTTCAACAAATGGTATATTGATTTGGAGCTTTTTGAAGATTTCCAAGAATTTGGAAAACTGGCTATCCTTCCCATCCTTTATTAGCCTTTGTGGGTATGGTGCCTTTGGCACATAAGGCTTCAAGACTGGCTTTGGTGAAGATGGGCTAGGGGTCTCTTCCTTCTTCTTGTTTTCAGACTTTTCTGCAGCATCTTCTTCGTGGTTCTCCTGGCTTGGGGTTGCCTCTTCTACCACCTTTCCACTTCTAAGTATGATGGCCTTGCATTCCCCTCTTGGGTTGGCCATGGTGTCACTAGGAAATGTGTGTGTAGGCATTGGAATTTTCTTGGATAAGATCCCCACTTGTGCTTGCAGCTTTGAGATTGATGCACCTTGATTCTTCATATTAGATCTGTATTCTTCTTGGTTGGCATCTAACTTCTTTTCAGCCTATGCTTGTCTCTCCAAGAGGGTGGAAATAGCCCCTGTGAACTGTGATGATAGCTGTGCTATTGTAGCCTCTATTCTCTCAAAGTTACCTCTGATCTCACATGGTTGTGAGGTTGAGGTTAATGTGTCTTGATGGTAGTGTGTTTGCTGAGTAGAAGGGTATGATGTGTGAGGTGGATTGTGGTAGGGTCTGTTGTTGATTGATTGATGGTTAGAGTTGTGATTTTGGTAGTGATTGGCTTGGTATGGCTTGTTATGATCTTGGTTTTGACCTTGTTGGTTCCCCCACCCGAAATTTGGGTGGTTCTTCCATCCTGGGTTGTATGTCTTGGAGTTAGGGTCATATGGTGGTCGAGAGGGGTTGTGTACATAGTTTGCTTGCTCACATTCGACTTCTGGTGCATCTCCTTCTTGGGGTGGTGCTTGAGCTTAACCACCACAACTTGATCACTCTCCATCTTCTTAGTCAAGGCGGCTAGTTGTGCTATAATTGCCTTGTTTTGTGCCAACAGGGCATCTACAGAGTTGAGTTCCAGCACCTCCTTCTTTTGGCCCCTTTCTAAAGCATAGAAGTAGTCATTCTCAGCTACAGTTTCAATGACATCTATGGTTTCCTCAATGGTCTTCTTCTTGTTGAGTGAACCCCCCTAAAGAGTGGTCCACAGCCTTCTTTGATTCATAGGTTAGTCCTTCATAGAAAATGTGGAGCTGCACCCATTCATTAAACATATCTGGTGGGCATTTTCTTGTTAGATCCTTGAACCTCTCCCAGGCCTCATAAAGTGTTTCACCATCTAGCTGTCTGAAGGTTTGCACCTCAACTCTTAGCCTGTTGATCCTCTGTGGAGGGTAAAATCTTGCTAGAAATTTGTTCACAACATCTTCCCATGTGGTTAAGCTCTCCTTGGGAAATGCTTCCAACCACTTTGTTGCCTTATCTCTGAGTGAAAAAGGGAACAAGAGTAGTTTGTAGGTGTCAGGGTGTACTCCATTGGACTTTACAGTATCACATATCCTCAAGAATGTATTGAGATATTGATTTGGATCTTCTTGGGCACTTCCTCCATATGAACAATTATTCTGGACTAGTGTGATGAGTTGAGGTTTCAACTCAAAGTTGTTAGCATGAATTGTTGGCTTGAGGATGCTGCTGCCACAGTTTCCTGGATTTGGATTGATGCAGGAGCCTAAGACTCTCCTCTCTTGCCCAGCTTGATTTCTAGCACCTTCTCCAACATTGTCATGCACTTCGTCTTCCATAGTGGTTGTTAGATCTTCTTCCACTGGTTCTTCTCCAACTATGCCTTTGCCTCTAGCCTTCCTCCTCAATATAAGGAAGGTTCTCTCAGGTTCACTATCAAAAGAGGATGAAGGTTCTCCTCTTCTACTTGTCATACACTCAACGCAAAGCAAGTAAAGGACAAGTGAAAGAATCTCCTTAGTTAAGATTAGTGGTTAGCTTGGTTGATGCAATTAATCAAACATTTAGAAGAGTGAAAATATAAACAATGAATAGTTAAAATGATCCCAAAAAAAGAGAAAGAAAAACAGAGATTAGAAGGGAATTTAAAGATTACAAAAAAAGGAAAAGAAAACAACAAGGTAGATGAAAGTGTTTAATCTAGCTTTCCAATTAATTTAATCATTGTCAAATTCAAACCAATCCCCGGAAATGGCGCCATAAAACTTGATGAGTTTGGATTCACTCCCATCCCAATAAAGTTGATGAGTCCGCTCTTTGGCAAGCGCACTAAAATTATCGTCAAGTAATAACCCACAGTGGAGTGGGATCGTATCCACAGAGATTGGTAGATTTGAACAATTTAATTAGTGGGTGAATTAGTTAAGCTTAGACAGAATAAGTTGTAAGTGCAGAATCATAAATGGTGGAAACATAAATGGCAAAAGAATAAAGGAAAGCAATAAAGTGCAGAAATAGAAATGGCAAGAATGTAAAAGGGAGTGGGAATTTGCTGAATGTAAATGAAAGCTATAAAAGAATGGGAGAGATAATAATGAGGGAATTTATTGAGATCAGGAGATATTGTCTCTTTGGATTAAATCCGGCTTATATCCTCTTCAATCATGAAACTCATTGACCTCTTGGCAATCATGATTGATTGAGCTCCAATCCCTTGGTGACTCAATCTCGCAGATCTTGATCTAGCAAATTTCTTGGCCTAATTGCTCATGAAAAGAGATATGCTTGGTCCCTGATTTTACCACACATCCTTGTAGGTCCAGGTGGAGGGAGCATTATATGTCACCATATCCAAACACCAAAACCCATATTCTACTCAAGTGTGAGAAGAGATTTTTAGCATGGTTTCATGTTTCCTTTTCCAAGGTTCCCATGAAACCCATTTTGTATTCAATCTCTTTTCCAAGATAATTGAACACTAAGCATGAAAATCGAAATCCCTTCTAGCAAATCAAAAAGAAGATGAAGAGAAGAAAAAATCCACTATCATTAATCCATCAAGTACAATAGAGATCCCTCTCTCAATGAGAGGGAATTTAGCTACTCATAGCTCAGAAAGAAAATACAAAAAATGGAAGAGATAAAGTGTAAAAAGTGAATTCAAAAATAAAACTCTAAATCTCCTTGAGATAGTGATCTGTGTCTCTGTATCTGTATCTAATTCTTCCAAGGGTATTTATACTACTCCTAGATCTAAAAAATAAAGGAAATTACAAAATTGAAAAGAAAATTACAATTCGGAGGGAAAAGAAACTCAACAAACGTGATCTTCCAGCTGGCGTGTGACTGGCGTTCCTTTGGCGTGTCAGGCTTTCTTCATTTCAAGCTTGGCGTGCCACGCCTCACCCTCCAAGTGGCACGCCTTCCTCCATCACATCCCTGGTGTGCCACGCCTTCGAGCCAAAGTGGCACGCCCAGGGCATTTTAATTGACCAAAGTACGTTGGTGTGCCACGCCTTCGAGCCAAAGTGGCATGCCCAGAACATTTTAAAGTCCTCAAGTTGCTTGGCGTGCCATGCGTTCAACACCAAGTGGCACACCCAGGCTATTTTTCACATCTTCATGCTTCTGGAAACTTGTACCAGCGTGGCATGCACAGGCTATTTTTCACATCTTCATGCTTCTAGAAACTTGTACCAACGTGGCACACCCAAGGTCTGGCATGCCACGCCCCTCTAAATGCATCATCCTCTTGCTCGCGTGCCACACCTCATCATCCAAGTGGCACGCCTAATTCATTTGGCCCTTTATCTCCTCCTCTGGAAAACACTACCAGTGTGCCATACCATAAGACTGGCGTGCCACGCCCTTCACTTGCCTTGGTTCCAAAGGTTGGCGTGCCACGCCTGGACGTTCAAGTGGCATACCAAAGTGGGACAATTGAGCTGGCGTGCCACACCTTCGATACCAAGTGGCACACCCAGCTTTGTTTGGCCTCCTTTAGTGCTGGCGTGCCACGCCTGATCATTCAATTGGCATGCCTTAGTGAGACTACTTTAGCTGGCGTGCCACGCCTTCGACACCAAGTGGCACGCCCAGCTTTTTTGCTTTGCCTTCTTGTTCATTGGCGTGCCACGCCTGGTTGCTCAAGTGGCACGCCCAAACCTCATTAGCCTTCAACCCCTTTTTCTGGATTCTTGTACCAGCGTGCCACGCCATGTAGCTCAAGTGGCACGCCCATTCAATTGTGGGTCTCTTAGGCTTGGCGTGCCACGCCTTGATCCTCACGTGGCACGCCCAAGTGAATTCTGGAACTGGCGTGCCACGCCTTCGACACAAAGTGGCACGCCCTAGTGATGAGTCTTCTAGGTGATTAGTTGGCATGCCACGCGCAGCTTTTGGCGTGCCACGCCCCTTTGATGGTCTTCATTGTTGCTCTCTGGAATGTTGTACCAGCGTGCCACGCCAATACATTTTTGTGGCGTTTGTTCCAAGTGGCACACCTGCTTCACATGCCCACTTGTTTAGTCGTTTCCTTCCCATTTTTGATGTCTTTTTCGCCTGAAATTCAACACAAACTCATTTCAAAGTAATGTACTATGATATTCATCAATTAAGGCATGAATTGCAATGATCAAATGAGATTATACCTCTTTTATGATCCTTTTTATGCAAGAAAAAGGGTAGATGATGTAAGTCATCACGTACGCACCCTGGCCAAACTGGACTTCTCGCGTACGCACCACTGGTTTGCGTACGCAAGCTCCTCAACCCGAATTGTTTGCTTGCATCGCGTGCCATCTGATCGCATACGCAACCTAGAAAATGCCACTCTCGTGTACGTAACACACACCTTGCGTATGTGAAACCTCGAGGTAGTAGCCATTGGTCACGTCGCGTGTGTCCCTCGCGTACGTACACATAATATACACAACCTAATCCATATCGTAAACAATTCATATATCCATCAACAAGAGCACCAAATTCATAACCTCTAAGGATATTAGCCAAATGCATCATAATCATTTTCAAGCCAATCATTAACATCAACCATCCAATTCTTATCCTAGGGTCACTAGCCTAAGTTTTCACATTACATTACATTTTAGATACAGGAAACCGAATCCATACCTTGGCCGATTCCCGTTCAACCCGAAACACCTCTAATTCCACTATTCCTCTATTTTCAAGGCTCCAACACCTCCAAGATCAGATTTCCAGCTTGTAAATCACCTCAAGCTCTCAAAATCTCCATCAAGCTCCAATTCATTTACATATATACCTTGCCAAACACATATAATATGCACCCATACATACAAAGTTAATATCTAATCACAACAACTCAAGTATTTGACTTAGAGTTGAGAATCTTACCATACCCAAGGATCAAAGAGGCAAGATTAAGCCTTCTTCTCAAGCTATATGGATCCTATAACATCAAAAACTCAAAAATCTCAACACTTTTACCCACTAAATTTTGAATTCAAGGGCTGGAAATTCAAAGATGGATTCATGGCTTACCTCTTGAATAGAGTTATGGGCTTTGTAGAGCTCGACGCCATGGTTACGTGGTCACAAACGGTGCGGCGATCAGAGCTCCGTTTCAAAAGTTGTGGTGGATTGAATTTTCAAGTGAGGATTTGAGTTTGGGAATTGTGTTCTTCCCTCCTCCAAAGTGCTTCAGCGTTTCCAGCATGTAATTGGAGAGAGGATGAGCTGAGATCCTTCATTTAATGTGAATGGGTTTAGCCCACGGTCCTGGTTTGGGCCCAGCTCAATTGGTTTGTCCCGTTCAGCTCAATCTTGGGCCAAATTCTTTAAAATTAGTGTCAAAATTCTCGTTTTAATTTTCTCTATCATATTAAACCATGAAAAACACATTTCTAATTTTCTAGATTAAATTTTAATTTGTGAGTTATTATTTGTTAATTAACCGAGTTTTACATTCTACCCACCTAAATAGAAATTTTGCCCACAAAAGTCAAATCTAGTTACCTAAGAATAGGTGCGGGTAGTCTGTTCGCATCTCTGACTCAAGTTTCCAAGTGTGCTTCTCGATGCCGGCCTGACTCCATGCCACTTTGACAATGAAACCACGTTTTCACGCAACTTTTTAACACTGATGTCATCAATCCTGACCAGAGTCACCTGGAGTGTCAAATCTTCCCTTAATCGAACAGATTCAGGTTCTAACACATGACTTGAATAAGGAGTGTACTTTCGAAGCTGCATCATGTGAAATATATCGTGCAGATTCGAAAGGTGAAGTGGCAGAGCTATTTGATATGCCATCGGTCCAACCCACTCAAGAATCTGAAATGGACCGATGTATCGCGAGGATTCATCTTCTTCATCTTTATCGCCCTACCTACTCCTCTTGTTGGAGTAACTTTAAGGAGAACATGGTCTCCTTCCTCAAACTCTAAGGGCTTCTGCCTCTGATCGGCATAACTCTTCTGACGGCTCTGAGGAGTGAGCATCCTATGTCAAATTTTCCTGACTTGTTCAGTAGTTTCAGCTATCATCTCAGGCCCCAATAAGCTCTTCTCCCCAGCTTCATACCAGCATAGAGGAGATTGATACTACCTCCCATACATAGCCTCATACGGAGCCATTTCGATGCTCGCATGGTAGCTATTATTGTACATAAACTCAACTAGCGGCAAATACCGATCCTGGCTCGCTAGCTGGTCTAGAACACAGGCCCTCAACATGTCTTTTAAAGTTTGGATTGTCCTCTCAGATTGGCCATCTGTTTGAGGATGGTAAGTTGTACTCAAGCTTAGTTGGGTTCTGAAAGGCCTCTGAAATGCACCACAGAACTTTGAAGTGAAACGTCGGTCTCTATCAGAAATTATAGTAGTAGGTACATGATGAGCGGATAATTTGTACGCTTTTTGGCATTGTTTTTAGTATGTTTTTAGTATGATCTAGTTAGTTTTTAGTATATTTTTATTAGTTTTTAGTTAAAATTCACTTTTATGGACTTTACTATGAGTTTGTGTGTTTTTCTGTGATTTTAGGTATTTTCTGGCTGAAATTGAGGGACCTGAGCAAAAATCTGATTCAAAGACTGAAAAGGACTGCAGATGCTGTTGGATTCTGACCTCCCTTCACTCGAAGTGGATTTTCTGGAGCTACAGAAGCCCAATTGGCTCGCTCTCAACAGCGTTGGAAAGTAGACATTCTGGGCTTTCCAGAAATATATGATAGTTCATACTTTTCCCAAGATTTGATGGCCCAAACCGGCGTTCAAAGTCACCCTGAGAATTCCCAGCGTTAAACGCTGGAACTCGCACAAGGATGGGAGTTAAACGCCCAAACTGGCACCAAAGCTGGCGTTTAACTCCAAGAGAAGTCTCTGCACGAAAATGCTTCATTGCTCAGCCCAAGCACACACCAAGTGGGCCCGGAAGTGGATTTTTATGTCATT
>NC_029775.3:86851609-86852340 GCF_000817695.3 Arachis duranensis | reverse complement strand
CATTGGTCATGTCTAGTGTTTTGGACCGGAGCTTTCTTTGAAAGCTTGGCTGGCTATGAAGCCATGTCTAATTCCTGGACCAGAGTCTTAGACTAGCATTGCAATGATTCCTGGAATTCTCATTAAGAATTTTGATACCTTTATTCTCCACTTAATTTTCGAAAAAAAAACAAAAAAATTACAAAATCATAAAATCCAAAAAAATTTTCTTGTTTGAGTCTAGTGTCTCATTTTAAGTTTGGTGTCAATTGCATGTTTCTGTTCTTATTGTATTCATGCATGTGTCTTCATTAATCTTCAAGTTGTTCTTGATGGTTTACTTGCTCTGATCTTTAAAATTCTCTTGACTTGAGTGTTTATGTGTCTCATATGCATTCTCATTTTGTTAGTGTCAGTAGTATACAAACTGCTAAGTTTGGTGTCTTGCATGCATTGTTATTTGATTTTAAGTGCATTTTGATTATTCCTTATTATTAAAAATCCAAAAAATTTTTAATTTGTGTCTTTTCAAGTCAATAATACAGAGAATTGAAGATTCAGAACACACTGCAGAGGAATTATACAGAAAAAGCTAGGTGTTCAAAACGCCCAGTGAAGAAGGACAAACTGGCGTTTAAACGCCAGCCAGGGTGCCTGGCTGGGCGTTTAACGCCCAAAAGGGTAGTAGTTTGGGCGTTAAACGCCAGAATGTGCACCATTCTGGGCGTTTAACGCCAGGATGGCACAAGAAG
>NC_029775.3:86850785-86851233 GCF_000817695.3 Arachis duranensis | reverse complement strand
ATCATATCTTTTTAAAACTATATCTTTTCAATCATATATTTTTAATCACATCTTTTTCAAAATAGTTTTCAATCAAATCTTTTTAATTTCTAATTTCAAAATCTTTTTCAAAAATCATTTTTTTTACTTAGTTTTCAAAAATTAAATACTATTTTTCAAAATATTTTTAAAATCTTTTACTTAATTTTCGAAAACTTCTTTCCCTCTTCTCATATCCTTCTATTTATGGACTAACACTGTTCCTCAATGAACAATTCGAACTCCATCTCTCTTGATAAGTTCGAATTCTTCTACTTCTACATTCTATTTTTCTTTTCCTCTGACACCTCAAGGAATCTCTATACTGTGACGTAGAGGATTCCACATTTTCTTGTTCTCTTCTCTTTCAGATGAGCAGGAGCAAAGACAAAAGCATTCTTGTTGAGGCTGATCCTGAACCTGAAAGGAC
>NC_029775.3:86849961-86850150 GCF_000817695.3 Arachis duranensis | reverse complement strand
CTGGAGGATCTCTTCATTTGAAGAAGACGCCTACAGAAGCTCAAGAGCTCATTGAAATGGTTGCAAATAACCAATTCATGTATACTTCTGAAAGGAATCCTGTGAACAATGTGACGAATCAGAAGAAAGGAGTTCTTGAGATTGACACTCTGAACGCCATATTGGCTCAGAACAAGATATTGACTCAGT
>NC_029775.3:86849532-86849825 GCF_000817695.3 Arachis duranensis | reverse complement strand
CATCAATGGAAGAGGTGAATTACATGGGAGAACCCTATGGAAACACCTATAATCCTTCATGGAGAAATCATCCAAATCTCTCATGAAAGGATCAACAGAGACCTCAACAAGGTTTCAACAATAATAATGGTGGAAGAAACAGGTTTAGCAATGGCAAGCCCTTTCCATCATCTTCTCAGCAACAGACAGAGAGTTCTAAGCAGAATACCTCTGACTTAGCAACCATGGTCTCTGATCTAATCAAAACCACTCAAAGTTTCATGACTGAAACAAGGTCCTCCATTAGAAACTTG
>NC_029775.3:86848209-86849316 GCF_000817695.3 Arachis duranensis | reverse complement strand
CTCCAATGAGTTTCCTAATGAGGAACCATGGGAATCTGAGGCTCCCACTGGGACCATAGAGATCCCATTGAATTTACTTCTGCCATTCATGAGCTCTGGTGAGTATTCTTCCTCTAAAGAGGATGAGTATGTCACTGAAGAGCAAGTTGCTAAATACCTTGGAGCAATCATGAAGCTAAATGATAAGTTGTTTGGTAATGAGACTTGGGAGGATGAACCCCCTTTGCTCACCAAAGAACTGGATGACTTGTCTAGGCAGAAACTACCTCAAAAGAGACAAGATCCTGGGAAGTTCTCAATATCTTGTGCCATAGGCACCATGACCTTCAAGAAGGCCTTGTGTGACCTAGGGTCAAGTGTAAACCTCATGCCTCTCTCTGTAATGGAGAAGCTAGGGATCTTTGAGGTGCAAGCTGCAAAAATCTCACTAGAGATGACAGACAATTCAAGAAAACAAGCTTATGGACTGGTAGAGGATGTTCTGGTGAAAGTTGAAGACCATTATATCCCTGTTGATTTCATAGTCCTAGAGACTGGGAAGTGCATGGATGAATCCATCATCCTTGGCAGACCCTTCCTAGCCACAGCAAAGGCTGTGATTGATGTTGATAGAGGAGAATTGATCATTCAAGTGAATGAAAAATCCTTTGTGTTTAAGGCTCAAGGATATCCCTCTGTCACCATGGAGAAGAAGCATGAAGAGCTTCTCTCAAAACAGAGTCAAACAGAGCCCCCACAGTCAAACTCTAAGTTTGGTGTTGGGCGGCCACAACTAACTTCTAAGTTTGGTGTTGAACCCCCACATTCAAACTCTAAGTTTGGTGTTGGGAGGTTCCAACATTGCTCTGAGCATCTCTGAGGCTCCATGGGAGCCCACTGTCAAGCTACTGACGTTAAAGAAGCGCTTGTTGGGAGGCAACCCAAATTATAATTTTTCTATATTTTCTTTGTTATTTTATGTTTTTTGTAGGTCGATGATCATGAGAAGTCACAAAATCAATGAAAAAAGCAAAAACAGAATGAAAAATAGAAAGAAAAACAGCACACCCTGGAGGAGAGCTTGCTGGCGTTTAAACGCCAGTGAGGCTAGCTGTTGGGCGTTTAACG
>NC_029775.3:86825555-86848195 GCF_000817695.3 Arachis duranensis | reverse complement strand
TTCACCTATCAAATCCCATCTTTCTCTTCACCACTCACATCCATCCTTCATAAAACCCCACCTACCCCACCATTCAAATTCAAACCACTTTCCCTTCCAAACCCACCCATATATGACCGAACCATGAGCCCCCCCACTCCTATATAAACCCTTCTTCACTCCTTCATTTTCACAAAACCTAAACACCACTTCTCCCTCCTTTGGCTGAACACAAAGCCATTCCCTTCTCTCTCATTTCTTCTTTTTGTTTTTCTATAACCATTTATGGCATCCAAGGCCGGAAAAACCTCTAGAAAGAGGAAAGGGAAGGCAAAAGCTTCCACCTCCGAGTCATGGGAGATGGAGAGATTCATCTCAAGGGTGTATCAAGACCACTTCTATGAAGTTGTGGCCTTGAAGAAAGTGATCCCCGAGGTCCCTTTCAAACTCAAAAAGAGTGAATATCCGGAGATCCGACATGAGATCCGAAGAAGAGGTTGGGAAGTTCTTACCAACCCCATTCAACAAGTCGGATTCTTAATGGTTCAAAAGTTCTATGCCAATGCATGGATCACCAAGAACCATGATCAAAGTGTGAACCCGGATCCAAAGAATTGGCTTACTATGGTTCGGGGGAAATACTTGGATTTTAGTCCGGAAAATGTAAGGTTGGCATTCAACTTGCCCATGATGCAAGGAGATGAACACCCTTACACTTCAATTTCACCAGTCATTATACACAACCTAATCCATATCATAAACAATTTATACATTCATCAACAAGAGCACCAAATTTGTAACTTCCAAGGATATTAGCCAAATGCATCATAGTCATTTTTAAGCCAATCATCAAGATCAACCATCCAATCCTTATCCTAGGGTCACTAGCCTAAGTTTTCACATTACATTACATTTTATATATAGGAAACCGAAACTATACCTTGGCCGATTTCCGTTCAACCCGAAACACCTCTAATTCCACTCTTCCTCAAATTTCAAGGCTCCAACACCTCCAAGATCAGATTTCTAGCTTATAAATCACCTCAAGCTCTCAAAATCTCCATCAAGTTCCAATCCATTTACATATATACCTTTCCTAACCCATATAATATACACACATACATACAAACTTTATATCTAATCACAACAACTGAAGTATTTGACTTAGGGTTGAGAATCTTACCATACCCAAGGATCAAAGAGGCAAGATTAAGCCTACCCCTCAAGCTAATCGGATCTTATAACATCAAAATCTCAAAAATCTCAACACTTTTACCCACTAAATTTTGAATTCAAGGGCTGAAATTTCATAGAAGGATTCATGGCTTACTTCTTTAATAAAGTTGTGAGTTTTGTAGAGCTCAACGTCACGGTCGGGTGGCCACAAACGGTGCGGCGATCAGAGCTCCGAATCAAAAGTTATAGTGGATTGAAGAGAGGACGAGTTGAGCTCATTCAATTAATATGAATGGGTTGGGCCTGATTCGACCGGTTTGGCCCGTTCGACCCAATCTTGGGCTAAATTCTTTAAAATTAGTGTCAAAATTTCTATTTAATATTCTCTATCATATCAAACCATGAAAATCAATTTTCTAATTTTCTAGAATAAATTTTAATTTGTGGATTATTATTTGTTAATTAACTAAATTTTACATTAGTTACAGGTATTATTGTATATGGTATTTTTTTAAAAATTGCTGATATCAAATTTTGATAACTTGACAACATATCTTGAACAACTTTTGTTTTAATTTTTTTTTAATACAACAACGGAGTTGACACGCAAGATTGATAGGCAACCTTTGGAAACTTTGGAATAGGAATAAAATACAAAATATAGGGATGTTTTTTCAAATTTTAAAAAATTTTAAAGCCAAAAAATTTACTTTACTCAATCTATAATTATTAATTAAAAATTTATACCCTAATAAATTATATTAGTTACAAGTATTATATCTGATATTATTTTTTATAATTGCTGATATCAAATTATGTAGTGCTTCATTTTAAATATCTATTTTTTTATAAAGAATGCTCAAATGACAAATAGAGTAGTAAGAAGTTTCGCATTAGATTATTAAAACTAATGTCATTTTTATATTATACTAGCAAGATACCCACGCGATGTGAAGAATGTGATGACATGAATGCAAAATATATTTGGAATACTATTTAATGTAAAAAATAAATGAGCATTGATATTGTTTGAAAAAATATATAAAAATTTTAAAGTAAGCAGAAAAGGCCGCTCTTAAGAAAAATGCTATAGAATATTTTATGTTATTCATGAGTGATATTGTCAAAATATAAATGATGCTCTAAATTTTCTGCTATTTGACCCAAATGTTAGAAATTCAAATAGTGCACAACTAAACAATCTTAAAATTTATATAGCACCAATCAAATGTAAAAAATAATGACAACTTTTTGCCCCAAGTTACTATATTAACCTTCTTAGGATTTTCTACTAAAAGCATGGTTTATCTTATAGAAACTTCAATTTGTAGGTTTCCAATTCATCAAGAAACAAATCTCAGTATTAAATGGAGATTTCGTTCTCTAACCTACACAAATGGCAGTCTATAGTCTCGACAATTAGTCCTGTAGAATATATCATATCAAGGTATCTGAAATAGTATTACTTTAGCAGCACAGTAAACAATGCATTGACCTTTATAAAAAAAACTTAATATTTTATACTCAAAGAATGACTACACAATGACAAAACTAAAAATGACTTTGAAGAGACATTTTTTCTTTGATACAATCAGGAAATCAAACTCTTTTTTCCATTTAGTAAATAAATGTAAAACCCTGTCAAATCATAATTAATTAAATAATAAATTAAATATGAGCGAATATGGTTAGAAGATTTGGCAATTAAAATTTTATAATTTAAATATGATATTTTGGAGTGAATTTTTCTGAGTCGGAAAACATAGTTTTATGCGTAAAAAACACGCACTGGAATTTTGACCGGTAATACCGGCTGAGATCTGTCTGGTACTGCAGCTGAGAAAAGTGATTATAAGTAAATAAGGTTAAGAAATGAAGAATTATAATTAGGGAAGGTAGAAATATTTAAAGTATGATTTTGAGCGCTAATCTTAAAGGTTTTGGCCCAAAATTGGGCCAACGGACAAAAATAAGTGAATCGGGCCTAAGTGGGCCTAAGACCCAACATATATAAACATTAGTTATGAGCATTTCAGCTCATTTTGCCCTAAAGAAAGGGTGTGGGGCGCTGAAATCAAGAGGTGAGGAAAAAGAGAGAAAACCTAACTCTCTTTAATCTTCAAACCACCATAACTTTCTCTCCGGAACTTCGATTGACAAGCCGTTTGCAGCCACGCGTCGCTCTTCTCATCCTATACAATTCTATCTAAGTTTTGTGGTGAGTATTCCATTCATCTCTGCCCAGTTTTCGAGTGTCCTCACTATTATGCATTTTGGGGTGGTTAGTGTTAAAATCCTGTGATTTTGGTTACTTAGGGATACTCTAACATGGATTCTAAGTGGGTTCTATCCTTATGTCATATGGGCTGAGGTAAGATGTGCTCAAACCATTGTGATTTATCAATTTCATGAACCCTAGGTTAATGTATATAATGGGTTACTTTTTAAAAGCGCTCCCTTTGGTCTAAAAAGTGTACTCATAGCTTTTCAGATTTGGCTACGCTTTATAAGTGATATTTAAAATATCTAAGGAGACGCTTTTGAATTGAGGCCTCAATAGTGTTTTCTTTTCTCTTACAAAAGGGCACCATGCGAAAAAGTGTAGCCTATTCTAGGAATAAGGTACGCTTTTTAAATGTAGCCTAAAAAAAGTGTGGCTGAATGGGTGTTTTTCTTGTAGTGATATATGTGAAATTGGTTATGTTAGTGTATTTGGTGATTTTGGTGCACCATTGAGAGATTGGTGTTGCTTGAGGAGTTTTGGTGAGGCTTGGAGCTAATGTAACACCCTAATTATCCTAAGCCTTACATCGCGTCGTAAAGCAAAGGTTAATCAGAGATTACGACAGTTCTAAGCTTATACATAATATATATATATATATATATAGAGAGAGAGAAAGAATAGTATAAACTAGAAGCCCGATGAAAGATATAACTCAAAAATAGGATTTGAAAAGCGCAAAACGTACTAACGAAGCTAACTTATCTTATCTAAGAAGGTCACTCCACGCCATTATAAATACACTGGAGCACCCAGGTATAACTCATACTCTGATTCTACTCAATACGTGCTTAATACCCTAGCTAACTTAAGCATCGGAGTCCCTTGCAGGTATCCCCACCCTCCGAGGACGAATGAATCAGCACCTCCATCAAGTCCTACAAATCGGATACCTCCGTTCCAACCAGTACAGAAGATCTCGTCCGAGATCGACCTACAGTTTTAGGTAACCCTCGGAACATTGGCGACATTGCCGGGGATCCTGGAAGTCATCCCATTACCATGGCGAACAATCATGACAACGATCACACCTCAGATCTAGAAGAAAGAACGCCGCATAAAAACGCGGACTCCACACCCAAAGATACTCCCCAAATCAACAATAAAAACTCCCCAAACGAGGGAGCCCTGGATGCATTTCAAGATCGGTTAAAACAACTTGAGGAAGATGCTCTACGTCAACGAGAGGCCGAGAAGGATCTATAAAGAAAAATAAGGCAACGCTGGGAACTGGAAACCAAACTCCTAAAACTTGAAGCCGATGTCAAGACCAAAGCCAGCCGATCCACTCCCGAAGATAACGCACGAAAGGAGCAAGACCCATTTACCAAAGAGATCATGAAGACAAAAATTCCAAAGGACTTTAAACTCCCAGACATGACCTTATACGATGGCACTACAGATCCCAGCCATCATCTCAGCAACTTCAGAAGCAGAATGTATCTCACCGACGCCTCAGATGTAGTTCGTTGCAAAGCCTTTCCAACTACTTTAACAAAAACAGCAATCAGATAGTTCGACAATCTCCCTCCTAGGTCCATCTCAAGTTTCGACGACATGGCTAAAAAATTCCTGGCCATATTCTCCATCCAAAAGGACAAAGCTAAACATGCTCTGAGCTTATTGGAATCCGGCAATGAGAACGGGAAACCCTGCATAACTACATGGAAAGATTCAACAAGACATGTATGGATATACAAAACTTGCCAACAAAAGCCGCTATTATGGGCCTCATTAACGGCTTGTGAGAAGGGCCCTTTAGTCAATCTATATCAAAAAATTACCCCACATCTCTGAACGAGGTGCAGGAACGAGCGGAAAAATATATCAATATAAAGGAAAACTCCCGGTTAGGAGAAACCTCGAAGGCCGGGTTCACCCCCCGGGATAAAGACAAAGATTCCAGAAAGAAGGAAGATCGACATGGAGAGAAAATAAAAAAATACCACAATTATACCCCTCTTCGGGTGTCTCTTGTTGATGTATACAGAGAGGTTTACAACACGGAAAAAATACCAACAGCTCGACCACTCAAAGGAAAAAAAGGAGGAGGAAACCGGGCTGAATATTGTGAATACCATCGAATCTGCAGGCACTCCACCAATGAGTGTTTTGAACTAAAAAATGTCATAGAAAAGCTCGTACGAGAAGGAAAGCTATATCGATACCTGGCCACCCATGATGATGAACAAAGGAAGAGAAGAAGAGCAGAAGATATCGGACCAGCCGCGCGATCATCTCGAATGCCAGAAAGACATATCCACATGATACACGGCGGATTCGCCGGGGGAGGAATCTCCAAATCATCTCGCAAAAGACATCTCAAAGACGTATATCACGTCGCAGAAAAGGAGGAAGCACCCGACATCCCGGCGATCACTTTTACCAAGAAAGACGCATCCGGCGTCACATCAGGGCATGACGATCCCATAGTCATCACTATTATACTGGCAAACGCAAATCTTCACCGCACGTTGATAGACCAGGGGAGCTCTGCCGATATCTTATTCAAATCCGCTTTCGGAAAAGGAAGTCAGTCAAGAACACTCAAAATAGATTACATCGTCGTCGACGTAAGCTCAGCCTACAATACCCTAATAGGTCGGGCAACGTTAAATCAGCTCGGCGCAATAGTCTCGACTCCGCATCTATGCATGAAGTTCCCAAATGCAGGAGGCATAGCCACGATAAAGATAGATCAGAAGATGGCGCGCCGCTGTTACAACGAAAGTCTAAACCTCAGAGGCAGAGGAGAAGAATTCCACACAATTGAGCTCGGTGGAGTTCAGAGGCGGAGGAGCTCTGCCCACAACCTGAAGGAGAAATAGAGAAAATCCAGATCGGGGACACCCCGGACCAAACAACCAACATAAAAGAATCACTCATACAGTTTCTACGAGACAACACCGACCTCTTTGCGTGGAAGGCTGCAGACATGCAAGGCATAGATCCCAAACTAATGTGTCACAAGCTAGCAGTCTACCCAGGATCTCGGCCGGTGCAACAAAGGCGCAGAAAGCTAGGACCAGAACGCTCTCAGGCGGTGGAAGAACAGGTACGAGCTTTACTGGAGGCAGGCTTCATAACAGAAGGAAAATACCCGCTATGGCTTGCTAATGTCATTTTCGTAAAAAAGTCAAATGGCAAGTGGAGATTGTGCACCGACTATACCGATCTCAACAAAGCTTGCCCTAAAGATCCTTATCCGCTCCCAAACATCGACGCACTGGTAGATGCCTCCTCTGGATACAAATACCTCTCCTTTATGGATGCATACTCGGGATATAACCAAATCCCAATGTACCCACCCGACCAAGAAAAAACCTCTTTCTTAACCCCAAAGGCAAATTATTGCTACATTGTTATGCCCTTCGGTCTCAAAAACGCGGAAGCCACTTACCAAAGATTAATGAACAAAGTTTTTTCAGATCACATCGGAAAAATCATGGAGGTCTACGTAGACGACATGCTAGTGAAGACTCAAAACGAATAGATGTTATTATCCGACCTGACACAAGTATTTAACACCATAAGACAACATGGCATACGACTTAATCCCGCAAAATGTACCTTCGCAGTAGAAGTTGGTAAATTCTTGGATTTTATGATCACACAGAGAGGAATCGAGGCAAACACGGACAAGTGCAGGGCCGTACTCGACATGAAAAGTCTGACTTGTATCAAAGAGGTACAACAACTCAACGGGCGGTTGGCAGCCTTGTCCAGATTCCTGGCTGGATCAACAATAAGATCTCTCCCCTTCTACGCCACTCTAAGGAAGGGAAAGGAGTTTGAATGGACAGCTGAATGCGAGCAAGCCTTCCAAGACTTCAAAAAATTCCTGGGATGGCCACCCATATTAAGTCGGCCACGGGAAAGAGAACCATTCATCTTGTACCTCGCGGTGGGAAGTCGGGCAATAGCCTCAACACTGGTCCGAGAAGACAACAGTGGGCAACAACCCATATACTTTATCAGCAAAGCGTTACAAGGATCCGAGCTGAACTACCAGAAAATAGAAAAGTTCGCTTATGCTCTCATAATAACGTCTTGACGACTTCGCCCATATTTCTAGTCTCACACCATTAAAGTTCGGACCAACCAGCCCATAAAAGGAATCTTACAGAAAATAGACTTGGCAAGCAGAATCTTGCAATGAGCAGTCGAGTTGTCCGAATTTGACCTTCAATACGAAGCTCGGACGGCCATCAAACCTCAATATCTGGGCAATTTCATTGCGGAATTTACGGACATACCGGAAATCCCCGCAGAATGGAACTTATATGTGGATGGCTCCTCAAGTAAAATGGGAAGTGGTGCAGGCGTAATAATTGAAAGTGACCAGGGAACCCAAACTGAACTCTCCCTCAAATTCGGGTTCCCTGCCTCAAAAAATCAAGCGGAATATGAAGCACTACTAGCTGGTTTAAAGCTGGCTAGGGAGGTTGGAGCTCAAAAACTTATCATCTTCAGTGATTCACAGGTAGTTACTTCATAAATAACAGGAAGCTACCAAGCCAAAGATCCCACTATGAAAAAGTACTTGGACAAAACCAGGGAACAGCTCGGACAACTCAGAGAGTATGAGGTTCGTCACATACCCCGAGAATAGAACGCCCGGGCCGATGCACTCTCAAAACTAGCCAGCACCAAACCAGGAGGCAACAATAGAAGCCTCATACAAGAAATTCTACAGAATCCATCAATCTCAGAAGAAGAAAAAGTCCTCGCCATAACAGGTCACCATCAGGGATGGATGACTCCCATAATTAACTACCTCAGAACAGAAGTTCTCCCCACAGATGAGAAACAGGCAAAGAGGTTAAAACAAGAAGCACAGTACTACACCCTCATAAATAATACTCTATACAAAAGAGGGATTTTGATACCACTGCTAAAATGCGTGCCGACTTCCAACACAAAAGACGTCCTAGAAGAAGTACACAGTGGCATCTGTGGCAATCACCTCGGAGCGCAGGCACTCGCCAAAAAAGTACTTCGGGCAGGATTTTATTGGCCAACTCTACAAAAAGAAGCCACAGAATTTGTAAGGACATGCTCACCATGTCAGAAGCATGCCAACTTTCACACCGCTCCGCCAGAGGAACTCATCAGCATAACCTCACCTTGGCCATTCACAAAATGGGGACTCGATCTCCTCAGACCTTTTCCTCAAGGATCAGGACAAGTCAAATTCCTCATAGTAGGAATAGACTACTTCACGAAATGGATCGAGGCAGAACCCCTGGCCAATGCCACAGCTCAAAGAAGTTGGAAATTCCTATATAGAAATATCGTCACAAGGTTCGGAGTTCCATACTCCATCACTATAGACAATGGTACCCAGTTCACAGACGCAGGCTTCAGAAAACTAGCGGCCGACCTGAATATAAAACAACAATTCACATCCGTTAAGCACCCCCAAGCCAATGGGCAAGCTGAAGCTGCTAACAAAGTTATATTAGCAGGGTTAAAACGAAGATTACAGGATGCAAAGGGAGCCTGGGCTGAAGAACTCCCACAGGTTCTATGGGCATATCAAACGACGCCACATTCCACTACAAAGGAATTACCCTTCCGATTAGCATATGGAGTGGAGGCGATGATCCCAGTGGAGGTCGAAGAAGGGTCACCTAGAGTGGTCCACTTTAACGAAAAAGCCAATCACCAACTTCAAAGGGAAGAGCTCGACTTACTTCCGGAAATCCGAGAAAAAGCTCGGATAAGGGAAGAGGCGCTAAAACGATGAATGGCCTCCAAGTATAACCAAAAGGCAATACGACGGACCTTCACTGAGGATGACCTCATCCTAATACGAAACGACATTGGAACAACTCGACCGGGAGAAGGAAAACTGGAAAGGACCCTACTGAGTCATAGAAGTGCTGGGAAAGGGCTATTACAGGCTTTCCGAACTCGACGGGCAAGAGCTTCCCAGGTAATGGCACGCCTGCAGCCTAAGAAGGTACTATAGCTAGGGGTGATAAAAGATCTTGGACAAGGCGCACTCTTTTTCTTGAAAAAAGGTTTTTTAACGAGGCGCCCTGCCAAGACTTACAAATCACCCGACTTAGAAAATTAACTCTTCATGTATATTTGCATTCTTTTTTAATAAAATTTGTTCAGATTCTCTACAAATGCTCAAGTCATATTATTCTGAAAACATTCATCGCCCGATTATAAAGCTACAGATCGACAAAAAGTGAAAACCGAATTCACTGTGCGATCACGATAAAAACGAGGATTAAAACCCAAAATCTACAAAATCGGCAAAGATGAAAACAGAATAATGCAAGAAGTTATAGAAAGTGATCCACAGAAAGGACCTGACGAGGTCCTAATAAAATGGATTACTATAAAATAACTTAAAGACTGGTCGGCACAAAAAGTCGGACCAGCCACAACATCTCAAGTTATAAGTAAAGCCCTGGAAAGAGGTCTGGCCAACCCTATAAAAGAGGATTACTATAACTTCGAAGAGCCCGGCATGAGGAAGTCGGACTCCTACAAACAAGTTACAAAAGATAAATCCCTGAAAGAGATCTGAACAAGGTCCAAGAAAGAGGATTATCAAGTAACTCAACAGGGCCCGACATGACGAAGTCGGCCCGAAAAATATAAAGCTACAAATGATAAATCCCTAAAAGAGACCTGAACAAGGTCCAAGAAAGAGAATTATCAAGTAACTCGACAGGGCCCGACATGACGAAGTCGGCCCGGAAAAGATAAAGCTACAAAAGATAAATCCCTAAAAGAGACCTGAACAAGGTCCAAGAAAGAGGATTATCAAGTAACTCGACAAAGCCCGACATGACAAAGTCGGCTCGGAAAAGATAAAGTTACAAAAGGTAAAACCCCAAAAGAGATCTGAACAAGATCCAAGAAAAAAGATTACCTAGTAACGGAACAGGGACCGACATGAAGAAGTTGGACTAAAGCTACAAAAAGTTATAAAAAGTAATCCCAAGGGGTTACTAGAAATAACTTAAGAAAAGATCAACTGAGAGAATCAACCAACAGAGGGGAGATAACTCGACCCGAAAGACCTCGACATTGCCAAAATCAATCTATAAAGTATTTTATCAAAGAATACTCAAATAAACAACTAGCCTTAAAGGGGACGCTTTAACTAAGGCAAAAACTAAACGAGGAGCACAAAGGCAATCAAAAGAGGTCGGATAAAAAACACTCTGAAGATTCCAGTTAAGTGCTAAAGAAAGCTGCAAGCAAGCATATCACAAAGAAACAAGGCAGTTACCATAAAAAAAAGACTCAAGAGGCCGCTTGAAGCCAACCCCAAGAGCAAGAGAAACTATTTTGTTTTTCAAAATAAAGTTGCTAAAGTAGCAACTGGAGCATCCAAAGTCAGAGATCACAAACTTACAAAAATAAAGAGTTCAAAAGCCCACAAAAACCGGGCTATACACAAACATATCAGAAAAGTTATAGAGGATCCAAAGGCTTCCCAGTAGCAGCATCTTGGGGAGAAGGAGTGCGAGTCTAAAAGGGAACTGCGTCTACTGTCCCGTCATCCCGGTTCAAAATCTGGACATCTGGATCAGATTCCGGCTGAGTAGCTACAACTGCCGAGGTTGAGGAAGGCGGGACAATAGAGGCTTTGGCAGAAGTAATTGGAGGAGGGACGGCATCATCATCATCAGGATCGTCAGGGACAATCTTACCATCCATTTCTGTTTCCTGTCCAGACTAATGAGGGAAAGGTCAAGATCTGGCGCAAGAACTTGGAATTGCTCTTTCAGATTCTCAAAAGCCGCAGTAACACTACATACGAGATGACTTTGAAGTTCAGAGTAATCGGCCTGAATAGATTCCAACCTACTCCTGAGCTCCATCACCTCTCTATAGGTAGTAACATAGCTATCCTTGTGTTTTTGAGCCGTATCCTCGGCCAGTTACGCGGCAGCCGCCAGGCCAACAGCCCGGGCCTTCTCCCCCTTCAGCTCTTTTTTCAGCTTGGCCACTTCCACCTCGAGCTTATCCTTCAAACCTTTAATTCGGTCAAATTCTAATTTCGCCTCGTCCATAAAAGCCTTGGTAGCATGAATAGGTAGATCTTGAGCAGTTCGGTATAAAGCCGCTCCCATATGTGCCAGAGTAATACCACTCCGAGTAATAAATTCTAAGTGACGAAGAATGGATACATCGTCGGTAGGCATGACACCATAAGGAGCCATCTGTTGGTCTACAAATCTAACTGCATCAAAATCGAGAGCACCAAGATTAAATGGCTCGACAGTCCGAGGTCTTTTTGGAGGAAGAGAAATTGGAGGAGCAGAGGTACCCACTGAAGTCGAAGACGGGTCAACCAAACGAACCCAGGGAGTCGGGATCATCCTCCTCGGCCCAGGAGAGCTCGGGACAGACGGCTTTGACAAAACTTGGGAGGACCCTTCCCCGACCACTTTGGCTGGGATATTCTGAGCCGCAGTAGCCTTCCTCGCCTTCTTAAAGGCCTTCAGTGAGTCATTATTCTTTGACATCTCTGAAAAACAAGAAAGATACAAACGACTTATGAATATCCAGAAAGGAAAGCAGAAAACAAATGACATGGGAGTACAGTTTATAAAATACCCAGCACATCATGAATCAAGGATGGATCCCCCAGAAACTTCTTGGTCTCAAGATGAGGAGGTTCCCCCCAAATATCCTCTAAAGCAGCGACAAAGGCCTGCTCGACCTCGTCTAACATCTCCCAGGTATACCTAGACACAACTACATTCTTCTGCCACCCTAAAGGAAAACGAGGCTCACCATTCTCATACAGGAAGAAAGGACAAGCTCCATCAACAGCTCGGATCTTGAAAAAATAATTCTTAAAATCGCGGAAAGACTCATCATACATGGAAAAGACTTTATGTCCCTGGGCTGACCTAAAAGAAATCCAAGAAGCTTTCTTTTTGGTAATCCCAGGCTTGGTCAACACAAAGAGATACAGAAAAAGGGTTAAAGAGGGTTTAACGCCAAACTCATGACAAACCATCTGAAAAATCTTGATAAAGCCCCAAGAGTTTGGATGAAGCTGAGATGGGGTCACGTTGCAAGACCACAACAGGTCGGTCTCAAAGGAAGTAGAAGGAAGGGTAATATCCATCTGGCTAAAGAAAAAATCGTATGCATAAAAGAAATGACGCTCTCCCTGGGTGGAAGTAGGAAAACAGACCCTATCATCAGAATCGGGTTCCACCAACTCATAGTTGCGTTCTTGATTCTCACTACTACAGATCCAATCGTGTTTCCTAAGCTCTGTGCAGAATTCTGCATTAGCTAGGGATACACACAGCAACACCAGGGAGTCCAACCACTCGGACATCGCCTCAGGTACCTTAGAGGACGCCTCGACAATATTTTTGCGAGACGACATGGCCAACTAATCCTACAAAGAAAAGGAAATGGGTTACTAACCCCAAAAAGCAAGTTCAGACAAAAAGGAAGCAACTCAAACAAATGCGACCTTAAGCACACAAAACAGTAAAAGAAAAACCCCAAGACGCACACCAAGGTCCAGGGGCATCCTTTGGAGGCAATGACAGAGTGAAAGAGCTACAAAGATAAAACCATCTTTCAAACAAAACAAGCGTCCCGAGAAGAAAAAAGCAAAAAGTCAAAAGAAAGTCATCAAAAAACCATCATCTCTATTGAAGAACAGTCATCAACCAGTATAGCAAAATCATCAATGAAGCAAACAAAGTTATCAAAGGAGCAACTTTTTTCGAAACAGCAATACGGAAATCAACCCTAAAAAGAAGCCAGTACCAGGAAAATCACCCAAAGCATACATAAGGACGAAAGAAGACCAGAAAATAGGCATCACAACAATAAACCAAGTACAAAAACTAAGGAAAAGGTTCAAACCTTTTCAAACATACAAAATCAGAGCGTCATCAAAGAATCAAAAATAGAACCAACCTGGAAGAAGGAGAAAAGCTTTGAAAGGAAAAAGCTAAAGAGCAGAGCAGCAAGGATCGACCACGAAGCAGAAGCACCAGCGAATGCCAAAACATTACAGGAAGAAAAACAAAGAAAAGCAGAACAAGAAACTGCGAAAAAGAATGGAAGTTACGGGAAAAGGAAAACCGTCTCTTGGATACAAAATTTGAAATAAAGAAAACCAAGAGAAAATAGGGGCATTAAAAACCAAATAATGAGGGCATTAAAACTCTTACACATTCCCAAGGCTAGGACGCTAATACAAAAGCGCACGCTCTCAGAGGAAGCGAAACGTTCTGCATTTAAAGGAACTCTGCAAAAGATGAAGTCGACAAAATGCTCGAGTTCGGCTCCATCCGAGAAGGTTCGAAGACCTAAAAACTAAGACTCTACCTCCAAAGGAAGACCGAGCTCGAGCAGGGGCACTGTTCATACCCGGGGTCAAGCTATCCAACCCGGGATGTTCTACAGACAAAGCGACCGAACTGTTCAGGTGAGGACAAACCGACCTCTTCTCAAAGAGCTCGGCCAAATAAGGGGAAAGCCCAAAAAAGGGCCCAAATAGAGGAACACGCCCCAAATCCTACGGCAGCCAAGCCTACAAAGAGAAAGGCGGTTCCCCAGAAGATAAGATGACCTCACTCAAAGATAAGATAAAGATAAGATAACTAACTTATCTTATCTAAGAAGGTCACTCCACGCCATTATAAATACACTGGAGTACCCAGGTATAACTCATACTCTGATTCTACTCAATACCTGCTTAATACCCTTGCTAACTTAAGCATCGGAGTCCCTTGCAGGTACCCTCCACTCTCTGGGGACGAAGGAATCAGCACCTCCATCAAGTCCTACAAATCGGATACCTCCGTTCTGACCAATACAGAAGATCTCGTCTGAGATTGACCTACAGTTTCAGGTAACCCTCGGAACACCTTCCGAACCTCCTCAATCCCAATAGAAAACACAGGTAATATACAATGCAAGTAAAGCACAAGTAGAAACATATAAGGAAAATAGTTCAGATAGCAAGTAAGCATGGTATTCAATTAGGCAAACCATTACAACTAAACAAGTCATACAAACAGATAGAAAATGCATATGATGAATGCCTGCCCTACTGGCTGTGATATCACATTGTCGGTTCAACTGCCAACCCGACACATCTCAATGGAGATGTTGCCCTTTGGAATTATTTTATGGGAACCCCTAAGATATAGTTCCCGGATCACTATCCAGGTACTGGTGCCTGTACGCCCTAATTATCCGAAGGGATGCGAGCGGGATACTCTTTCCACAGCCCTCACATCTAAGCGCAAGCGGGACGAACCACCGCCCTTACGTGCAGGCGGGATTAACCACCATCCCTGCCGAGCGCATAGCGTCTCATAATCAAAGTAAAAACAACATATCGGTGGTTTTAGAAAATATTTTCAGTATACATGGATCCATCATCTCAATCTGAGTCCCCGACTCATCTCAACCACTGCCCATTTATAACTCAGTTTCCAAATATCAAAATTTCATCATTCCTCATCTCACACATCACTCATCCTTCATATAACGTCAAACCATTCTCAGCACGCCAGAAACATAGGCCTCCATTTTCTAATTTATCATAAAATCATGTACTAGAACCTTTAAGTTATATCCCATATTCTAACACTCAAAACTAGGCCCAAAATTCTTAAAATGGTGTTATGGAAGCTTACAACCTTGTTGGAAAGGTAGAATAGTTGAAAACAAGTAAATTTGACAAACAGAGCATGTGCGGCCGCACAGGGGCCTGTGTGTGCGCACGCCCATAAATTTTTAAAATGGGTGCGTACGCACAGGGGTGTGCGTACGCACAGGTGGCAAAACTTACAAAATCTTTTCACTCGCACAACCTATGCCAGTGCCCCCAACAGAATGACCTTCCCGACGTGTGCGTCTACACATGTTGCAATATTCCCTTAGATATGTGCGCGCACAAGCTGTACTAGCACGGCAAACAGAACGCACTTCCCTGCCTGTGCGTGTGCACAGGTCAAAATTTTTGCAGGGTGTGCGCCCGCTCAAGGGGGTGCGTCCGCACATATCAGAAATCATGAAATTCTGCAACTTTGCAGAATTTCAGATTTTTAACACCAACTTTGAATGATCATAACTTCCTTTACAAAATTCCAAATTTTGCAAACTTTATATCGATTTAAAGAGTTTTCAAAGATCTTTATTTCTAAACAAATTTCAATCAATTTCAAAAACTGAGACAAATGTTATGATCAAACAAAGTTCACCAAAAATCCAATTTTACCAAACTTCACAATTTACACCATTTCTCACCATACACAATCCAAGTCATATCAAAACCATTCAAAACCTCACCTTTGATCAAAATTAACCTGTTGTATCTTAATACACCAACATTACCACATTTTCATTCACATTTCATCATATTCAACATCAACACCAACATATCACACTCTTACAACCATAATGCCAAATCATCCAATTCAACATCACTTATATCATCATTATGCCTTTTTAAGTTACACAATCAATCATCATCATCAAATTACCATCATTCATCACCCTCAACCCAACAATCATTAATTCATCATAAATCACCACATATTGTTATTCAATAACTCATCAACCATTTAAATTCAAACCTATCCTATGGGTCACTAGCCTATGTGTCCATGAATATTACATACTACATAGAGGAAACCAAAACCATACCTTGGCCGATCCCCAATATGCACTAAAACCTTAAATTGAGCCCAAGACAAGCTTTCAAGCACAATCTATGCCACCAAGAATCTCCAACAAGCATCAATAAGCTCCAAACATCACTATAAACAAGCTATATGTACATAAACCATCATAAATCAACCTAGGGCTCATTATAATTAAAATTTCACAAGAGTTTCAATGCCTCTTACCTTTCCCAAAAGTCTTAGAAGCCAAAATCAACATCAATCAAAGGCTAGAGTGTACCTAAACACCCAAAAATCACAAAACTTCACTTAGCCAAAACCCTAAAAACTCGAAACTTTGAAGAGAGGAACTGGGAAAATTTCGTGATTACCTCAAGATTTTCTTGGATGTGTTTTGTAGAGCTCTTCACAAGGAACGTGTAGCCGCAAACGGTGCGGCGATCGGAGCTCTGTAGCTCAAGATATGAGCTTGAGAAGTTCTATGTGAATAGTGTTAATGGAGTCTCCCTTCTCCTTCTCTTCTCAGCTGGTGGTGTGTGTTAGTGAGTGTGTTATGGATGATGGGTTCACTTAATGAACCCTTTTATATGTTCAGCTTAGGCCCAACTTGGGCCCGGTCCAACCCGTAAGCGTTTTTAGCCCGTTTGGCCCAACTTCGGGCCAAACCTTTAAAATTAATGCCCGGTTTTCCATATCTAATACTTTTCTATGGTTTTTGGCTGTTTTTACTTCTTCTCGCGTAGCACCGAGCAGATTTGAACCGGTTCAACTGGTTTGACTACTGGTTCGTGGTTTTTCACGGGTTTTTGCAGAAAACACATTTTCTGAATCAGAAAAACCTACTGAGTCCAAAAATCATATTTAAATCCCCAAATTCTCTTCCTAACTTTTTGGAATTTAATTTGGGCCATAAAATAATTTTATCTGTGAAAAATCTTGTTCTTACAACTAAGGTTGGTGGAGACTTCCAAAAAAGAGGCTCAATTGATTTGGCTACAAGAGGTACGGTTTAAGTTTCATTTAAGTACCATGTAGTGTGATGAGAATTCCTAGGCTAGATGCCCCTAGGATTAAGTTTGGATTATGTAAATGGTTGGTGCTAATAGCATAGTTGATTGTAATGTGAATTAATGATTGAGTTGAGGATTGTGTGGCCTTATATGTTTGGTGTGTTGAGAATTTGATAAATTGGATAATGAGTATCGATTTGTGGAATATGCATTTAAATTGTGAATTTGGGCCGGAGGCTGTGAATTTTGGGCCAGAGGCCGTGACTTTTGGGCCAGAGGCCAGAAAGAGGTAAGGAAGGTAAGTTTATGTGTGTATTGTGTGATGATATAAGTGATTGGATGGATTTTAGATATTGAATGTGTGAATATTTGGTGTGGTTATTGAATAATAAGGTTTGAGGAATTGAAATGTGGAGTTTGTTAGTTGTGGGTGAAATTGTATAGATGAGGTAGATTTGGTTTTGGTTGAGGTAAATTATGTGGTCATATATGTAATTATGAATATTGATATTTTGATGGTATGATGCATGAGAGATATGCATGCTTGATATATGTTTGATGATTGGTTGAGGTTGAGTAGTGGATAAAACCATGTTGATGGTGAGAATGATATTGATTGTATATGTTGATGGTTGATTGGAAATGATATTGTTGGAAATTGGGGTGAGGAGATATATATAATGTGATATTGTGTTTGAAATTGAGGTAATTGATTGAGATTAGTTAAAATGGTGGATTGGTGGCTTGTGTTTTGATAAAAGGGGTAATGTATAAGTTGAGGAGGCTAGAGGTTAGTTTTGGTATGTTTGGGTTGATTTCAAAAAGGGTTGGAAATTGGTTTGTTTTGAAAATGACACTTTGTTGTTTTATATGAAAATGTGGTTTTTGGGCATCCTTTGACGGAGCAGAACTTGGACTCCGGATCCCCGATTTGTGCCAAATTTATTTAGAATTGAAATTGGATCCGGGATGTTTATACCATTCGAAGAACGGGCGAAAAATGATTTATAACGGAGAAGTTATGCCCGTCGGAAGATTGGGGTTTGAAATTGGGAGCTCTGTAGCTTTCAACTTAGAAAAATTTTTGGCAGAAACGCATATCCACACGTAGGCGAGGCCAACGCATACGCGTCGTTTTCAGAATTATACCACCTACGCGTACGCATGGGCGATGCGTACGTGTCGATGCGCTGCACCAATTTTCCAGCATGCTACCTGAGAGTTGTGCGAGAAATGTGCCAATTTTGTGCGTGGGCACAAACCACACTCACGCGTACGCGTGGCTGACGTGTAGATGTCACTTGGCTGTTTTCCCATCCACGTGTGCGCGTGGGCGACGCATACGCGTCGATGGACTTTTTGGCGTTCCACGCGTGCGTGTGGGTGATGCGTAGGCGTGACCCGGTTTTCATTCCAAAGTTGATTTTTGGGTTTTCAAAGCCAAATTTCATACTTCTAAGCCTCCGATCTCACCCCTTGTGTATTAAATCATTATGATATGCCTAGCAATGAAGATGGAGCTAGGGGATGTGATAACTTGTGAATGGAGCAAGGGAAAAATTTATGATCAATGATGATCAAGGATGATTGTATGAGACACCGAGGATGGCGGTGGAAGTACGTTATGTGGCATGAGCCGAAGGGCTGTATATGTTGATAAATTGGCTAGTTTTGGATTGAACTGTGAGCCGGATGGCTAAGTTATTGTCGGGTTATGGCGGAGCCATTATTGATTATGGCTGAGTATAAATGCATATATGCTATTGAATGAAATGTGAATGTTGCACTTCCAAGGGCTGTATATGTTGATAAATTGGCTAGTTTTGGATTGAATTGTGAGCCAGATGGCTGAGTATAAATGCATATATGCTATTGAACGAAATGTGAATTTTGCACTTCCACTATCTGAGATACGAGTTTCCTTGGATGAAGGTAGTGGCTAGCCACCACGTGCTCCAGGTGGAGACCCGATACTCTACTGACCCTATGTCGTAAGTGTGGCCGAATACTGTGAAAGTTCCGGATAAGCTCGCCCCCGTGGATAAACACCAGTGTGGGTGTTGTATAGATACACACCAGTGTTGGTGTTGTATGATTATGATTATAATCATGATGATGATCGAGAATAACTCGAATTGGGGATGCACGACAGAGGGACAGTCCAATGGTTAGCTACCAGGATCTGTCGGGTTGGCTATATAACCGACAAATGATATCATCAGCCATAGGACATGCATACATCATTTGCATATGTTTGAATTGTTTGGGTTTTCCTACTTGTTTTGAATTGCTATATCATATATGCTATATTACTTGATTATGTGCTACTTGTTCTACTTGTACCCTAATTGTGCATTACTTGTTTGTATTGCTTGTGTTTGTACAACTAAGAGGTCCTTCATGTTGCTGTCGGTGGATGCTGAAGGCTGTTCTTGATGAGATGAATTGATGATGTGATTGATTAATGATGATGATTATTGAATGAGATAATTTGAGCTACCTGGGTAGACGTAGTGAAGTGAATTCACTTGCTCTAGGTGAGGATATGATGTATTATTATAGAATTGCTTAAACAGAATAACTGGTGATGGTTTTGTTTATGATTCTGATTCTGGTTAGTGGGAGAGTTAGAAAGTTGGGAAGCATGAGACATACGAGTTAGATTTAGCTTTCCCTTATGACAGTTGCCTATTCATGTATTAGCGAGAACCTAGGATGGATACTTGGTGAAAAGGAAGTTTAGGATGCTTAGTGAGTTTTTACTGTGGTGCATTGTATTTATTTGGCACCTTTACCGTACTGGGAACCCATGGGTCGAGGGTTCTCATTCCGTATATATCTCTTGTTTTTCAGATACAGGTCCAGGTGCTCAGAAGTGAGCTGTGGTTCATCTGAGAGACGGCAAAGATCTTTATATTCTCCAGTTTATATTTTGCCTAGAATTTCTCCACCTTTATTTTGAAGAACTTATATTATGTATTGAACTCTTTTGAACTTGTCTATAGAGGCTCTTATGTTTTGATTGGAAGAGATTAGGAGATTCTGTTGTCAACTACTATATACTGTACCCTAGCCGACCTAAACTTCGCAGGTCGTGACTAGTGGCTATTTACTTATCTTATATATCTCTATATTGCCCTTCTCTTGCTCTCCTTTATGTCTTTATCCTTATATTGCTTTTGACTTCACGCTTTATCTTTTAGTCGTTGAAACGTGAGTGATATGCCTTCGCAATTTTATTTTACTCTATTTTCAGGCTTCTCGATTAATACTCCTTTCGAAATTACCTATATTTATATATTAAAAATCTCGCTGAGAGTCGTACCACCGTAATATCTTTGACTTATGACTCGAGCATAAGGATTTGAATATTAGGGTGTTACAACAAATGGATCACGTGCTTCTAGCTAGCATAAATATATAATATTAACTTCAGTCATGGAAACTTATACCCACAAATGTCTATAAGTTTCTAATCTTTACAAAACCCCTCCTTTTCAACATTCCCAAAAAATGAATAAACACAATACATCACCAAAAACTACAACAAACTCTCTCCCAAAAGAGTTAATCATTGAGATTTTGTGCCGAACTAATCCTCTTACTATTGGGAGGTGCAGACTGTTGTCAATAGAGTGGATGGAAACACTATCAACTTTTGAATTCTAATCGCAACATTATATGTTTCATTCAAAGAATGAATGCTCAATTCTAATTTAAGCTTCCTTTTTTCAATGGACAGGTCAGAAAAATTTGATGATTAGAGTCAACCCAAATAAAGGTAACATATTGTATTCATTCTTGCCACCAATATTAAGTCAGTCTCTAACCTTTAACATCATTGGAGTTGAAAATGGTAAAATTTATTTTTCATATAAGACGAATGAACATACACATTTTCTGTTGGTATTTAGTATATTAACTCAAAAAACCAAAGAGATTCCAATGTACAACAAATTTGATTCCGTAATCTCAATGAATAATATCTTAGCTTTTGTATATCTTCCAAGAGAGACTCAGTATCGTATTTTCCATGGTTTTAAAAAATCCTAAAATGATAAACATATTCTATAAGATATATTCTTCCGAAACTCTAGAATGGACAAGAATGCATGGTTGTCATGGTGTTATAGGAAAAATTAGTCTTGAATATCTCTCACTTGATAGTCATTTGTATTGGATCAATTGTTTAGCTGACCAATCCTAGTACCAGAGTCAATTGTGATTTTCTTGATTGTTAGGAGGGAATTCAATATTTTGCCTATACCGGTACAATTTCGATCACATTATCATAAGATATTAACTTACCATGAAAAGGTTTGTTTCGTCTTTAACCCTGGAAGTGTAGATAACTGTCGTGTATCCATGTGGAGCATTGAACAAAGAATGAATGATACTTTCTCACGGAAGGGAAGACTCAAGTTACAAGGTGTAAAGATATGCAACCATCCTAGATTATTTATAGACAAAGATCTCATTACATTAACGGATGAGAGTATACATGCAGGAAGACCTTCCAATGAAATTGTACTGTCATGATTCAAATATTCTAAAGGATATTTAAGACACCATCTTCAATGTGGAGCATGGTGGCATCCGACTGAAGTCAATTTTATTAACCAACCTTGTCTAGAGCTATTCCCAGTTGAGCAGGATTGTAAAAAACAAATTATTTGTATTATTCCTTTCTACAGAAAATGAGTCAATCAAGTTGAACGCTTTTTTTGAAGTAATATTTCAAAAAAAGCTATTATTGTTGACCAAATTCCCTGTAATTTAATTTGTATAAGTCAATAAAAATAGTATTTCACCTTATATGAATAAAATATTCAAGGAAAGAATTCATATTATACCAGAAATGATAAGTATAAATATATCAATTAGAGAATTACAAGTAAAAATATTGCGAATGCAACATCTATTTTAATCAATAAGGTTTTTTTTAGGGTTAAGTACGATTTGGTCCTTAACGTAGAGGCCAAAAATTTATTTCGTCCTCAGCCTTTTTTTTCGATACAAAATGGTCCCGAAGGTTTCAATTTTTTTTAAATCATCCTTTGGACATTTATACCCTCTCCCCTATCACAGTTTCATCATCTCTTCTCTTGCTCTATGATGAGCGGATAATTTGTATACTTTTTGGCATTGTTTTTAGTATGTTTTTAGTATGATCTAGTTAGTTTTTAGTAAATTTTTATTAGTTTTTAGTTAAAATTCACTTTTCTGGACTTTACTATGAGTTTGTGTGTTTTTCTGTGATTTCAGGTATTTTCTGGCTGAAATTGAGGGACCTGAGCAAAAATCTGATTCAGAGACCAAAAAGGACTGCAGATGCTATTGGATTCTGACCTCCCTGCACTCAAAGTGGATTTTCTGGAGCTACAGAAGCCCAATTGGCGCGCTCTCAACGGCGTTGGAAAGTAGACATCCTGGGCTTTCCAGCAATATATGATAGTCTATACTTTGCCCAAGATTTGATGGCCCAAACCGGCGTTCAAAGTCACCCTCAGAAATCCCAGCGTTAAACGCCGGAACTGGCACAAG
>NC_029775.3:86823645-86824516 GCF_000817695.3 Arachis duranensis | reverse complement strand
TTTTTTTCGAAATTCTTGAAGATGAATTCTAGAGTTTCATGGTGATTTGTTGAAATCTGGCTGGCTGAGAAGCCATGTCTAATTTCATTGGACCGAGGTTTCAACTTATCACCACAAGAGCTTGTTGATTTTTATCAATTTTGCTTTTGGAGCAGTGATCTGCTAAGGCTTGGCTGGCCTTTGGCCATGTCTAGTGTTTTGGACCGAAGCTTCCTTTGAAAGCTTGGCTGGCTGTGAAGCCATGTCTAATTCCTGGACCGGAGTCTTAGACTAGCATTGCACTGATTCCTGGAATTCTCATTAAGAATTTTGATACCTTTTTTCCACTTAATTTTCGAAAAACACAAAAAAATTTACAAAATCATAAAATCCAAAAATATTTCTTGTTTGAGTCTAGTGTCTCATCATAAGTTTGGTGTTAATTGCATGCATGTGTCTAAATGATCTTCAAGATGTTCTTGATGATTTACTTGCTCTGATCTTTGAATTCTATTGACTTGAGTGTCTCATTTGCATTTTCATTTTGTTAATGTCAGTAGTATACAAACTGCTAAGTTTGATGTCTTGCATGCATTGTCATTTGATTCTTGTTGCATTTTGGTTTGTCCTTATTATTAAAAATCCAAAAATATTTTTAATTTGTGTCTTTTCAAGTCAATAATACAGAGAATTGAAGATTCAGAACATACAGCAGAGGAATTGCACAGAAAAAGCTGGGCGTTCAAAACGCCCAGTGAAGAAGGACAGACTGGCGTTTAAACGCCAGCCAGGGTACCTGGTTGGGCGTTTAACGCCCAAAAGGGTAGAGTTTTGGGCGTTAAACGCCAGAATGTGCACCATTCTGGGCGTTTAACGCCAGGATGGCTAGAAG
>NC_029775.3:86798211-86816831 GCF_000817695.3 Arachis duranensis | reverse complement strand
CAGTAGGAAAGCAGAGAGACGGAAGGGAAGGCATCTTCATGCGCTTATCTGAAATTCCTACCAATGAATTACATAAGTATCTCTATCTTTACCTTTGTGTTATTTTCGTTCATCACCATTACCATTTGAGTTTGCCTGACTAAGATTTACAAGATGACCATAGCTTGCTTCAATACTAACAATCTCCGTGGGATCGACCCTTACTCGCGTAAGGTTTATTACTTGGACGACCCAGTGCACTTGCTGGTTAGTTGTGCGAAGTTGTGTAATGCCATGGTATTGAGCCACCAAGTTTTTGGGGTTCATGACCGGGGATTATGAGAGTTGTGAAAAAGTATTGTTCACAATTTCGCGCACCACTCTATTTCTTCATCTTCTTCATCCATCCGCAATGATTTTCATAAACTTGTTTTCATGGTAATTCCTCAGATTTGAGTTGGGATCAAATTCAAACTCGTTTACAAAACTTACAGATTATAAAAAATGGACAAGATACTTAAACAATAATCAATAAATTCAGCAACATCCAATATTCCATATTCAAGCCAAACCAGAAGTAGGAATTCACCCAATCAACAGAGTATGACATTCCAACAACATCAACAAATCAGAATGTACATCAAGCAAAAAATTCAGATATTCATCAGACAACAATTTGAAAATAGATCTATGAGTAGAAAATTCTACAACAAATTTTGATTAAGTAAGACAAACAAGAAATCCAATTCACATAGAAGAAGAAGAAGAAGGATCGGATTTCGATTTACTAGTTCAACCAAAGCAGCTACAAGAAACGTCAACAGAAATTACAAATCAAGCCACAATTCAGTACGAGCGGTGGGGGTTGTGGAGCAGCGGCGAGAACGCGGGAAGCAATGACGAGTGGCAAGGAGAGCGGCGAGTAGGGAGGAACAATAACGAGTGGTGAGGGGCAAGGACTAGAAGCAGCAGCAAGGACTAGAAGCACCGTTGGCAGTAGCGGCATTGAAAGACGCGAATCCCTCTCTCTCTCTCTTCGTGGTCACCGACGGTGCCTCAACGGCAGCAATGAGCACAGTACGACGACTGATAAACCCCAATTTGTGGTTTATCTTGTGCTTAATTTAGGGGATTTTGTCAAATTTTCTCACATTTATTCAATGAAATAGCATGGTTTCGTAATTCTCCATTAATTTGTGCTTAAGTGTAAACATGCTTTTTAGGCCTTTAATTTTCTAGTTTTAATTCACCTTTGATTCCATTAAATGCCTTGATGTGTTTGTTAGTGAATTGAGGTTGAAAATGCTAGGAATGGATCAAAAGAGTGAAGAGAAAAGCATGCAAGGTGGAGAATTCATGGAAAATAAAGGATTTGGAGTGCATACATCGACGTGCACGCATGGAGATGAAGTCACCAGGCGACGCGTACACGTGACATGACGTGTACACGTGACCCATGCATACGTGTCGCAGCTCGCATGTGACCTCATTAAAGTGAAAATGCTGGGGGCGATTTCTGAGCTTCCCAAGCCCAAATCCAATAAATTCCAGAGACTATTTCATGCATAATTGAAGAAAGGTCAAGGGGGGAGCACTTAGATTAGTTATTGATGACACCCAATTGTACAAGTTGGGATTTCTCAAAATAGGACTAACGTTGCAAGTATAGACCCAAAACCAACAATCGGTTGCCGACCAATTTGGAAATTCACAAGATGTGTCACAACTCAAAACCAATTTAAAAACCGAGAGTAATTGACTCCCGGGTCGTCTCCCAAGGAATCACCAAAGGAAAATGAGTGTGCGAATTCTGATTGTAGTGATCAAGGAGTTGTCAATGAAGAAATAAACATATAAAGCAACAAAAGAACATGCAAAATTGCAATGATTGAACTAATGAAGAAATTAAAGAACCGACTATGTAATATAAACAAGTAAAGTATAAAAGAGATTAACATAGCAAGGTATGGAAAATTGAAAGCATAAAAAGGGGTCTTGGCTTGGAGTGAGCTAAGGGTCCTTTCCTTGTTGGAACCACAACTATGACAATTATGTCGGATTAGTCTCACTTGATCAACCCTCACATCGGAAGGTAAGTTAAATGAGCATAAGTGTTCTTAACCCATAAATCCTAAATTGCTTGTTAATTGCCTTAGCAACAACTTAGCATTAGTAGGAACAAGAACAATTAACAACCCAAAAGTTGACACTAAATGTTGGACATTCTAACTCTAGGCACCCAAGTGCTCACTTTACCCAAGTCAAGAGACAAAAATTTAGCCTAAAATTATGTTTGACATTTTATCAAACACTTGGTGGGCAAAAAGCTTAAACATGAGAAAAATAAGAAAAGACTTGAAATTAAAAGCAACAATTGATCTCAATTAACAAGGATAGCATAAGAAAGCATAGAAAAAACACCAAACATCAAACTCATCAACAAGAAAGTGAAATTGCAAAAGAGAAGCAAAATTGAACTATAACTTGAATAAGAAGAAAGAGTAAAGACAATATAACTATGAAGAGTAATAACAAGAGAATACTTACAATGAGATTAACAAAATCCAATGATAAAAAATGGAAATGGAACTTGGAATGTAAAACCCTAATGAAACCCTAATAGAGAAGATGAGAAAACTTAGAGAAAACTAAAACTAAAAACCTTCTATTCTACTCCTCAAACTAACTAATGCTATGCTATGTTATCTCCTTCATTCCCCCTCCAATATGAGCTAAAATACTTTAGAAATGGGCATCCAAAGCCCCCAAATCGTGAGTCACGTGCCTTTCTAATGAAGTCATGCGCAGACACCTGTGCGGACACACAGCCGTGTGCGTCCGCACACTCTGCGAAAATTTCCTCCTGTGCGTACGTACGAGTATCTGTGCACATGCACACTAGTCGATGCTTGGTGGGACGCACGATGCGCTTGAATTAATCCACGCACTCTGCTTAGGCTCCTGTGCGGACGCACAAGAGGCTTTGCACAGACACACGTCTCTGAGCTCACCTCCTTTGATTCTTCATGTTTCCTCCACTTTGCAAGCTCTTCTTCCATTTTCTCCAACCCATTCCTACCTTATACACCTGAAATCACTCACAAACACATCAAGACATCGAATGGAAGGCAAGTGGAGTAAAACTAGATCAAACTAAGCACAAAAGAGCATATTTTCATAATCAAGGACAATTTGGGAGGAAAGTTCAAAAGCATGCTATTCAAGGGAATAAGTGTGAGTTTATGTGATAAAATCCATTCAAATCTAACAAAAAATCATCATCAATTATGGATCCATCAATTCCCCCACACTTAAATACTAGCATGTCCTCATATTAAACATACTCAAAGGAGATAGATGAAAAGGGAAAATGACTTATGCTATATACTATTTAAATGCATGCAACTATCCTAAGGCTAATAGCCAATATGTTCTACGATGAGTGTTGGTAGAAACAAACCATGATATTCCAATCCATCACATGAAAGCTAAAAGGCCAATGTAAAGAGTTCATGCATTAAGATCAATGTCCAAAGAACTTAATTGAACTTTTCAAAATTACTCAATTAAACAACTTGCAAGAAGATACAATGTAAGGCGCAAGAACATAGAATTGAGCAATCGACCCTTCACTGGATGTCCACTCAATTCGCTCAGTGTTTAGGGTTTAACCACTCAATTCTCCTTTTATCATGCTTTTCAAAGATTTGCAAGTCATCTAACAATCAACTAGTATTTAATGCATGAATAACAAATATCATGAGGTCTTTAAAGGGATGTAATGGGGCTAGGGTTCAGGTAGGATGAAATATGGCTAAGTGGACTTAAAGAATTAGCTCTTTGATTAGCTTGAGTGACCACCTATTCCTTTATCACCTATATACACATAACAATATAACCTATCTACCCATTTCCTTTTCTTTTTCCATCTCACCTCATATATATATATATATGAACTATGAATGCATATGTCTTCATTAATGAAATGCATGAGCATTACCTAATTGCCAAAAATTTCTCACAATAAGCTTATGCCTCCATCACCAATGTTTTCCAAAATTTCCCCCATACTTAGAATTTACACACTGGTCCACCCAAGCTAATCAAAGAGTAATTCGGGGACATCAATGGTTTTCCGCTTAAGGGGAGTAATGTGCTATCATCAGAACAAAAGGGGATTCATAGGCTCAAGGGGGTTCACAAAGGTGCATGCAAGGGTTGGCCGCATAGGTTATCATAAAAAAATGGCCTCAATCATGCTAAATGCATTCAAACACAAATACAGGACATACAGAATCATGCAAATCAATTATCACAATCAAAAAGGAGTTATAATCACACACAAGAACAACATCATGGTTGAAAAGATGCAACCATCTATTAAGGCTCAATACTCACAAGGTATGTTGTTCGAGCTCTTTTCCATGTTCTACAAACAATCTACTTCAAGCAAGTTGACAAACATAATATTTCCTTCAATTCAATAAATGGTACGCCCTAGAAAAAGGCTTCATGAAAATTCCTTGGTGTTTCACCAACTTATTCATTCTATCATGCAACATTCAAATACTAACTACTAAATATCCATAAATGATAAAGAAATATTTACAAGCAACCAAACAAGATAAAATAGACATAAAACTACTCAAAATAAAGAAAAAGTACTACAAGAAACATTGCAAAATGCCTAGAAGAGAGAAATTTTACCCCCCTTAGAATCATCGATCCTTCACCACACTTAGTCTGTGCACGGTCCTCCATGCATGCTTACGCTCCGGGAGGATGAAGAGGGAGCACCTTCAGCTGGTGGACTCAGAAGTGGCTTGGTCAACTGCATCATACTCCTCCCCAGCTATCTTGGATGAAGTTCTAGGAGGCGGGCCGGGGTCTCAAATTTCATGCTTGATTATTTTTCAACATTGAAATAGCACAAAACATAATAATAAAATAAAGGAAGAAAAAATAAAAAGTCATAACGTATGCATTTGCACCAAATGCCACTTTCACAAATTTCCATGAGTACATAGCCTTTAACCACATTCCTTAGTTTTTTTCCTATGATAAAAAAAAATCACAACATTATAGAAAATTAGAAATTCACAAAACCTATATAGGAACAATAAACAAATAGTACAAGACAAATTGTACATATAAAGGCAAATAGAGAACATGCATAGTTTATTAGACAATGCACACATCAAGTCACTCTTAGTGGGATTCTATTTTAACATTATCAGGAAAGTATTTTACTCCCAAGAATATTAATAAAAAAAACCTAAATCTGAGTTGTAGATTGGTTCTCTATGTAGCGTATATAGAAAGAGTACAAAACTATCTAACCAAGAACAAGGATAAGTAGGTCACAACAAACCTTTTTTTAATCTATCTTAGACTTTCACATAGCTTTTTGTTTTAACACATGCATCTTCATAAATAAACACTTCTAATTCACAACTTTTAATAGAGATCATTCACCTGATACATCTGCGTTGATTTTATGCAAAGCATACAACTGTTTTGATTCTCCTTCTGTAATAGTTTGTAATTTTCATTTACAAAAGAAGAAAATGAAAGACATACAATGCTTAGTTTCACAACCTAAGCCTCCATCGATACAATTCCTTTTTTAGTGTTATTTCCAGAGATTTGTCAACAATTTTGCTGAAGATTTCCAAGGATGGATTTATATAAAGCAAAACACGCAAGAAAACAGAGATACGCTATTGTTGTTGGGAAGAAGCAAAAATTATATCACCGAACACATGAAGGTTATATCAATTGTTTACTTTTACTATTAATCTGAGTATGGCATTATACTCTTCTTATTTGAATGTTACACTTTTTTGTTAGTTTCTACTTGTATATTTTCCCTTTCCTAATTATGTTTGAAATACATAAAGTGTTGGACATTGCATTGCAGAGAATCAAAGAACAGATTCCTCACAATGTCATACATTCAAAGAAGATTATTCCGTTGTTAGGCGACCTCTTGCTGAAATACAATCAGGCAAGTTGATCTTTAATGTCTAAGTAAAATAAGTCAATTATATTTAAGAAAAATATTTACACAAAAAGAATTAAAAGTTTTAAGCACAAAATCTGTCTATCTTTTCCTATAAACTAAATATTATTAAGCAAAAGCATGACAGAGATTAGTAAACATCCATATGTGTCTTTCTTTTTTATTTATCTAATATGATTCTAGATATCATACCTGGTAATAAGTTTAATAAGTAATATACTTATTCATGCTATTAATTTGGCAGTAATGAATCCATGAAACTAAAAGGTAATACTTATATGTATGTATGCCTTTTATGACAGACAATTAAAATTGATAACAAAATATAATTTCATAAAATCAGTTTCCGTGCATCTCATTTGTGTCAAACACTGTGTAAGTCTAAAAACTGTTTTGTTTTCAAGGATGTACTACACGGGAGAGTATTGTTAGGGAAATAAACAAAAGTTCCCAAATTCAGAAAAATTCTACCAGAAATCGTGACACTTCCCAACGAATAGATGTAACACCAAAACATGCAACTCAAACAGGAGAACATCTTCGGAAGACTTCCTCAGGAATTCAACCAGGTTTCTTCTTATTTTGGACTAAATTTAGTTACCCAATATCTAAAGTGTATACAATTAGCTTACTGGAAAAAATTCTTTAAACAATTTGGTCATTCTTGATTTGAGTTTTCGCAATATCATTATTTTATGACATATGTCAAAAGATGAAACTATTAGCTACTTATTATACACAAGGTTGTGTTAGTCAAAATAAGATCACTTAAATTACAAATACGGTAGTTGAAAATGAGATAGATTCAAACGGATTCATTGTTCAACAAAGTATTAGTAATGTTATGCACAATATCCATCTAATCATAAAATGTAGGGACATTTGACTTGAACATAAATAGATATTTCAGATAGATAATGACAGTAGGTTTTCTAAGTTTGTGAGAATCTAACTAATAAGTGACTGATTCAATTGTTCAATTGTGTAACTATGCTTCAACCGGAGTTCAACAGGTTTACTTAAATATAAAATAAAATTATTCAAAATTGAATATATAATTTCAAAATTTTTAATTAAATTATTTCTAAATTAGTAAAATTTAATATCTCACAATTTCACAAAATAACTTGACTATAATTTATCAATAAAATATCACAGACAACTTTAAACATCTAAAAAACATTAACAAATTTTCAACCAAACCCACAACTTATGACAAATCATCAAGAACAAATTACATAAAGCAAAATAAAATGTCATCCATAAAAAATACACATTCAAATTCTTTAGAAGTTATTATGAAACAAATTATCTTAAAAAAAGGCTTCATGTGGTTATTGGCATCAATGTCTAATTGGATTTTTCATGATCAACAAAATTTTTCCAAAAAATTTTAGAAATTTCCATCTACAGTTAACAAAATATTCCAAAATTAAAAGAACAAAAGCAATGAAACAAGCAGCAACCAGATTCTATTATGTTAATCAACAAAGTTAATCAAAAGAAAATTATCACTACTATTGGCAATTACGACTAACAGAATCCAAAATCTTAAAACACCAATTCAGGATCATTATAATCAACCAAATAAAAAAACAGATTGAGCTAGAGAATAAGTAAAGAGAGAGAGAATAACATAATCAAACTGTATGATTTTGGCGGCGGCAGAGACAGACGGCGAATAGCCCACGACGATAGAAGTGTCCACAGCGACAGAGTAAGACATGATGGCACTTGGCCGTGAGCTCGATAGAAAGAGAGGGATCAATGTCAAAGACAGGCGAAGACAACTAGGACAGCGACACGAGTCCAGCACAGCCGCTGAAGACGACTACAGATGTGGGCTTGACGACACTACGAGGACACAAACCACGACGGCAACACCAGCTCTGAGCAGACCATCTAATGCGAGGCTAATGGATCCAGGCGAAGAGGGGTCGGTCGACAACAACGATGAAATTTCTGGCCTTGACGACACAATAAGGACAGAGAAGTCAACACTACTGCTGCTGGTGGCACTGGAACTCAGACAGAGAGAGAGGGTATTCAGTTAGGGTTTTCCTTCTTAAGAGAGACAGAGAGGGGATGTGGGTATTCATTAAATTGACTTTTTTTAAAACTAGTTAGTTATTGAGGTTCTTATAATGGTAGCGTATTTTAATGGTTTTACAATGCCCGTTAATTGATATAATACAAAATCAATTAAACAAGAAAAAACTGTAATGCCACAAATTTTGTTATCATGTGTATTCTTGAATATTACATTATCTAAATTCAATGTTTACTGCCATTGTTTAAAAATTTTTCTAATTCGTTAGTTCTTAAATGAAATATGCTAAATGATCATTGACATTATCTACTCAGTCTTTAATTTCAATTGATAAGTCAACCTCTAATTTAGTGTATCTGTATTTAAGAAAATCTTTTATTTTAACAGCTTACGAATCACTATTAAATGGCAGGGAGGCTAGAAGATAGTTATAAATTCTCTCTATACACTTTTACTCCAATTGGCATGTAGAACAATAGATGTCTTTATTCATTAAGTTGTCTTTTTTTTAGTGGTTAGTTATTGAGGTTTCTATAATGATACTGTATTTTAGTAGTTTTATAATGGCCGTCAATTGATAAAATATAAAATCAATTGAACAAACAAATTCTAACGCCACAAATTTTGTTATTAGGTGTATTCTTGAAAATTACATCATTTAAATTCAATGCTCAGTGCCATTTTTAAAAGCTTTTTCTAATTCGTTACTTCTAGAATAAAATAAGTTAAATAATCATTTACATTATGTACTCAGCCTTTAATTTTAATTGATAAATGCTACCTCTATTGTAGTGTATTTGTAATTAAGGAATTCTCCAATATTAATAGCTTACGAATCACTATTGAATGGCAAGGAGGCTAAAAGAGAGAATAAAATCTATCTATACACTTTTAACTCCAATTGGCATGTAGAATAATAGATGTCTTCAGTCATTATGTTGACTATTTTTAGGTGGTTTTATAATGCCCGTGAATTAATAAAATATAAAATCAATTGAACAAACAAATTGTAATGCCACAAATTTTGTTATCGGGTGTATTCTAAATTCAATGCTCAGTGTCATTTTGTAAAAAAAATTCTTGACTGTTAGCTCCTAAGTAAAATAAGTTAAATGATTATTTACATTATATACTCAGTCTTTAATTTTAATTGATAAGTGCAACCTCTAATTCAGTGTATCTGTATTTAACAAATTCTCCAATTTTAACAACTTACGAATTACTGTTGAATGGTAGGCACGATAGAAGAGGACAATTCTAATTGTGACAATCACGATGAAACACATGAAGACCATGGTATGTTGTACATTTCATATAACCAAATTAATATCTAAAGAAGCACATGTAAAGCTTCATTTTCTAATAGGAAAGTCATTTAATTAACGCATAAATGTTTATTCATGTGTTTTAGAATATGCTGTTGTTATTACACGAGTCTGCTAAATTTTTATGTCTTTATTGTACAGTTGAAGAACCACATAATTTATAGCCTGACATTATCTTGCAAAATAAAAGAGAAGGTAGTACATTGAAATATGAATAATTCCTTTTAGAGCCTATTTAACATTCAAACTGATTTTTAAAAAGAACCCATATTGGCCATTTGCAAATCATTTTGTTATCCAGATTTAGTTATTATATTTACTTGCAATCCACAATGGGAAGAAATCAAACGAACATTATTGCAAAGACCCCAACTTGAAGCCTGAAGATAGACCCGATGTAATTTGCAGACTATTCAAAGCAAAGTTGGAGAAGCTTATCAAAGACATTCATAGAAATAGAATTTTGGTGTTTCCAAGGCAGGTAAAAAAAATATTATTATTTAATCATTTCAAAAAAACTACAGTATGAAAAAGTCAATTGATTAGTGCGTATAACAATCCTTTGTTGCAGTGATATATACCATCAAGTTCCAAAAACGTGGATTGTCACATGCACATATATTACTATTTCTTGTAGCAAAATATAAATATCCTTCTCCAGAAGATATTGACAAAATCATATCCGCTAAGATTCCAGATTGATGAGCGGATAATTTATACGCTTTTTGGCATTATTTTTAGATAGTTTTAGTAGGATCTAGTTACGTTTAGGGAAGTTTTCATTAGTTTTTATGCTAAATTCACATTTCTGGACTTTACTATGAGTTTGTGTGTTTTTCTGTGATTTCAGGTAATTTTTGGCTGAAATTGAGGGACCTGAGCAAAACTCTGATAAAAGGCTGACAAAGGACTGCTGATGCTGTTGGATTCTGACCTCCCTGCACTTGAAATGGATTTTCTGGAGCTACCGAACTCTAAATGATGTTCTCTTAAGGGAGTTGGAAAGTAGACATCCAGAGCTTTTCAGAAATATATAATAGTCCATACTTTATTTAAGATTAGACGACGCAAACTGGCACTCAACTCCAGTTCCATGTTGCATTCTGGAGTCAAATGACAGAAATACGTCACGAACCAGAGTTGAACGCCAAAAACACGTTACAACTTGGCGTTCAACTCCAAAAGAAGCCTCTGCACGTGTAAAGCTCAAGCTCAGCCCAAGAACACACCAAGTTGGCCCCGGAAGTGGATTTCTACATCAATTACTTACTTCTGTAAACCCTAGTAGCTAGTCTAGTATAAATAGGACATTTTACTATTGTACTAGGTGTCTCTGACCATTCGATCTTTTGACCACATAACATCTTTGGTCTCAGTTTTAATCTATTATTCATCTTAGGAGACTATTGATCATGTTCATGGGGGGCTGGCCATTCAGCCATGCCTGGACCACCACTTATGTATTTTCAACAGTAGAGTTTCTACACACCATAGATTAAGGGTGTGGAGCTCTGCTGTACCTCGAGTTTTAATGCAATTACTACTATTTTCTATTCAATTCAGTTTATTCCTATTCTAACATATTCCCTAGAATTGATGGCGGCATTCATGAGAATCCGGAAAGTCTAAACCTTGTCTGTGGTATTCCGAGTAGGATTCAAGGATTGAATGACTGTGACGAGCTTCAAACTCGCGATTGTTGGGCGTGATGACAAGCGCAAAAGAATCAATGGATTCTATTCCGACATGATCGAGAACCGACAGATGATTAGCCGTGCTATGACAGAGTATTTGGACCATTTTCACTGAGAGGATGGGATGTAGCATTGACAACGGTGATGCCCTACATACAGCTTGCCATGGAAAGGAGTAAGAAGGATTGGATGAAGGCAGTAGAAAAGCAGAGATTCAAAAGGAGCACAGCATCTTCATACGCCTATCTGAAATTCTCACCATTGAATTACATGAGTAACTCTATCTTTATTTTATGTTTAATTATTATTATTATTCGAAAACTCTATAATTATTTATTATTCACCTAACTGAGTTTTACAAGATGACCACGGCTTGCTTCATACCAACAATCTCCGTGGGATCGGCCCTTACTCACGTAAGGTTTATTACTTGGACGACCCAGTGCACTTGCTGGTTAGTTGTGCGAAGTTGTGAAGAAAGTGCTGAGTTATAAACGCGCATACCAAGTTGAATGCCATTATTAAAGATCACAATTTCGTGCACCAAGTTTTTGGCGCCATTGCCAGGGATTGTTCGAGTTTGGACAACTGATGGTTCATCTTGTTGCTCAGATTAGGTAATTTTCTTTTCATTTATTTTCAAAAATATTTCAAAAAATATTTTCCCTTTTGTTTTCGAAAATTATTCTAAATTTTTTAAGAATGAATTCTAGAGTTTCATGGAAGCATGTTGAAGCCTGGCTGGTTGTAAAGCCATGTTTAATTCTTTTGTACTGAGGCTTCCAATCATCAGCATAGAGGCAAGTTAATTGAAATTTCAGCTGTTGCATGCCTGATTTATATCCTAAAGCTGACTGGCTATTAAGCCATGTCCAACCCTTGAATTGGAGCTTTAGGCTAACATTGAAAGATTCCTGGAATTCTTCTTAAAAAAAAATTTTGAATTTTTTATTTTCTTTTTCCTATATGTTTTTCAAAAAAAAATAAAAGAAAATACAAAAAAATCATAAAATCATAAAAACCAAAAATATTTTGTGATTCTTGTTTGACTCTTGTGCCATGTTTTAAATTTGGTGTCAATTGCATATTCATCTTGTTCTTGCATTTTTCGAAAATTCATGCATTCATAGTGTTCTTCATGATCTTCAAGTTGTTCTTAGTAAGTCTTCTTGTTTGATCTTTAAATTTTCTTTTTTTTGTGTCTTTTTGTTGTTTTTCATGTGCATTTTTGCATTCATAGTGTTCTTGGTGTTCATCTTAACATTCATAGTGTTCTTGTTTGCATCATGTGTTTTGATCCAAAATTTTCATGTTTTGGGTCATAATTGTATTTTTCTTTCTCATCATTAAAAATTCAAGAATAAAAAAATATCTTTTTCTTATTTCTCTCAAAAATTTTGAAAATTTGAGTTGACTTAGTCAAAAATTTTTAAAACTTAGCTATTTCTTATAAGTCAAGTCAAATTTTCAATTTTAAAAATCTTATCTTTTCAAAACTTTTTCAAAAATCAATTCTTTTTTCATTTCTCTTACTATTTTTTTCGAAAATTTTTAATTTGAATTTTAAAATCTTTTTCTTATCTTTAATTCATGATTTTCGAAACTTAACTAACAAGTAATGTGATTGATTCAAAAGTTTGAAGTGTTACTTTCTTGTTAAGAAAGGTTCAATCTTTAAATTCTAGAATCATATCTTTTAGTTTCTTGTTAGTCAAGTAATTGATTTTAATTTTAAAAATTAAATCTTTTTTAACTATATCTTTTTAATCATATCTTTTCTATCATATCTTTTTCAAAATTTTATCTTTTTCAAAAATTTGATTTCAAAATATCTTCCAAACTTCTTATGTTTTCAAAATTAAATTTCAAACCTTTTTCAACTAACTATTTGACTTTTTGTTTATCCCTTATCTTTTTTGAAACCACCTAACAACTTTTCTCTTTCTAATTTTCGAAAATACCTCCCTCTTTTTCAAAAATTATTTCTAATTAATTAATTGTTTTAATTTTAATTTTAATTTTATTTTCCCTTTAATTTTCGAAAATCATTAACTCCTTTTCAAAATTTATTTACGAAAACTTATCTCTCTCATCTTATTCTATTTATTTCATTATTTACTAACACTACTCTTCATCTCAAGAATCTGAACCTATCCTCACCCTTGTGTTTGGATTTTTCATTCTTCCTCACTCTTATTCCCTTTCTTCTTCTACTAACATAAATGAATCTCTATACTGTGACATAGAGGATTCCTCTTCTTTTTCTGTTCTCTTCTTTCTCATATGAGCAGGAACAAGAAAAAAGGCATTCTTGTTGAAGCTGATTCGGAACCTGAAAGGACTCTAAAGAGGAAACTAAGAGAAGTTAAATTACAACAATCCAGAGACAACCTTGCTGAAACTTTCGAACAAGAGAAGGAGATGGCAGCCGAACCCAACAACAATAATGCAAGGAGGATGCTTGGTGATTACACTACACCTACTTCCAAGTTCGATGGAAGAAGCATCTCAATCCCTGCCATTGGAGCAAACAATTTTGAGCTAAAACCTCAACTAGTTGCTCTAATGCAACAGAACTGAAAGTTTCATGGACTTCCATCAGAAGATCCCTACCAATTTTTAACTGAGTTCTTGCAGATCTGTGAGACTGTTAAGACTAATGGAGTAGATCCTGAAGTCTACAGGCTCATGCTTTTCCCTTTTGCTGTAAGAGACAGAGCTAGAACATGGTTGAACTCACAACCTAAGGATAGCCTGAACTCTTGGGATAAGCTGGTCACGACCTTCTTGGCTAAGTTCTTTCCCCTTCAAAAGCTGAGCAAGCTCAGAGTGGATGTTCAGACCTTCAAACAAAAAGATGGTGAATCCCTCTATAAAGCTTGGGAAAGATACAAGCAGATGACCAAAAAGTGTCCTTATGACATGTTTTCATAGTGGACCATGGTAGATATATTCTATTATGGTCTATCTGAGTTCTCTAAGATGTCATTGGACCATTCTGCAGGTGGATCCATTCACCTAAAGAAAATGCCTGCAGAGGCTCAAGAACTTATTGACATGGTTGCAAATAACCAGTTCATGTACACTTCTGAGAGAAATTCCGTGAATAATGGGACGCCTCAAAGAAAGAGAGTTCTTGAAATTGATGCTCTGAATGTCGTATTGGCTTAGAACAAAATGTTGACTCAGCAAGTCAACATGATTTCTTAAAGTCTGAATGGATGGCAAAATGCATCCAACAATACTAAAGATGCATCTTCTGAAGTTGAAGCTTATGATCCTGAGAACCCTGCAATAGCAGAGGTAAATTACATGGGTGAACCTTATGGAAACACCTATAATTCATCATGGATAAATCATCCAAATTTCTCATGGAAGGATCAACAAATGCCTCAACAAGGCTTTAATAATGGTGGAAGAAATAGGCTCAGCAATATCAAGCCTTATCCATCATCTTCTCAACAACAGATAGAGAATTCTGAGCAGAGCACCTCTAAATTAGCAAACTTAGTCTCTTATCTATCTAAGGCTACTTTAAGTTTCATGAGTGATACAAGGTCCTCCATCAGAAATTTGGAGGCACAAGTGGGCCAGCTGAGTAAGAAAGTCACTGAAACTCCTTCTAGTACTCTCCCAAGCAATACTGAAGAGAATCCAAAAAGAGAGTGCAAGGCCATTGACATAATCAACATGGCCGAACCTATGGAGGAAGGAGAGGGTGTGAATCCCAATGAGGAAGACCTCATGGGACGTCTCTCAGGCAAGAAGGAGTCCCCTATTGAGGACCTAAAGGAATCTGAGGCTTATATAGAGACCATAGAGATTTTATTAAACCTCCTTCTACCATTCATGAGCTCTGAAGACTATTCTTCCTCTGAAGAGGATGAAGATGTAACTGGAGAGCAAGTTGCTCAATATCTAGGAGCCATCATGAAGTTGAATGCCAAATTATTTGGTAATGAGACTTGGGAAGGTGAACCTCCCTTGCTCATCAGTGAACTAGATACATGGGTTCAGCAAACCTTACCTCAAAAGAGACAAGATCCTGGCAAATTCTTAATACCCTGTACCATAGGCACCATGACCTTTGAAAAGACTCTGTGTGACATGGGGTCAAGCATAAATCTTATTCCACTCTCTGTAATGGAGAAGCTGGGGATCATTGAGGTACAGCCTACCATATTTTCATTACAAATAGCAGATAAGTCAGTAAGACAGGCGTATGGATTGGTAGAGGACGTGTTAGTAAAGGTTGAAGGCCTTTACATCCCTACTGATTTCATAATCTTAGATACTAGGAAGGAGGAGGATGAATGATCATCCTTGGAAGACCTTTCATAGCCACAACAGGAGCTGTGATAGATGTTAACAGAGGAGAATTAGTCCTTCAATTGAATGGGGACTACCTTGTGTTTAAAATCCAAGGGTGTTCTTCTGTAACAATGGAGAGGAAGCATGAAAAGCTTCTCTCAGTACAAAGTCAAACAAAGTCCCCACAATTAAACTCTAAGTTTGGTGTTGGGAGGCCACAACCAAACTCTAAATTTGGTATTGAATCCCCACATCCAAACTTTAAGTTTGGTGTTGGGAATCTACAACATTGACCTGATCACCTGTGAGGCTCCATGAGAGCCCACTGTCAAGCTAGTGACATTAAAGAAGTGCTTATTGGGAGGCAATCCAATTTTTATTTATCTATTTTTATTTTTATTTTTATTGTTCTTTTATGTTTTATTAGGTTCATGATCATGTGGAGTCACAAAATAAATACTAAAATTAAAAACATAATAAAAAATAGCAGAAGAAAAAGCACACCCTGGAGGAAGGGCTTACTGGCGTTTAAACGCCAGTAAGGAGCATCTGGCTGGCGTTCAACGCCAGAACAGAGCATGGATCTTGCGTTGAATGCCAGAAACAAGCAACATCCTAGCGTTTAAACGCCAGGAATACACACTTAGGAAAGCTGGCGCTGAACGCCAGAAACAAGCATGGAACTGGCGTTCAACGCCAGAAACATGCTACAAATGGGCGTTGAACGCCCAAAACAAGCATGAAGTTGGCGTTCAATGCCAGAAACAAGCATCAATCTGGCGTTAAATGCCAGGATTGCATGCAAAGGGCGTTTTACACGCCTCATTGGTGCAGGGATGATAATCCTTGACACCTCAGGATCTGTGGACCCCACAGGATCCCCACCTACCTTAACTCACCTTCTCTCCTCTTCACACAATCCAATAACACTCTTCCCCAAAACCCTTCACCAATCACCTCAATCTCTCTTCCCCATCACCTCTTCACCACTCACATCGAATCTCTCTTCCCCATAAACCCCACCTACCTTCAAAATTCAAAATCCCTTTCCCACCCAAACCCACCCAATATGGCCAAACCTTAACCCATCTCCCTCCACTATATAAACCCCTCCATTCTTCTTCATTTTCACACAACACAACCCTCTTTTCTCCTCCTTGGCGGAAACACAACCCTCTCTCCCTCTCCTCCATATCTTCTTCTTCTTCATCCAATCTTTCTTCTCTTGATCGAGGGTGAGCAATATTCTAAGTTTGGTGTGGTAAAAGCATAGCTTTTTTTGTTTTTCCATAACCACCTATGGCACCTAAGACCAGAGAAACCTCTAGAAAAGGGAAAGGGAAGACAAAAGCTTCCACCTCTGAGTTATGGGAGATGGAGAGATTCATCTCTAAAGCCCATCAAGACCACTTCTATGATGTTGTGGCCAAGAAGAAGGTGATCCCTGAGGTCCCTTTCAAACTCAAGAAAAATGAGTATCCGGAGATCTGACATGAGATCCAAAGAAGAGGTTGGGAAGTTCTGACTAACCCCATTCAACAAGTCGGAATCTTAATGGTTCAAGAGTTCTATGCCAATGCATGGATCACTAGAAACCATGATCAAAGTGTGAACCTGAATCCAAAGAACTATCTTACAATGGTTCGGGGGAAATGCTTAGATTTTAGTCCAGAAAATGTAAGGTTGGCGTTCAACTTGCCCATGATGCAAGGAAATGCACGCCCCTACACAAGAAGGGTCAACTTTGATCAAAGGTTGGACCAAGTCCTTATGGACATATGTGTTGAAGGAGCTCAATGGAAAGGAGACTCCAAAGGCAAGCCGGTTCAATTAAGAAGACTGGACCTCAAGCCTGTAGCTAGAGGATGGTCGGAGTTCATCCAACGCTCCATCATCCCCACTAGCAACCGATCTGAAGTTACTGTGGATCAGACCATCATGATCCATAGCATCATGATTGGAGAGGAAGTAGAAGTTCATGAAGTCATCTCCCTTGAATTCTGCAAAATAGCCGAAAAGTCCTCCACCATGGCAAGGCTAGCTTTTCCTCATCTTATTTGCCATCTATGCTACTCAGTTGGAGTTATCATAGAAGGAGACATCCTCATTGAAGAGGACAAGCCCATCACTAAGAAGAGGATGGAGTAAACAAGAGAGCCCACGCATGGATCTCAAGAGACGCATGAGGAGGCTCATCACCAAGAAATCCCGGAGATACCTCAAAGGATGCACTTTCCTCCCAACAATTATTGGGAAAAACTCAACACTTCTCTAGAAGATTTGAGTTACAATGTGGATCAATTAAGGGTGGAACATCAAGAACACTCCATCATTCTCCATAAAATTAGAGAAGATCAAAGAGCAATGAGGGAGGAGCAACAAAATCAAGGAAGAGACATAGAAGAGCTTAAGGACATCATTGGTTCTTCAAGAAGAAAGCGCCACCATCACTAAGGTGGACTCATTCCTTGTTCTTATTTCTCTGTTTTTCGGTTTTTATGCTATATGTTTGTTTATGTTTTGTGTCTCTACTTCATGATCATTAGTATGTAGTAACTATGTCTTAAGACTATAAATAATTCTTGATGTGTGGAAAACGATCCAACACAAAACTCACCGGCAAGTGTACCGGGTCGCATCAAGTAATAATAACTCACATGAGTGAGGTCGATCCCACAGGGATTGAAGGATTGAGCAATTTTAGTTTAGTGGTTGATTTAGTCAAGCAAATCAAGTTTTGGTTGAGTGGGTTGTATTTAACAGAAGCTAAATTGCTTATTGGATTGCCACAATTAATAGAGCAGAAACTGAATTAGAAGCAATTAGAATTCAAACAGAAATTGAAATTAAAGTGCAGCAGGGTTCACAGAAGAACCAACAAGGAAATTGGGATCTCAGGACTCAAGAGACTAGATAGCAAAGTCTAGATCTCAATTGCCTTCCCAGATCCAAGTCCACAAAAGCAATTGACAAGAAATTAAAGAAGAAGCAGTAAAGGAACTAAAATTAGATTTAATTATGCAGAAGAGGGTTTAAAGAGACTTTGAATGGAGATTGAGACAGAATTTCCTCAATTCTTCACACCCAAAACTCAAAACAAGGAAATTAAAAAGGCCTAAGCAAGAACGAGGAAGAAGATAGATCAATTCTCCTCCCCAATTCTCTGAATTCTCAGTAAAGACACCCAGAGAAGTTCCAAAGTGCAAAAATAAAATTCAAAGCTCAAAGAAAGTGTAAAA
>NC_029775.3:86797117-86798021 GCF_000817695.3 Arachis duranensis | reverse complement strand
AATAGCTTCCAGGAGGCTGCCCTGCCCTTGTGGAGGGCAGGGCAGGATTTGGTGCTTGGTGCGTGCGTGGTGCGGCGTGGTGCAGGTTTAGTGCGCAGGATACTGCCCTGCCCTCGCGGAGGGCAGGGCAGAAAAATTTGGTGCGCCAGAATTGTGCTGTGGTGCGCTGCTGGTGCTGCCAGATGATGCTGCGGTGCGCCAGAATGGTGCCTTGGTGCGCCAGAATTGTGCCACAACAAAATGCTGCCCTGCCCTCGAGGAGGGTAGGGCAGTGTTTCCACTTTGACGTCCCGAGTTCGAAACTTGGATGCTACACACGCTAGCCATTTTCCTTGGCTTTCTTGGTACCAAAGTGAGGCTTAATTCCTTGCTTCCTCATGGTCCCGTGTTCAACTCTTGTGGCAAGCATTGTAGACATTTTCCTTTGATTTTCTTCCCTTGGTGAGCCCGATACTGCCCTTGTGGAGGGAAGGGCAAGGTTTTGTTCTTCTTGATTCCAAGGCACAGATTTGTGCTTTGCCCTTGTAGTGGGCAGGGCAGAGTTTCCTTTTTATGCTTTAGTGCCTTATGTTGCCCTCCTAGAGGGCAATGTGCCCTTGTGGAGGGCAATGCTTACCTCCCCTCTTTACATGCGGCACACTTCTCCTTCCTTTGACCACATTTTCTTCTCCTTGGGCCACACTTCCTTAGGCCACGCTTTTCTTTTTTTTTTCTTTTCTTCACCTACAATAAACCAAAACAACAACTCAAAGTATCACTAAATTCAAGAGGCTTATAAATCAATTAAAAATCAATTAAATTTAGCTTAAACCTCATGAGTTAACATTAATTTCATGGTGGTTGTTTGATTTAAAGAAGTTATGCATTTTCACTCCAAATCACTTACTTAGGATGCAAGAAAGTG
>NC_029775.3:86795985-86796950 GCF_000817695.3 Arachis duranensis | reverse complement strand
AAGTTGCTCTTTATTGTGGATTTTCAATTGGCCATCCCAAATTAGTTGATCTAAGTGACCGGGTTTTAAAATACCCCTTAGAATTTACTCATCCAAGCAGATCTTAGTACAAGAACACCACAGGCATATGTCCTAAGGTTCAAGCTATTGGTGTCCAACCTTTATTCTTTGTTTTTCTTGCCATTTTGGCTTTTTCTTTCTTCCTTTTCTTTCTGTTTTTGTTAACAAGGTTGTTTCATTATTGATAGGAGTTTTTATAACAGCAAGCTAACTCACAATTGAATGAGAATGATATTATGCAACACTTATTTCATGAGTCATGCATTTAATCAAACACATATACCACCACCAACTTCCATTCATACTTATGCAACATTGGATATTTCACTTTTCAATTCAAACCAAACTCTTTTATTTAAGCATATGGGAAACAAAGCACTTTTTAAGCCAAGTGATGGATACAAGCATTATGCAGGTTTAGCATTTTTAGCAAACAATTTCACTTGCAACTATATAAACACTTTAGCAAGACATACAATGGTTTCCATGTTCGAAATAATACACAGCAGCAAGGATTAAGTTCAGATACAACCTTTGAAGTTGTAGTCCTTTGATTCTTCCTTCTGTTGTGTTCTCTTTGAGTTAAAATGCATAGTGTCTTCAATTGTTGACTCATGTCCTGCATAATCCTCAAAGTTGCTTGCTTCTCAAGCCCTTAATTATATGGTTAGTATGCATAAATTGAGTGTGGTTCCTGGATTGATTTTGGTGTGGAAACACCAAACTTAATTGTTTGCCACTGCCTCTTATGCAACAATTTTAACCATATATGAAACCTTGCGTCCTTGCTAAAGGTTAATGAGATTAAAACTAGAAAGCAATTAAACAGTCGAATAATGTGTTTGGTTGCTTGGAGCTAGCATCATGCAAGAGGTGAGAATGTGTTTTTAAATGATATTTTTGGT
>NC_029775.3:86795123-86795823 GCF_000817695.3 Arachis duranensis | reverse complement strand
AGGTTGGGTTGCCTCCCAACAAGCGCTCTTTTATTGTCACTAGCTTGACATCTTCTATTTTTTTGCTGATCATGGAGGTTGAAAATCACAGTGCCTTAGCTTGTCTTTCTTCACTGTGAACTTCCTTCCGGTTTCCTCTTTGATGACCTCTATAAATTCTTGTGGAAGGATCTTAGTCACAACGTAGTGATCAGACAACTGTGGGGATACCTTCATGGTTTGAATATTGATCATCACTCAATCCCCTAGTGAAAATTTTCCGGTGGGGATTTTATGCTTTTCTTTAGTTCTATCATCTGTCTCTCCTTGAAAGAATTCCTTGTTGTGTTTTTCTTGGCTGGTACTTCCTTTGTCCAGTATTTTCTCATTGTCCTCTATGATCCTTTTCCATCCTTCCTTCTTTGTAGCATATTCGTTGTTGGTTGGTTTGTCTTCAATGGTTTTGAGGAAAGTATTTGGTTTCTTCTCACCCATTTCTGCAAAGTACTTCGCCAGTTGAGCTATCTGCTCCTCAATTCCTTTGATTAACAACTCTTGGTTCCTTGTTGTTTCCTCTTGGTGTTTCATCATTCTCTCTATTAGGATCTCCAAGTCTGTGATTCTCTGAGAGTCTTGTGAGATTGGTTGGTTATGAGATGTTAAAGGTTGGAAGAGTGGGTGGGATGGTGGTATGTAATGGTTGTTATTGCTGTAATGGTGT
>NC_029775.3:86793943-86794881 GCF_000817695.3 Arachis duranensis | reverse complement strand
TGTTGAGATTCCCTCATTCTCAGATAAGAATGGGGTCTCCATGGTGGAAATTTGGCATTCACTGCAGCAGACAGCTCCATGATTTGCTGTGGTTGATGGTGCATTTGTCTGTTTAGGTCCTTGAACGCATTCACCCCTTCAATATTCATTACTTCTTTTTCTGAGATTGCATTCTGTGGTTTCTCAAATGAATGTTGGTTGTTGACTCCCTTGTCATTGAAGTTTGCAATTCCTTGGGCAGTTGTTGTTGCTTTGAGTAGGCCATCTGAGAAGTAGTCCACTGCTTTTCTTGTTTCTGGGGTCAATCCTTCATAGAAAGCTCGGAAGCCCACTTTATCAGTCGCTTTCTTGTATCTTTTCCAGGCCTTGAAGAGTGGTTCTTCGTTCCCTTGTGTGAATAGATGTTCCTCCTCTTTCAGCTGGATGATCTGTCTGGATAAGGTGAATTTGGCCAGAAATTTGGTGACCAAATCATCCCAACTAGTGATACTTCCTTGGGGAAAAGTTTCAAACCATTGTGCAGCTTCACCCTTTAATGAGAAAGGGAATAACAGGATCTTGTAAGTGTCATGATCTGGACCATCAGTTTTGACCGCATTACAAGTTCTCAGAAAAGTAGATATGTGCTGTTGAGGATCTTCCAATGGATTTCCGTCATAAGAACAATTGTTCTTGATGAGTGTAATGAGTGGTGGCTTCATGTCATGATACTCCTTGTTTATAGAAACTTGATTTCCTGTGGTATATGGACAAACAGGAGGAACAAATGGCAGCACGCTTGAGAATTAAGTGAAGTTAGTTAAAATAAGCTGTTAGTAAATTGATAGAGGCAATTTCTCAAACAGTTAGTGTGTTAGCTAAAAAAAATAAAGAAAAAGTGCTTGATCTAGACCTCCACTTCACTTAATCATTGTCAATCTATTTCAATCCCCGGCAAC
>NC_029775.3:86772122-86793648 GCF_000817695.3 Arachis duranensis | reverse complement strand
AATTGAAGAAGAAGCAGTAAAGGGAATGCAAATGGGTTCAATTATGCAGAAGAGAAATTAAAGAGCTCTTGAGTGGGGATTGAGACAGAATTTCCTCAATTCTTCACACCCAAAACTCAAAACAAGGAAATTAAAAAGGCCTAAGCAAGAACGAGGAAGAAGAGAGATCAATTCTCCTCCCCAATTCTCTGAATTCTCAGTAAAGACACGCAGAGAAGTTCCAAAGTGCAAAAATAAAATTCAAAGCTCAAAGAAAGTGCAAAATTCAAAAGTCAAGTAAAAGGTCCTATTTACATCAAACTAGCTCCTATTTATACACTTTCTATTCTTTGATTTTGGGATTTGGATGGGCTTTTGATTTGGTGAAGAAATGAATTAAATTGGATTTTTAATTCAATTTTTGGCCCAAAAATAATAGCTTCCAGGAGGCTGCCCTGCCCTTGTGGAGGGCAGGGCAGGATTTGGTGCTTGGTGCGTGCGTGGTGCGGCGTGGTGCAGGTTTGGTGCGCAGGATGCTGCCCTGCCCTCACGGAGGGCAGGGCAGAAAAATTTGGTGCGCCAGAATTGTGCTGTGGTGCGCTGCTGGTGCTGCCAGATGATGCTGCGGTGCGCCAGAATGGTGCCTTGGTGCGCCAGAATTGTGCCACAACAAAATGCTGCCCTGCCCTCGCGGAGGGCAGGCCAGTGTTTCCACTTTGACGTCCCGAGTTCGAAACTTGAATGCTACACACGCTAACCATTTTCCTTGGTTTTCTTGGCACCAAAGTAAGGCCTAGTTTCTTGCTTCCTCATAGCCCTTAAAGATGCCTTTCGTTCCTGCCTCAATTGTATGCCAAATATGGATTGCTATATATCGTTGGAAAGCCCTAATTTCTCCCTTGGTGAGCCCGATACTGCCCTTGTGGAGGGCAGGGCAAGGTTTTGTTCTTCTTGATTCCAAGGCACAGATTTGTGCTTTGCCCTTGTAGTGGGCAGGGCAGAGTTGCCTTTCAAGCTTTGTTCCCTTATGTTGCCCTCCTAGAGGGCAGTGTGCCCTTGTGAAGGGCAATGCTAGCTCCCTTCTTTACATGCGGCACACCTCTCCTCCCTTTGACCACGTTTTCTTATCCTTAGGTCACGCTTTCTTAGGCCACGCTTTTCTCCTTTATTCTTTTCTTCACCTACAATAAACCAAAACAACCACTCCAAGTATCACTAAATTCACAAGGCTTATAAATCAATTAAAATTCAATTAAAATTAGCTTAAACCTCATGAGTTAACATTAATTTCATGGTTATTGCTTGATTTAAAGAAGTTATGCATTTTCACTCCAAATCACTTACTTAGGATGCAAGAAAGTGCATAAAGACTAATAAAACAAGTGAAATTAGCTTGAAAAATGGGTATATGATGACTTGTCATCAATTCCATGAATCCTTCACCTCTCTTAAATGAAAAATGTTTTAATTCAAAAGAACAAGAAGTACATGAGTTTCGGATTTATCCTTGAATTTAGTTTAATTATATTAATGTGGTGACAATACTTTTTGCTTTCTGAATGAATGCTTGAACAGTGCATATTTTTGATCTTGTTGTTTATGAATGTTAAAATTGTTGGCTCTAGAAAGAATGATGAACAAAGAGAAATGCTATTGATAATCTGAAACATCATGAAATTGATTCTTGAAGCAAGAAAAAGCAGTGAATAGCAAAAGCTTGTGAAAAAAATGGCGAAAAAAATAGAAAGAAAAAGAAAAAGCAAGCAGAAAAAGCCAATAGCCCTTAAAACCAAAAGGCAAGGATAAAAAGGATCCAAGTCTTTGAGCATCAATGGATAGGAGGGCCCAAGGAAATAAAATCCAGGCCTAAGCGGCTAAATCAAGCTGTCCTTAACCATGTGCTAGTGGCATGCAGGTCCAAGTGAAAAGCTTGAGACTGAGTGGTTAAAGTCGTGATCCAAAGCAAAAAGAGTGTGCTTAAGAGCTCTAGACACCTCTAACTGGGGACTTTAGCAAAGCTGAGTCACAATCTGAAAAGGTTCACCCAGTCATGTGTCTATAGCATTTATGTATCTGGTGGTAATACTGGAAAACAAAATGCTTAGGGCCACAACCAAGACTCATAAAAGTAGCTGTGTTCAAGAATCAACATACTTAACTAGGAGAATCAATAACACTATCTGAAATTCTAAGTTCCTAGAGACGCCAATCATTCTAAACTTCAAAGGATAAAGTGAGATGCCAAAACTGTTGAGAAGTAAAAAGCTACAAGTCCCGCTCATCTACTTAGAACTAATATTCATTAATATTTTGAGATTTATAGTATATTCTCTTCTTTTTATCCTAATTGATTTTCATTTGCTTGGGGACAAGCAACAATTTAAGTTTGGTGTTGCGATAAGCGGATAATTTATACGCTTTTTGGCATTGTTTTTAGATAGTTTTTAGTAGGATCTAGTTACTTTTAGGGATGTTTTCATTAGTTTTTATGCTAAATTCACATTTCTGGACTTTACTATGAGTTTGTGTGTTTTTCTATGATTTCAGGTAATTTCTGGCTGAAATTGAGGGACCTGAGCAAAACTCTGATAAAAGGCTGACAAAGGACTGCTGATGCTGTTGGATTCTGACCTCCCTGCACTCGAAATGGATTTTCTGGAGCTACAGAACTCCAAATGGCGTGCTCTTAACTGCGTTAGAAAGTAGACATCCAACGCTTTCCAGCAATATATAATAGTTTATACTTTATTTGAGATTAGACATCACAAACTGGCGCTCAACGCCAGTTCCATGTTGCATTCTGGAGTCAAATGCCAGAAATACGTCACGAACCAGAGTTGAACGCCAAAAACACGTTACAACTTGCTGTTCAACTCCAAAAGAAGCCTCTGCATGTGTAAAGCTCAGGCTCAGCCCAAGCACACACCAAGTGGGCCCCGGAAGTGGATTTCTGCATCAATTACTTACTTCTGTAAACCCTAGTAGCTAGTCTAGTATAAATAGGACATTTTACTATTGTACTAGGTGTCTCTGACCATTCGGTCTTTTGACCACATAACATCTTTGGTCTCAGTTTTAATCTATTATTCATCTTAGGAGACTATTGATCACGTTCATGGGGGCTGGCCATTCGGCCATGCTTGGACCACCACTTATGTATTTTCAACGGTGGAGTTTCTACACACTATAGATTAAGGGTGTGGAGCTCTGCTGTACCTCAATTTTTAATGCAATTACTACTATTTTCTATTCAATTCAGTTTATTCCTATTCTAAGATATTTGTTGCACTTCAACATGATGAATGTGATGATCCGTGACACTCATCATCATTCTCACCTATGAACGCGTGACTGACAACCACTTCTGTTCTACCTTAGACCGAGCGCATATCTCTTGGATTCCTTGATCAAAATCTTTGTGGTATAAGCTAGAATTGATGGCGGCATTCATGAGAATCCGGAAAGTCTAAACCTTGTCTGTGGTATTCCAAGTAGGATTCAGGGATTGAATGACTGTGACGAGCTTCAAACTCGCGATTGTTGGGCGTGATGACAAGCGCAAAAGAATCAATGGATTCTATTCTGACATGATCGAGAACCGACAAATGATTAGCCGTGCTATGACAGAGCATTTGGACCATTTTCACTGAGAGGATGGGATGTAGCCATTGACAATGGTGATGCCCTACATACAGCTTGCCATGGAAAGCAGTAAGAAGGATTGGATGAAGGCAGTAGGAAAGAAAAGATTCAAAAGGAGCACAGCATCTTCATACGCTTATATGAAATTCTCACCATTGAATTACATGAGTAACTCTATCTTTATTTTATGTTTAATTATTATTATTATTCGAAAACTCCATACTTATTTATTATTCGCCTAACTGAGATTTACAAGATGACCATAGCTTGCTTCATACCAACAATCTCCGTGGGATCGACCCTTACTCACGTAAGGTTTATTACTTGGACGACCCAGTGCACTTGCTGGTTAGTTTTGCGAAGTTGTGAAGAAAGTGCTGAGTTATAAACACACATACCAAGTTGAATGCCATTATTAGAGATCACAATTTCATGCACCACAGATCCATTACATGATCCAAATTATTATGAACCAGTTAAGCATTTTATGGTACATGGGCCATGTGGGCTTGCAAAGAAAAACACCCCTTGCATGAAAAATGGTCAATGTATTCGTCATTTTCCAAAAAAATTATTGATTTTACTACCATTGATCAGAATGGATATCCAGTATATAGGCGTCAAGATGATAACAGAACCATTGAGGTTTCAGGTATTCAGTTGGATAATCGTTATGTTGTGCCTCATAATAGATTCCTATTGTTAAAATATGGTGCTCATATAAATGTTGAGTGGTGCAATCAATCACGTTCAATCAAGTATCTATTCAAGTACATTAACAAAGGAAATGATAGAGTAACAACATCTTTCTATTCAAATTCAATAGTTGATCGTTCTAATTTCATTGTTGATGAAATAAAAATGTTTTATGATTGTTGGTACATCTCTCCATGTGAATCTGCTTGGAGAATATTTGCATATGATATACATTATAGGGAACCATCAGTTGAACGGCTGAGTTTTCACTTGCCTGATGAGCAGACGGTTCAATTTGAAGATAACGACACATTGCAAACCACGATAAACAAAGCAACAATCCAAGAAGCAATGTTCATAGCATAGTTCAAAGCAAATGCAACTTATGAATTAGCCAGACAATTAACTTATAATGACTTGCCAACTCATTTTGTTTGGAAACAAAGCATCAGAACTTGGGAACCAAGAAAAAGTGCTCAAGTAATTGGTAGATTATTCTTTGTCCCACCATCATCCAGTGAATTATACTATCTTAGAATGCTATTGAATATTGTAAGAGGTCCAATAAGTTATCAAGATATTAATATATACAATGGTGTCATCTACTTTTAATTTAGAGATGTGTGTTATGCACGAGGTTTATTAGATGATGATCAAGAACATATTGACGCAATTGAAGAAGCAAGTTACTGGGGATCTAGACACTATGTGCGCAAACTTTTTGCAACACTTTTGTGATCAAACACAATGGTACGACCTGAAGTCATTTGGGAAAAAAGTTCTAGGCTATTATTAGATGGCATACTACATGATCATATCACCATGTTTAACTCGCTAGGTTTTATTTCCTTATCTAAATTTTAATCCTACCTTTCAACTTTATATTTCTTATCTATAAGATACTAATAAACCACTATTTTATGGTTTATCTTATGCTTAATTAAGTGGATTTTATCAATCTTTCATACATTTATTCATATGATTTGCATGTTTTACAATTCCTTCCCAGAATTTGTGCTATGATTGAAAACATGCTTCTTTGGCTTTTATTTTCTTTTATTTAATCTTCTCTTATTACCATTAGATTCCTTGATATGTGTGTTAATTGATTTCAGGGATTACAGGGCAGGAATGACTTATAGGATGGAAAGAAAGCATGCAAAAGTGGAAGGAATACAAGAAGTTGAAGGAACTGCAAAGCTGTCACCCTGACCCTTTCGCACTAAAACGATCATAACTTGAGCTACAAAAATTCAAATGATGCGGTTCCAATTGTGTTGGAAAGCTAACGTCTGGGGCTTCGAATTGATATATAATTCACTATAGTGGCCGTACAGTTAGGCGATGCAAACGCATGCTACACGCGGACGCATCGCATTTGCAAAAATCAGCGTGGCAGAATTCGTTTCCAGCAAATCCTGGGCTATTTCCGGCCCAGTTTCAAGCCCAGAAAACACAGATTAAAGGCTGCAAAGTACAGGAATGAAGGGGACAATTCAGAGACGACTCATAATACATTTTTCAAAATTTAGATGTAGCTTTTAGAGGGAGAGGTTCTCTCCTCTCTCTTAGGATTTAGGATTAGGATTCCTCTTAAAGGATTTAGGATTTATTATTATTTCAACTTACAATTCTTCTGAGCTCCAGGTTCAATATTCCTTTATTTTGACTTCTCTTCTACTTTGAGATACTTTAATGCTTTTATTTATTAATGACTTATGTTGCCAAATTGGCTAATGAACCATTCATGTTATGATTTTCTTAACTAATACAATTTGAAGTATTTTCAGACTCATGATTGTTTTCTTTTATTTATATAAATAATTTTGATTTTTCTCCCTTTTGGCTTTGGTTAGGTAATTGTAACACTTGAGTTGTCAAACTCAGCAGTGGTTGAAATTGGCAGATTCTAATTGATCTAGATCGCTCTAAAGCTAGTCCTCCCACAGGGATTGACTAGGACTTGAGGATCAAGCTAATTAGTCTACTTGACATTCCTTTGTTTAATAAAGGATAACTAAGTGGGATTAATCCAATTCTCATCACACCTAATAAGGATAACTAGGATAGGAATTCCAATTCTAATACCTTGCCAAGAGTTTATTTTATTATTACTATTTTATTTTTCCTATCACTTAACATACTTGTTCCTTACTTTCAAAACCCCCAATTTACAAGACTCATAACCAATAATAAGAACATACCTCCCTGCAATTCCTTGAGAAGACGACCCGAGGTTTAAATACTTCGGTTATCAATTTTATCAGGGATTTTTCACTTGTGACAATCAAAACGTTTGTAAGAAAGGACTTTTGTTAGTTTAGAAGCTATACTTGCAACGGGAATTTATTCTGAATTCTAGACCACGCAAAAGTTCTCTCTTCAAAATGGCGCCGTTGTCGGGGAATTGCAAACGTGTGCCTTATTATTGGTTATTGTAAATATTTTTTTTAAAAAAAAAATCAGATTTTTATTTTAAAATTTTTTATCTTATCATTTTTTTTTCAAAAATCATATCTGTTTCAAAATCTTATCTTATCTTTTTTCAAAAATCATATTTTTTTTCAAAATATTTTCTTTTTGTTAGTTTTTGTTTTTATTTTCTCCTACTACTATGAATTCTCACCCCTTTGGCTATGAGTCTGGTTACAACTATGTCGCAGGAAGAGGAAGCTATAACAGGAATATGCATCAAGGTCTAAGCAATCAAAGATGGATGGAGCCAAGAGGATCTGATCAACCCTTTAGGCAACAACACCTTCCAAGATATCATGGACGAAGACCATTCTATAATGCATACCAAGATGATAGGTATGGTGGACCCCCTTGTAGTTACCAACAAGCCCCATCATATGCCGATGAACCACCTCCTCAACATAGCTTTGAACCACCACACTCACAAGCCCCTTTCCACTATTCACCTCCAGATGACCATAATCCTTATCCACCACACCAACCACCATATGAACCACACCCAAAACCACCACCTCAATATTCACCATCTCCATATCCTTATCAAAAAGAACCACCTCCATAGTATGGACCTGTTTTCCAAAAAAATGAACCCTCCTATCCATCTCAAACCTCCATGGAGAGCACACTTCCCTCTATCACTAGTCTCACATCTACTCTTCAAGCACTTATATCCCGCATGGACCAACTCTCTACCCCCAATATTCAACCCTCGAGCTCCAATGCACTTCCATCTCAACCACATAATGATCCACCCATCCCATCACCACCATCCATGGATGAGCACCCACATCCATCAACCCAAGAGCAACATGATCCCAATGATACTATTGACATGAAACAAGAGAGAGAGGATCATCTTCGTAAATCTATACTTCATAAAGAGCTAGAGGAGGCACTAAAGGTGAAGGTAGTAGAGACCTTTGCAGATGAAGGAGTAGTTGAAGGGAGCTATCATAGAAAAGAAGCCATCAAGGAGGAATACGATCTCATACTTAAACACCTGGATCAAGTGATAAATCGATTGCCCTTCCGACGTTCGGACATTCAAGGAACCCCCATGGCTTCATATGCAGAATCTAATGAAGAGCGTAGCATGAAGGAGACACTAGAAACTCCAGTGGACAGTAAAGATCATGGCTTTGTACTGGAACAGGTGGAGGAAGCCGGAATTATTGAAGAAGAAGAAGTGGTTCAAGACTTATGAGATGCTGAACCTCCATGGGAAGGTCAAGTCATAGAGCCTCCTTCAAAGACGTTTGAATTTAATGTTGAGGAGGGTGTACAACCTCCAAGGCATATCATGGTTGAAGACTTTGAAGGAAATGATCAAGAGATGAATTCAATCATGAATGAATTCTTATCTACATTTGAATCCTCTCCCATTGGACTTGACATGGAGATTAAAGAAGAAGAAGCACAACCTCCCATGCCCTTGGTGAACAATGAAGCAGAAATTGAATCAGAAGAAAGCTACCAAGAGGAAGATGTTGAAATTGAAGAAGCTTGCAAAGAGGTAGAAGATGTCAAAGAAGAGCACAAGGGAGTAGAGCTTGCACGTTCATTAGAAACACCTCCCCCTAAGTTGCCATGATCCTTCACAACATTCAAGTGGGTAAAATTCATATCCCTTAGTTTTTGAATCCCACTTGAATACGGGCTACTGGAGACGGATGGTCAACTTAGAGCTCTTTGTGGCATTAAGAGTAAGAGGATGATAGTCAGTGGTAAGAATTGTCCTGCAAGGTTTATTATGGTTGAAAGCTCAAAGTTTAAACACAAAGGTTGGTGTAGAGCTCAATCGAATGGGACTAGGAAGTTGTTTGGATGCTTCAGTGAGAATTCTAAGGCTGAACCACCCGGATGGAATCATGATAATCAACTTGAAGACGGGTGTAGAAACAAGATTTGGGATCCAGGAATATATGAGGATCAATTTTGGGAGCTCAAAGCTTGTGAAGAAATCCATCAAAGGTTGAGGAATTTACTTAGTATGGATAGAGCTTATTGGAAGACCAAGCATTGGTGGAAGTTTCAAGATGAGTTCAAGCACAATCCACCATGACAAGAAGCTCACCAGAATGTCCAACTTAAGGACTTTAACTAAAAGTTCTAGGTGGGAGACAACCAACCCTGGTATGATCGTTTCCTCTTCAGTTTTAATTCTAGTCTGTTTTGTTTGTTTTTTAGTTTTGATTGAACCTGGAATTGTGCATAACATTCATTGCATTCTGCATTCTGCATACTAAAAAAAAATTTCGCACGCGACGCGTTCGCGTCATAGGTGCGTTGGGAAGAAAATAAATTGAACAGAGAGTCACGCGAGAGTGTGGCTGGAGGCGTGCCTTTAGCACAAATTGGTCCACGCAACTGCGTCGCTGACGTGTCCGCGTCATGTGGAAAAAACGCCTCCCACGCGTCCGCGTCACTCACGCGAACGCGTGCCTCAGAATCGACGTAAAAAGGGTGTATGGCCGAAAGTTGTGATGGAGTGGGGCTGGAGCCATGCTAGAAGCACAAGCCCTACCATGCGAATGCGTGCCCCACGCATCCACGTCGTTTTTCAAAATAGGCCATCCACGCGATCGCATCAACCACGCGACCGCATCACCCCAAAATTTGGCAATAAGCATTTAAAACAGAGAGTTGCACGACCGCGAGGCTGCCCTCGCGCTAATAGCACAAATCGATCCACGCGACCGTGTGGATGACGCGTCCGTGTCATTTCATAGAAGCGCTATTCGCGCGAACGCGTCACTCACGCGTCCGCGTCACAAGCGGCGCACAGCTTATCCAAATCTGCCAAATATCTTATCTTTTCTTCCCCATATCTAAATATTTTCTTTCCTTCTTATTTCTTTCTTCCTCCTTGCTTACTTTCTTTTTCTTTTCCATTGGTGTTGAAATTCTCTTCTTCAACTATTGCATCTTTTCTTGAATTAATCTGGTGCTTCATGACTTGTTTTATTCTGATTGGGTAGTATTATTCATAAATCAATGCTACTTTTTATAATACTGATACTCCTTTTGCATTGATATGCACTTACACTATCTTGCATTACCCACACTCTCTTCCCCATTGTTGCAACCTTTTGCACTATTGATATGCCATTTGCTTCCACTATTTTTTCACTTGCATGTTGTAGCTACCATGTAATTGAGACCTTTATTATTTGGCATTAACACCCATAATATTTATGTTCTTGTCCTTATTTCTGGGTTACTTTCCTTCTTTTTCTCTTCTTTCAGGATGGCCACCGAGGAAGGGAAAGGGAAAGCTTCTAACTGCGGAGATAGGCAAATCAATCTGCACAATCTATAAAAAAAGACATCAGTTGGAGTAGTCCGTCCACTTGTACATCTTAGCATGCATCGAGGACGGTGCAATCTTTAAGTGTGGGGAGGTCGATACCGATCTCCACGGGTTAGTTATTCTTTTCTCAACACCAATGTCTTATTTTCTTTATTAGTTTATTGTTGCATTGCATAATAGATTGCATGTGTAGTTGATTGTTTGCATTTAAGTACTACTTGGTTGAAAAATAATAAGTTTCTTTTTAAGATCCTATTTTTGAAAAAATTTCACTAATTTAAATAAAAAAAAATTTAATTTTTCTATATGTTAAATTTGTTTGAAGATTGTAAATTGGAACATGGGTTTTGAGCTAAAGAACACACAACCCGTGAGATTTTGAGCTTAATTGCATGGTTACATTATTTAACCACAATATTTTATTCTTATGTGTTTTCTTCTCTATGATTGTAATCTATATTTTGTTCCATTCTATATATCCATTATTTAGTGTATTTACATGCTTGCATATGATTGAGGCCATTACTTGTTTTTGCTCACTTATCCCAAATAAGCCTACCCTTTTATGCCATCCTTGTTAGCCCCCTTGAGCCTTTTAATCCCCTTCTGTTTTATAACCACATTACTAGCCTTAAGCAGAAAAACAAATTAAAAATTCCAAGTTGAATACTTGGTTAGCTTAAGATAGAAATTGTGTATCAACTAAGTGTGGAAAAATTTATGGGAACATGGGATGATAGGAAAAAGGTATTAAAGTGAATAAATTATTTAAAATTTGGGAGCATGCTCATGTAAAATCAAAATAATTAAAACACCATGTGCATTGATATATTATTCTTATATTTAAAAAAAAAAGAAAAAAATTTTAAGTAATTAAATAAGGGGACAAAAAAATTACCCCAATGCAAAAATTAAAGAATCAATGCACATGGGATAAAATCAAAAAATAAAATTGGTGCATGAATATGTAACACACAAGCGGGAAAATTGGGCAGCTAGGCAAGATTTCTAGATTATATAGAGTATGTATATATTAGATGACATCTTAGACTAATCAAGGGTTCAATTATTAGCTCACTTAGCCTTATATATATACCCTTACCCTTACCTTAGCCCCATTACAACCTTGAAAAAGACCTCGTGATGTTTGTATGTATACATTAAATATTTGTTGATTGGTTAGATGAAGAACAAAGTTTAGAAAGCATGATTAGAGAAGAATAGAGTGATTACCCTATACACTAGAGAGACTAGAGTGATATACACTACCAGTCAGGGTTCAGTACTTGATTCTATGTTCCCTGCTTTTATGAGCTATCTTTTTACAAGTTTACTTGTCTTTTATTGTGTAATTTGAATTAGTGGAATTTGATTCATATTTGTCTTAGATGACTTATTTACTTTTAACTAAGTAGGTAAAAACATTTTCCATGTAGTTGCATTCACATAGATAAGTTGCATTGCATACTCTCTATCATTCCTCTTCACTCCTTTATGACTTCTCTTGAGCTTAACATAAGAACATGCTAATGTTTAAGTGTGGGGAGGTTGATAAACCACTATTTTATAGTTTATCTTGTGCTTAATTGAGTGGATTTTATCAATCTTTCATACATTTATTCATATGATTTGCATGTTTTACAATTCCGTCCCAGAATTTGTGCTATGATTGAAAACATGCTTCTTTGGCTTTTATTTTCTTTTATTTAATCTTCTCTTATTACCATTAGATGCCTTGATATGTGTGTTAAGTGATTTCAGGGATTACAGGGCAGGAATGGCTTACAGGATGGAAAGGAAGCATGCAAAAGTGGAAGGAATACAAGAAGTTGAAGAAACTGCAAAGCTGTCAGCCTGACCCTCTCACACTAAAACGATCATAACATGAGTTATAGAGATCCAAATGATGCGGTTCCACTTGCGTTGGAAAGCTAACGTCTGGGGCTTTGATTTGATATATAATTCGCTATAATGGCCATACAGTTAGATGACGCGAACGCGTGCTCCACGCAGACGCATCGCATCTGCAAAAATCAGCGTGGCAGAATTCGTTTCCAGCGAATCCTGGGCTATTTCCAGCCCAGTTTCAAGCCCAGAAAACATAGATTAAAGGCTGCAAAGTGGAGGAATGAAGGGGATAATTCAGAGACGACTCATAATACATTTTTCATAATTTAGATATAGCTTTTAGAGAGAGAGGTTCTCTCCTCTCTCTTAAGATTTAGGATTAGGATTCCTCTTAAAGGATTTAGGATTTATTATTATTTCAACTTACAATTCTTCTGAGCTCCAGGTTCAATATTCCTTTATTTTGACTTCTCTTCTACTTTGAGATACTTTAATACTTTTATTTATTAATGACTTATGTTGTCAAATTGGCTTATGAACCACTCATGTTATGATTTTCTTAACTAATACAATTTGAAGTATTTTCAGACTCATGATTGTTTTCTTTTATTTATATAAATAATTTAGATTTTTCTCCCTTTTGGCTTTGGTTAGGTAATTGGTAACACTTGAGTTGTCAAACTCAACAGTGGTTGAAATTGGCAGATTCTAATTGATCTAGATCACTCTAAAGCTAGTTCTCCCACAGGGATTGACTAGGACTTGAGGATCAAGCTAATTAGTCTACTTGACATTCTTTTGTTTAATAAAGGATAACTAAGTGGGATTAAAACCCAATTCTCATCACACCTGATAAGGATAACTAGGATAGGAATTCCAATTCTAATACCTTGCCAAGAGTTTATTTTATTATTACTATTTTATTTTTCTTATCATTTAACATACTTGTTCCTTACTTTCAAAACCCCCAATTTACAAGACTCATAACTAATAATAAGAACATACCTCCCTGCAATTCCTTGAGAAGACGACCCGAGGTTTAAATACTTCGGTTATCAATTTTATCAGGGGTTTGTTACTTGTGACAACCAAAACGTTTGTAAGAAAGGACTTTTGTTAGTTTAGAAGCTATACTTGCAACGGGAATTTATTCTGAATTCTAGACCACACAAAAGTTCTCTCTTCAGATACCTTTTGTATAATTCTGCTTTTATACACATGTTACAAAATATAAGAAATTAATTGATTTTTTTTAACAGAAATTATTCATTACTAATTTCATACAAATCATATCATATTCATTAAAAGTTTTATTAATATTGCAGATTTGAATCTATCTGAATCTGAGTTATTAGGACTCTTATTGAAATCGAGCAAATACTTAATAGTAACGGAAAGACACTACGTGATTTTCCAACAATGCCATATCCTAATATGGAAAACATACACCTTCAAAGGTGGGGAATTATGAAAAATAAATTAATACTTGATGAACTATCTTATGATCGTGTTTTGTTAGCAGAACAACACAGTCAATACTTAACATAAATGACATCGGAACAGAAGACCATTTATGATAAAATTATTGCTATAATGAACTCAAATTCAGGAGGAGTTTTCTTTTTATACGGATATGGAGGTACAGGTAAGACTTTTATTTGGAAAACATTATATGCTGCTATTACGTCAAAAGGTGAAATTGTCTTAACAGTTGCTTCAAGTAGTATATCATCTCTTTTTTTACCTGGAGGAAGAACAACTCATTCTAGATTTGCAATACCTCTTACTCCTGATGAATATTCTACTTGCAACATTAAACAAGAAAGTCCATTGGCAGAGTTAATTTTTGAAACAAAACTTATTATTTGGGATGAAGCACCAATAACGAATAAGTTCTATTTTGAAGCACTAGATCAAACTATGAGAGACTTGCTTTGTTTTACTAATGATTTAAGTTTATCACTACCTTTTGGTGGTAAAACTGTAGTCTTTGGCGGAGATTTCAAGCAAATTCTTCCAGTTATCAAAAAAGGGGTCTCGACAGGACATTGTTAATGCTTCAATTAATTCCTCTTACCTGTGGCATGAGTGCCAAATTTTGAGCTTAACACAGAACATGAGATTAAGAACTTCAACTGCAATAGTGAGGAATTGAAATTGTTTGCAAGATGGATCCTAACTGTAGGTGATGGAAAGCTTGGGCAACTAGAAGATGGATGTGGGTTAGTTGACATACCACAAGAAATTTTACCGAATGATTTTAATGACCCAATCCAGAGTAAATCCCCATAGTTGTCCCTGAGATTCACGTGATTATCTAATGTATTCCTCAAGATCTCAATTTCCCCATTATAGTTCTCCAGATAGAGCTCTGAGCACTCACAATAGTCCTTGGGCATATTTCTGGTGATGAGTTATCATCGGAGCACTTATGTGGCGTTGTTTTGGCATGCTGGAGCTGAGCTGGCTCATTTTCAATTTATACCCACATTAGTACCTCGTAGTTGGTGTTATTGTACAAATCTTCACTCCTACACGCATTGCTCTCCCTCTTCCTCGCGTTCTTCATCGCTTTCTTTAGGCTTCCAATTCTCTTGCTCTACGCTCTCCAAACCTACATCCACACCGATGCCCAACCCTCCACCTCCAATGACCTTCGTGCTGCCATTCGCCACCCTAGCGACCCCAAAGGCCCTGCTCCCGACCTATGCTCACCTGTGCATAATCACTACTTGTGCCTTGTGGTTTTGCAGTTCCTTGGCTCACCTGTGCTAGTACTTCTCAAATGGGTACCTTCAAGAGACCTTCTTGATCAACACACTACTCAATATGTATGTCAAATTCCACCTCTTAGAAGAGACACACAAACTGTTCGACGAAATGCCTGAAAATCATAATATCTCATGATCAATCAAACAATTCCACATCAACAAATAATGTTGTCTATCAAGAGGTTTTCAGGAATATTTAAACTGGTCTCAATATTCTTCGCTTGGTAAGATATCTAATATTTTTAGCATATTTTATATTACATTAACTGTTTTAAATTCAAAAATTAGATTTGTTTTTATCAAATAACTATTTCCTTATGTTATTACTTCAACATAATATTTCTTTATAATAACTACACTTATATTTACACTTTGTAGATTGTCCAAGAAGACCCATAATGCAGCTGTCATGCTTTCGTTGAAATAGTAACACTCAACTTCCACTTATATCTATGTAGTCGAAACTATGTGCTTTCATTAGAATACTATTTGCTGCACATATTTTTTTCATGTTATCCCAAATTATATCATGTACAAGAACAATCATCTTTTTGATTTAATTTATAAGACCGCTAACCACTAAATTTCGTCATCCTAATCTAAAATAGTAATTATGTTACAATTTACACATGCTTATAAAATTTATTATACACGTTGAAAACCAAATTACATTATAAAATATATTCGATAAGTATTATTACTAAACCTGCGCGTACTAGTTTATATTAAAAAAATAAGGTTCTATAAAAAAATAAGTATTAATAAAAAATACTAATAAATTTATATGAATAATGAGTATTAAAAATTCTGTTTAAAAAAATATAATAATATACATGAGTAAACATACAAAAAACTCTAAAAAAAGTATAAACAAAAATGTCCATACTATTAACAAGAAAAATAAATAAAAAATTGATAAAAATTCTAAACTTAATAGAGTCCTAACAATAATATTAAAATAATATTTATTTATAAAGCATAGCCATGAAAAAAAATCAAGAACTTTGATGATACCAAGAGATTAAATGACAAAATTAATGAAAAAAATAAATTCTTTAATTATTTTTTTAATCTATCAATTTAACACAAAAGTTAAACGCAAAACTATAATTTATTACTTATGGTGACCGAGAGTTTAAACCCAAAATCATGTATGCGTTTAAAGGAAAATAGTCAGTCAAACGAAAAACTATGGCATTCAAAAAAATTAAATGTGTTTTTTATTCTTTCAACGCATTTGTCAAACAGATCCTGATGCTACTTTTTTCAAATAATTTTACTCATCATTCAACTAACTTTTTTTTAAACCCAAAAAATAACTTTAATTAAAACAAAAATCTAAATTCACTCAACTCTAGAATCTTCCGTGGAAGTCTCTTCACATGATGGCATAAGCCTCACTAAACCTATCTTTCAGAACCATCATCACATCTCTCATAAAGTCACCCTAACAACAACAAACCACCCCATGCCCTAGTTGATTTAGACCAATCTCCTCCTAAACAACATCAGAACAACCAACCTATTCGGGAGCTAGAACGTAAAACACCTTGCCGAACCACCAACAACGATGGAGGCCGAATTGAGGAAATTCACCTACTTCGTCATCACCAAAGGAAGGAACACGGGACTCTTCACTTCCTTCGACGAGGCTAACGTTCAGATCGTGGACTATCCAAATGCCGAATACCAGGCCGTCAACTATTAGGCCCTAGCCATTGGTTCCTACATGGTGCGATTAGAGGCTATCAAGAAAGAGAAGGAGGCGCTTGAGGAGATGACGTAGTAAATAGGCCAACCGGTTGAGTCGCCACCAAAAAGCCCTCCGACCATCGTCACCAAAAATGACCGTCGGGCCCCCTCTTTGTCGATGTAAGTCTTTCTTCACATCAATACATACCACAGTCTGCTAAATTTACACCCTTTTCCAAGACATGCCTAACGCCTAACTTTTCAACTTTCATACAGGGATTAACTGCATCCCACTTAGTGAGGTTGCCTACGATGCCTATGCCGTCAACCTCAGTATGGAAGAATTGCTCCACAAGGTTTGCTATGACGCCTTCTTGCCACCTCTTTCATACTTCCGCACTGAGCAGGGTGTCCGTGACACAGGAGTCGGGTATGCTTTCTTGGTTGTTCTCCCCGGAAACCTGTTGGGACCCGACGTCCACGCCAAGGGAAGGTACAACCCTCTCGAGACGGACGCTAAGGAAGATGCTACTTACAACATGCTTCAAAAGGTCCTCCACATCACGGATCAAGAAATAAGGGACTTCAACTACTTGAAAGCAAAGATGCTAGAGAGGGCCAACAATGCACTTTCTGAAGAGGTTCAACGCCTTGAGGAGAAGTGTCGTCTCCACGGCTATGACAACAGTCTGGACAATATATCGCCATAGTACTCTTCCCCCCTTGTCCAATTCAACTGTATTCCACATATCAATCATCACATCATTAGGAAGGCTTTTAATTAGTAACGTTACTGGAAATATATTTCTATATTGCATACTTATGTCGCCAATCGTTATGCTAAGCTTCCAACATCAATCCAACTTGTGTAATCCACTTTATTATGAATGAATTCTATTATGATCCAAACACTAATTTACTCAACACTCAAAATCAAGTTATCAAAACTCCACCCCCACATGATACGCCGAAAATGACCCATGCTAAAGTTCATGTCTTAATTCGCCACACAACCAAAAACTTTTAGTTACAATTCCAACATTCAACACCTTTTCTTTTGGGCTACCACCTGGAATTTCGACTACTAAATCTCATGTTATCTTTTATTTTAATCTTACAACTATTTTTATTATGAAACTGGCACAAGCCCACACCACGATTCAAAAACTGAGGTAAGAAAACAACACAATAACATTCATTCATTTATTTGAAAAATATCACTTTATATTTTCTCAAATTACCTTAAAGGTCAATTAACAAGGAAAAGGGCACAACAGAAATTCAAAACAAACCAATTTGTATCAAACTCTACCCTTTTTTTTTTGAAAAAATTACTCTAAAGGACCGTTAGCGAGATTTAATTATTAAAAAGGATCTTTAATATTAAAATTATTAACGACTAAATCTTTTTATAGAATTTATAATATTTAAGAAAAAGGACCAAATGTTTCTATAAAGACACAAATATATCTTTAATTATATTTTATTAAAAGATAAATGAAAAAATAATTAAGGATATATTTGTCTTTTTATAAAACAATTTGTTTCTTCTTAAATATTATAAAAAATTTAGTCTTTATTAATAATTTTGATATTAAATATTCTTTTTAATAATTAAATCTTTCTAACGATCATTTAGAAAAAATTTTCTTTTTTTGGTCATACATCAAATTCTACTTAAACATACTCACCCACAATATCAAAAACAATATTCTTTAATTATGTTTTTTCATATGTACTTATTGCTTCCTTTAATTTGCATTTTAAATAAATCCTCAGTCCACCTCCATTAACTTCAAAAAAAAAATTATAACCACCTGGCCCAAACTGAATCATTTCAAAAAAAAAATAAACAGCTTAAGGCAAAACTTGGATGAACTAAATTTCATTCATGGACATAAGTTTTGTTTTTGGTTTTCATTCATAGAGATAAAATTTTTTTCCCATATTCATGGACATAATTAATTAGCCTATTTCCCATGGTTGCAACCCAGAATTGTACAGATGGCCCATTTGTGAGTCGGCTTGGCTTCCCCTCTCTTCGTCCAACCCTGCTCCACGCAATTATGCAGTGGCCCTTGTAACACCCTACCACACAGAGCTTTAATTTACACCTAGGATGTAAAGCAGAGGTGGCAAGGCACTACGACCTCTAAAATAAAATATAAATACGTATAATAGTCGAAAGAATGTGGTATACTAGGAGTCTTGAAGAATAGGTAAAACAAAATCGCAAAATTAAAAGCGCAACGCTCAGGAAAGAGATCACTTGTGTACAAAAAAAAAACTAATGGTTCATAAACATATATATAAAAGCAAGAGTAGAGGGTCAAGAATACAAAATATCAAGCTTCGAACTCAACCTGTGAAGCTAAGGCTAGCCAGATAATAGTTACATAAAAATATATATAATCCATAACCCAAGATACATAAACCTCTATGAGGTGCATAAGTAGAACATATATATATATATATATATATGTGGAAAACATAACAAAAGTATAATCCCCAAAAGCCCACTTCACTGCGGAGAACTCCAGACACCTAGCGGGGTGCCTCTCGACCTGCATTTGAAAAAAACACAAACATCGTATGGGATGAAAACCAAGGGTTCTCAGCTTGGTAAAGATGCCACGCACATAAGATATAAGGTCCTAGGAAAGCCAGAGGCAATCCTAGAACACCGACACTCAGATTATAAAACTTAAAGAGCTAAAACAAAAACCATAATATAAGGTGGTTTTCTAAGTATTCTAACTAAACCAAACCTTAAAACTTGAGTAAACTCCCTAACTTCCCGCCTTTCCTCTGATCCTCCAACACTAGTGGTACCGTACACACACACAAGCAAGCAAGGGCAAACACAGCTAGTATACAAGTACTGCAATTAGCGAATATAACAATTAACATAGTAAGAGGAACAAAGGAGGGGATCCTGACCTCCCACAATCTCGCTGGGAGCGATTTTACAATACCAGGAAGAACAAAAAAGAGGATCCTCACTTTCCACCATCTCCTGGGGTCACACTTTCAAGAAAGAGTGCTCAGATGTAAAATTTATTTCTTTCTTTAGCTAGTTTCATAATTCAAGTAGTATATACATATATACATATACATATGCACCCTACCTCGTCATACCTAAATCATCACTTCTCAAACTTTCTTCACCTCCAAGTTACCACCATTTCCTAACTTCCTTTCATGGCTAGGCCTATTACTAAGATCTAGGGTTAAAAAGGATGAAAATAGAGGTTTAGAGGTTGAAATTTGAACATTAAAACATAAGAATTTATTTTTGCTAAAACAGGGGCCACGCATACGCATGGGCATGCAAAAATCCATGCTCGCATACGCGAGAATCCCAACCTGAAAGAGTTGGTCGCGTCGTGTGTAGGTGGTCGCATACGCAACCCCTTAAAAATTGTTGTTCGCGTATGCAAACACACTGCTCACATACTTAAGCTGCCAAACCCGAAGAGTTTGGTCACGTCGCATGTAGTGGTCGCGTACGCAAGCTGTGCAGATCAGCAAAAATGCTGAATATTGCAGAATTCTTAGTTTTGCCCTCCAAACTTCTGACGTGCATAACTTTTTTACTTTAAAACATTTTTCATCTGTTATTCAAACGATGTAAACCTCACAGACCCAATTTTCATATAAGACATATTTGAAACAATTTGGGGGTCCAGAAGTCGAGTTATGGCTCACCAAAATTCAGCCTAAAATTAGTTTTACATAAAAACCTTCAAACCTCAAATTTCATTAAAACCTAACTTCTATACCAACATTCAACTCAGCAATATATCAAAGTACACCAACAACGCACTAAGTTGTTCACATCACACCACCTTCAATCATACTTCATTATTTCACAATTTCAACCTAATTTCATCATTTTACATCAACAATATTAACATATATCCACTTACTCAATATACATCTTCATATCTTCCTATCATTCACCACCAACTCACCAATTAACATACCATTACCAATATACATGATGAACGGATTATTGATGGTAAATAATTTCATAATTAAAATTTCGTTGCAAGTATAGTTTCTAAACCAATAAATAATCCTTTTATGCAAAAAAAAATTGTTTGTCACAAGTATAAACCCCAATAAAAATAACCGAAGTATTCAAATCTCGGGTCATCTATCAAAAGAATTGCAGGAATATAAACCAATATTCTAGCCAAATGGGCAGAAAAGGTAACAATTGTTCTGAATGGGTATATTCTTTTTGGAAGACTAATGCTTTGGATTAGTATAGGAAAAACAAGAAAAGACACAGAACAAGAAAAATTAAAGATCAAACAAGGAAAATAAACAAGAACAACTTGAAGATCAAGGAAGAACCAAGAACACTAACACGAAAATTTTAAAGAAAATACTAAATATGCAATTAACACCAAACTTAGAATAAGACACTAAACTCACGAAAAATTAACAATTAATTAGGAAAAATAATATTTTTGAAAAGAAATTTTTGAAAAGAAACTATCCTATCAAAATTTAATGACTCTATAACAACAAAAATAAATTATTCCTAATCTAAGAAATAAAATAAGCCTTCAATTGTTCAAACTCAACAATCCCCGGCAACGCCGCCAAAAACTTGGTGCACGAATTTGTAAGTCGCACAACTAACCAGCAAGTGCACTGGGTCGTCCAAGTAATACCTTACGTGAGTAAGGGTCGATCCCACGGAGATTATTGGTTTGAAGCAATCAATGTTTATTTTATTAATCTTAGTCAGGAGGCCAATAAGGTTATTTGGATTTAATTTTAAGAAGTCAAAGTATTTAAAATTGTAAGAAGAATAAGAGAGAATCAAATCGTTACTTAATGTGCAGTAATGAGAAATATGTCGGAGTCTTGGAGATGCTTTGTCCTTTGATTTGCTACTTTTCCTTGAAGTCCTCTTCCCACACGCATGGTTCCCTCCATGGCAAGCTCTATGTAGGGTGTCGCCGTTGTCAATGGCTATTTCCCATCCTCTCGGTGAAAACGTTCCTATGCTCTGTCACAGCACGGCTAATCATCTGTCGGTTCTCAATCAGGTTGGAATAGAATCCATTGATTCTTTTGCGTCTGTCACTAACGCCCA
>NC_029775.3:86768484-86769202 GCF_000817695.3 Arachis duranensis | reverse complement strand
CATATGGTGATACACTTGTAATTACATATGGACCTCTCCACCGGGATTTTAATTTCCCAGGGAATAATTTGAGCCTAGAATTAAATAGCAGAACTTTCTGCCCCGGTTCAAAGACTCTGGATGACAATTTCTTATCATGCCATCTTTTTGCTTTCTCTTTGTAAATTTTTGCATTCTCGAGAGCATTGAGTCTAAATTCCTCTAGCTCATTTAACTGGAGCAATCGTTTTTCTCCAGCTAACTTGGCATCAAGGTTTAGGAATCTGGTTGCCCAGTAGGCCTTGTGTTCCAGTTCCACTGGCAAGTGACATGCCTTTTCATACACAAGCTGGTATGGAGAGGTCCCTATGGGGGTCTTGAATGCTGTTCTGTATGCCCACAGAGCATCATCCAAGCTTCTTGCCCAATCCCTTCTACGGTTAATTACAGTCCGTTCCAGGATTCTTTTATGTTCTCTATTTGAGACTTCAGCTTGCCCATTAGTTTGTGGGTGATATGGAGTAGCTACCCTGTGGCTAACTCCATAACGTACCAGAGCAGAGTAAAGCTGTTTATTGCAGAAATGAGTGCCCCATCACTGATTAATACTCTAGGGATACCAAATCTGCTGAAGATGTGTTTTTGGAGGAATTTTAACACTGTTTTAGTGTCATTAGTGGGTGTTGCAATAGCCTCCACCCATTTGGATACATAATCCACTGCCACCAGAATATAAGTG
>NC_029775.3:86763843-86764974 GCF_000817695.3 Arachis duranensis | reverse complement strand
AAAAATGACCCAAAACATGAAAATTTTGGATCAAGACACAAGATGCATGCATGAATGCTATGAATGTCAAGATGAACACCAAGAACACTTTGAAGATCATGATGAACATCAAGAACATAATTTTGAAAAATTTTTTATGCAAAGAAAACATGCAAGACACCAAACTTAGAAATCTTTAATGCATGGACTCTAACAAACAAAAAATGCATATGAAAAACAACAAACAACACAAAACAAGAAATCATCAAGATCAAACAAGAAGACTTGTCAAGAACAACTTGAAGATCATGAAGAACACTATTAATGCATGAGATTTTCGAAAAAAAATGCAAGAAAAATTTTAAAAGCATGCAATTGACACCAAACTTAAAAATTAACACAAGACTCAAACAAGAAACACAAAATATTTTTTATTTTTATGATTTTCTAATTTTTTTGTATTTTTATTAATTTTTTTCAAAAATATTCTTTGGAAAAACGAAAAAGAAAAGAAAAATTTTGAAAAAGATTTTTGAAAAGAAAATTACCTAATCTGAGCAACAAGATGAACCGTCAGTTGTCCATACTCGAACAATCCCCGGCAACGGCGCCAAGTTAGTGGTGGACGAAATTGTGATCACTGTTCTTTAAGTTGTATAAAATTATTATTGTGGCACCAGTTGTTATCACAACTCCGTTCAACTGACCAGCAAGTGTACTGGGTCGTCCAAGTAATAAACCTTACGTGAGTAAGGGTCGATCCCACAGAGATTGTTGGTATGAAGCAAGCTATGGTCACCTTGTAAATCTCAGTCAGGCAGATTAAAAATGGTTTATGGGTTTTTGAAAATAGAAATAAGAGAATAGATTATAAAAAGGATAGAAGACTTATGCAGATTCATTGGTGGGAATTTCAGATAAGCGAATGGAGATGCTGTATGGCTCAAGGACGCCTGCTCTCCTACTGCTTCTACTCAATCTTTCTTACTCCTTTCCATGGCAAGCTTTGTATAGGGGTTCACCATCAGCGGTGGTTACTTTCAATCCTCTCGGGAAAATGATCCTATGCGGCTGTCACTCGCACGGCTAATCGTCTGGAGGCATCACCCATGGCTGATGGCTACATCCCATCCTCGCAGTGAAAACTAATGC
>NC_029775.3:86762100-86762904 GCF_000817695.3 Arachis duranensis | reverse complement strand
CTCAAAGCTACTAACTCCAATGGAGGGTATACAGATACTACTCCCATATGAAGCAGTAGTGGGGTTAGCATATGACCCCAGAGTCCTCTTGGACTGTTCATTCCTACTTGCTTCCATGATGGAATTACAAGAGATAATTTATATGTTGATTTTTTTATTTTATAGAAGTGGAATAAATAAAAACGGAATATATAAAAAAAAATTTGAAAATATTTTATGAAAAATTTTTTTTTTTTCGAAAATTTTGAAATTGAAATCTGAATTTTATATAAAAAATTTCGAAAATGTGGTTTTAAAATTAGTTAGAAAAGATATATATTTTTTTTTTTAATTTTGAATTTTATGATGAAAGAGAAAAACACATAAAAGACACAAGACTTAAAATTTTTAGATCTAATGCTCCTTATTTTCGAAAATTTTGGAGGGAAAACACCAAGGAACACCAAACTTAAAAATTTTGAGATCAAGACACAAGAAAAATTCAAGAACACTTTGAAGACTCACAAGAACACCAAGAACAAAAGAAAGAACACCAAACTTAAAATTTTTAAAAAGACAAGATAAATTTTCGAAAATTAAAGAAAATTAATAAGAAAACACCAAACTTAGAGTTTGGCACAAGATTCAATCCAAGAAAAATTATTTTTGAAAAAGATTTTCAAAAGTATTGGTGCTCCCTCATCAAGAATATAAACCAATATTCTAGCCAAATGGGCAGAAAAGGTAACAATTGTTCTGAATGGGTATATTCCTTTTAGAAGACTAATGCTTTGGATTAGTATAAGAAAAACAAGAAAAGACACA
>NC_029775.3:86735947-86761134 GCF_000817695.3 Arachis duranensis | reverse complement strand
GTTATGACGTGTTTTGGGCGTTCAACTCCGAATCATGACGTTTTTCTGGCGTTTAACTCCAGACAGCAGCATGTACTTGGCGTTCAACGCCAAGTTACGTCGTCTATCTTCGCACAAAGTATGGACTATTATATATTGCTGGAAAGCCCTGGATGTCTACTTTCCAACGCCGTTGAGCGCGCGCCAATTGGACTCCTGTAGCTCCAAAAAATCCATTCTGAGTGCAGGGAGGTCAGGATCCAACAGCATCAGCAGTCTTTTTTCAGCCTAAGTCAGATTTTTGCTCAACTCCCTCAATTTCAGCCAGAAAATACCTGAAATCACAGAAAAATACACACACTCATAGTAAAGTCCAGAAATATGATTTTTGCCTAGAAACTAATAATATTCTACCAAAAACTAATTAAAACATACTAAAATCTACATGAAATTACCCCCAAAAAGCGTATAAAATATCCGCTCATCAATTCCCTTGAATAGCATGCTTTTGAACTTTCCTCCCAAATTGTGCTTGAGATTAAAACATACTCTTTTATGCTTAATTTGATCTATTTTTATTCCATTTTCCTTCCATTTGATGCCTTGATGTTGTTTGTGAGTGAATTCAGGTTTATAAGGTAAGAATGGGTTGGAGAAAATGGAAGAAGAGCTTGCAAAATGGAGGAAGCATGAAGAATCAAAGGAGAAGAGTTCAGAGACGTGTGCATGCGCATAGCCTTCTGTGCGCCCGCACAGGAGCCCAAGCAGAGCGCGTGAATCAGTTCGAGCGCGTCGCGAGTCCCGCCTAGCATCGCCTAGTGTGCGTGCGCACAGCCTCTTGTGCGTCCGCACAGGTGTCCACGCATGACCTCGTTAGAAAAGCACGTGCCTCGCGATTTGAGGGATTTGGGGGTCATTTCTAAAGTATTAGAGCTCATATTGGAGGGGAAATGAAGGAAATAACATAGCATGGCATTAGTATAGTTTTAGGGGTAGAATAGAAGGTTTTTTAGTTTAGTTTTCTCTAAGTTTTCTCATCTTCTCCATTAGGGTTTTATTAGGGTTTTATATTCCAAGTGCCATTTCCATTTTTGATCATTGGATTTCGCTAATCTCATTATAAGTATTCTCTTGTTAATACTCTTTATGGTTATATTATCATTACTCTTTCTTCTCATTCAGGATATAGTCAAATTTTGTTTCTCTTTTGTAATTCCACTTTCTTGTTGATGAGTTTGATGTTTGATGTTCATTTCATGATTTCTTATGTTATTCTTGTTGATTGAGATTAATTGTTGCTTTTAATTCCAAGTCTTTTCTTATTTTTCTCATGATTAAGCTTTTTGCCCACCAAGTGTTTGACAAAATGTCAAACATGGTTTTCGGCTAAATTTTTGCTTTTTGGCTTGGGTAAAGTGAGCAATTGGGTTCCTAGAGTTGGAATATCTAACATTTAGTGTCATTTCTTGGGTTGTTAATTGTTCTTGTTCCCACTAACGCTAATTTGTTGCTAAGGCAATTAACAAGCAATTTAGGATTTGTGGGTTAAGAACACTTATGCTCATTTAACTTACCTTCCGATGTGAGGGTTGATCAAGTGAGACTAATCCAACACAATTGTCATAGTTGTGGTTCCAACAAGGAAATGATCCTTAGCTCACTCCAAGCCAAGACCTCTTTTTAAGTTTTTAATCTTTCATACATTGCCATGTTAATCTGTTTTATACTTTACTTGTTCATATTACATAGTCGGTTCTTTAATTTCTTTATTAGTTCAATCATTACAATTTTGCATATTCTTTTATTGCTTTATATGTTTATTTCTTCATTGAAAACCCCTTGATTGCTACAACCGGAATTTGCACACTCATTGCTTCTTAAGTGCTTCCTTAGGAGACGACCCGGGACTTCAAACTTCCGGTTATTTTGTTTTGATTGTGACTACCCTTTTGAACTAAATTTGATTGTGAAAGTTCATTGTTGGTTTGGACTAGGCTACTAACAAAGTGATTCTTATTTTGATCAATTTTAAACCGACATAAATTCTCGCTCATCAAGTTTTTGGCGCCATTGCAGAAGCATAAGCATGCACGGAGGACCGTACAACAATTAAGTGTGGGGGAGGATCAATGATCCCAAAAGGGTAAAAATTTCTCTTTTCTTGGCACTTTGCAATGTTTCTTGTAGTACTTTTTCTTTATTTTGAGTAACTTTATGCCTACTCTGTCTTGTTTGGTTGCTTATAAATATTTCTTTATCGCACTTGGATATTTAGTAGTTAGCACTTGCATGTTGCATGATAGAATAAATAAGTTGGTGAAACACCAAGGAATTTCCATGAAATCATTTTCTAGGGCGTACCATTGATTGAATTGAAGGAAATATTGTGTATGCCAACTTGCTTGAAGTAGATTGTTTGTAGAACATGGAGAAGAGCTTGAACAACATACCTTGTGAGCTTTGAGCCTTAATAAATGGTTGCATCTTTTCAACCATATGTTGTTCTTGTGTGTGATTATTACTCCTTTTTAATTGTGATCATTGATTTGCACGATTCTTTATGTCCAGTATTTGTGTTTGAATGCATTTAGCATGATTGAGGTCGTGTTTGATGATAACATCACTAACCTATATGGCCAACCCTTGCATACAACCTGGTGCGCAAAATTGTGATCACACTTTTCACAATTCCGCACAACTAACCAGCAAGTGCACTGGGTCGTCCAAGTAATACCTTACGTGAGTAAGGGTCGATCCCATGGAGATTGACGGCTTGAAGCAAGCTATGGTCATCTTGTAAATCTCAGTCAAGCGGATTCAAATGGTTATGAGAATTTGATAATTAAAAGATAAATAAAGCGGAAAATAACATAGAGATACTTATGTAATTCATTGGTGGAAATTTCAGATAAGCGTTTAGAGATGCTTTGTTGCCTCTGAACCTCTGCTTTCCTATTGCCTTCATCCAATCATGCATCCTCCCTTCCATGGCAAGTTGTATGATCCTCTCAGTGAAAATAGTCTGGCTACGGTCTCTGTACGGCTAATCAACTGTCGGATTTCTCATCTCGAATGAAAAATACCAGGCACAGCTACCGCAGGGCTAATCATCTGTCAGTTCTCACTTATGTCGGAATAAGATCCATTGATCCTTTTACACACTATCACTGCGCCCAACATTCGCATGTTTGAGGCTCCTCACAGACATCCCTTCCCAGATCCTACTCGGAATACCACAGACAAGGTTTAGACTTTCTGGATCTTAGGAATGCTGTCTATTAATTCTAGCCTATACCAAGAAGATTCTAATCACGGGGTCGGATGCTCTGTTGTCAGGAGAGACGATGCGAATCCGTGGATTAGAGACCCAAGAGAGTATACTCCAGCTAGTGTCTAATGACTATGTTGAACATCATGTAGACTGCTTTGTAGTTGTCAGGCACGCGGATCTTAGCTAAGCGAGTACTGAAGATAGTGGGTAATTGTCACGGGTCACCCCTTCAGTCTGACTTAACTGAATTAAGTACAAGAGTATATCATGGAGAAGAAGTAGGCGTGAATTGAAGGAAAAACAATAGTACTTGCATTAATTCATGAGGAACAGCAGAGCTCCTCACCTTAATCTATGAGGTGTAGAAACTCCACCGTTGAAAATACATAAGAACAAAAGGTCTAGGCATGGTCGAATGGCCAGCCTCCCAAATGGCATAAGAATTCGAAAATAGGGGAAGAAGACCTGATCCAAGGATCAAAAAGTGGTCCCTCAATTTCAGCCAGAAAATACCTGAAATCGCAGAAAAACACACAAACTCATAGTAAAGTCCAGAAATATGAATTTTGCATAAAAACTAATAAAAATATACTAAAAAGTGACTAAAACATACTAGAAACTACCTAAAAACAATGCCAAAAAGCGTATAAATTATCCGCTCATCAGAACCCCTTTGAGCCTATGAATCCCCTTTTGTTCTGATGATAGCACATGACTCCCCTTAAGTAGAAAACCACTGATCTCCCGGAATTACTCTTTGATTAGCTTGGGTGGATTAGTGTGTAAATTCGATGTGTGGGGGAATTTTGGGAAACATTGGTGATGAAGGCATAAGCATTGATGTGGAAAATTTTTGGCAATTAGGTGATGCTCATGCATTGCATTAAGGAAGACATATGCATTCATAGTTCAATTTTGCTTCTCAAAAAAAAAAACTTGTACATAACAAAGTATGAAATAAAGAGTTCAATAAAGGATGCATATGTCATGTTTGAAAAGAAAATGCATGGGTAAGGTGAGAAAAAAAATGAGTAAATAGGATATATTAATATGTGTATATAGCTGATATAGGATTAGGTGGATATTCAAGTTAATTAAAGAGCTAATTCTTTAAGTCTACTTAGCCATATTTCATCCTACCTGAACCCTAGCCCCATTACATCCCGTTAAAGACCTCATGATATTTGTCATTCATGCATTAAATACTAGTTGATTGTTAGATGACTTTCAAATCTTTGAAAAGCATGATAAAAGGAGAATTGAGTGGTTAAACCCTAAACACTGAGCAAATTGAGTGAACACACATCCGGTGAGGGGTTCGACCGCTCAATTCTATGTTCTTGCACCTTACACTGTATCTTCTTGCAAGTTATTTGATTGAGTAATTTTTAAGAAATTCAATTCAATTCTTTGGACATTGATCATAATGCATGAACTCGTTGCATTAGCCCTTAAGCCTTCTTGTGATGGATTGGAATTTCATGGTTTGTTTCTATCAACTTTCATTATAACACATTTTAGCTTTTGGCCTTAGGATAGTTGCATGCATTTACGTAGTATATAGCATAAGTCATTTTCCCTTTTCATCTATCTCCTTTGAGTGTGTTTAGCATGAGGACATGCTAGGGTTTAAGTGTGAAGAAATTGATGAATCCATATTTGATGATGATTTTTTGGTTAGAATTGAATGGATTTCATCACAAAAACTTGCACTTATTCCCTTGAATATGAACTTTCCTCCCAAATTGTGCTTGATATTGAAAATATGCTCTTTTATGCCTAATTTAATCTATTTTTATTCCATTTGCCTTCCATTCAATGCCTTGATGTTGTTTGTGAGTGAATTCAGGTTTATAAGGTAAGAATGGGTTGGAGAAAATGGAAGAAGAGCTTGCAAAATGGAGGAAGCATGAAGAATCAAAGGAGAAGAGTTCAGAGACGTGTGCGTGCACACAGCCTTCTGTGCGCCCGCACAGGAGCCCAAGCAGAGCGCGTGGATCAGTTTGAGCGCGTCGCGCGTCCCGCCTAGCATCGCCTAGTGTGCGTACGCACAAGAGGGAATTTTCGCAAAGTGTGCGGACCCACACGCCTGTGCATGTCCGTGCATGACCTCATTAGAAAAGTACGTGTCTCACGGTTTGAGGATTTTGGGGGCCCATTTCTGAAGTCTTAGAGCTCATATTGGAGGGGAAATGAAGGAAATAACATAGCATGGCATTAGTATAGTTTTAGGGGTAGAATAGAGGTTTTTTAGTTTAGTTTTCTCTAAGTTTTCTCATCTTCTCCATTAGGGTTTTATTAGGGTTTTATATTCCAAGTGCCATTTCCATTTTTGATCATTGGATTTCGCTAATCTCATTGTAAGTATTCTCTTGTTAATACTCTTTATGGTTATATTATCATTACTCTTTCTTCTCATTCAAGATATAGTCAAATTTTGTTTCTCTTTTGCAATTCCACTTTCTTGTTGATGAGTTTGATGTTTGATGTTCATTTCATGATTTCTTATGTTATTCTTGTTGATTGATATTAATTGTTGCTTTTAATTCCAAGTATTTTCTTATTTTTCTCATGATTAAGCTTTTTGCCCACCAAGTGTTTGACAAAATGTCAAACATGGTTTTCAGCTAAATTTTTGCTTCTTGGCTTGGGTGAAGTGAGAAATTTGGTTCCTAGAGTTGGATGTCCAACATTTAGTGTCATTTCTTGGGTTGTTAATTGTTCTTGTTCCCACTAACGATAATTTGTTGCTGAGGCAATTAGCAAGCAATTTAGGATTTGTGGGGTAAGAACACTTATGCTCATTTAACTTACCTTCCAATGTGAGGGTTGATCAAGTGATACTAATCCAACACAATTGTCATAGTTATGGTTCCAACAAGGAAAGGATCCTTAGCTCACTCCAAGCCAAGACCTCTTTTTAAGTTTTTAACCTTTCATACATTGCCATGTTAATCTCTTTTATACTTTACTTTTTCATATTACATAGTCGGTTCTTTAATTTCTTTATTAGTTCAATCATTACAATTTTGCATGTTCTTTTATTGCTTTATATGTTTATTTCTTCATTGAAAACCCCTTGATTGCTACAACCAGAATTTACACACTCATTGCTTTTTAATTGCTTCCTTGGGAGATGACCTGGGACTTCAAACTCCTGGTTATTTTGTTTTGATTGTGACTACCCTTTTGAACTAAATTTGATTATGAGAGTTCGTTGTTGGTTTGGACTATGCTACTAACGAAGTAATTTTTATTTTGATCAATTCTAAACCGACATAAATTCTCACTCATCAATCTACACTACCAATTGCAAGGAATTAACAACAATAAAGCAAATCAACAATAAAAGAAATCAAACTCAAATTGCATTAAAGGCAAATAAGAGGAATAACAGTGCATCAATAACAAAGTAAACAAGTACAAGGGGTAAAGTACAAAACTAGAGAGAGGAAAGGTAGAAGAACAAGAAATTGTAAAGGAAAAGTAAATCAAAGCATGAACTAAACCTAGATCTGAGAAATCCTAATCTAGATCTAACCTAATTCTAGAGAGAAGAGAGAGCTTCTCTCTCTAGAAACTAACTACAACATGATCCAAACTAAACTATGTGCTAATGTGTAATGTGTGTTGATCCCCCATCAATCATTGGGTTTAATAGCATCAGAAGTGAGTTGGATTTGGGCCTGAGAAGCCCAGAAATCACCCCCAGCGGATTCACTTTAAGTGGGTCATGTGCGACCACCGACGCGTATGCATGGGTCACGCGTACGCGTCATGTCACGCGTACGCGTCGCCATGCGACTCCAATTCCACGCGTGCACGTCTGCTACGTGTGCGCGTTGGTAAATGCATCCTAAATCCTTGATTTTCTATGATTTCTCCACTTTGCATGCCTTTCTCTTCATTCCTTTGATCCATTCCTAGCCTTTTCAACCTGAATTCACTAACAAACACATCAAGATATCTAGTGGAATCAAAGGTGAATTAAAATTAACCAATTAAAGGCCTAAAAAGCATGTTTTCACAGAACATTATATATTGAATACATGAAACCTAAACCATACCTTGGTCAATTTCTACGTATTTTTGCAAGGCAACCCATAAGGCAAGCTCACAAGCCTTTCTCACCACAATTCAGCTTCCCAAGCTTTCAATCAAGCCTCCAATGCCCACAAATCAAACTCCAATGTGTATATATATATATATACACACGTAAATTTACATTACTACACATACATATATCCAAGACTTAATACCCAATACACAAATTCAAGGAATTGACTAGGGTTAGTGATCCTTATTATACCCACGGACCAAACGAACCAAGCCCAGCAAGTCTCGCAAGCTAAATCTGTAACGACCCAATTTATGGTACGTCATGGTCATACTAGAAATTGAGCGCTACCAACTTGTCTTCCTAATTATTATCTATTAATTATTATATGAGCCTGATTCATTGTTAAAAATGTAATTATTTGGCGAGCTACTTTTTTTTTGAAAAGATTTGGGTTAATAAACTGAATCATTCACAATCAATTTCCAAAAAAATAACAAATACCACAGGTATAGACAACCACACTTATTTACATCCCAACAGTTAATAACATTCGGTTATCCAGCCTTTATTAGAGTAAAGATCTTTAGTTAGAACACCCCTAGATATAGCTAGATAATAACTATATACATATATATACATACAACATCCCAGGCTCTGACCTGTTCAAGAAGTCCCTAAGCTGGCACCCAAGCTAGCCTAGACTCTATACTCACCTAGTCCCTCTAAACTACTAAAGCGAGGGAAAGTACGTTCTAAGTCTTCAAAACTCAAGTCAGGTGGAACGTCATCAAAAGGTGGAACATCATCTACTACTCCTCTGCACGATCAGTCATTGCCATATGACGTCTCTCTGGTACCTCATCAAGTAGCCACATAACAGGAGTCTCGTACACAGGATTTAAGTTGAAGTTTGCATACAAACGGGGTGTAGACATTGGCTGGTCTTACAGTATATATATATAAACAGGTAACGGAGTTCACTCTAGACTCAGAAGACTACCTAAAGCAGAATCTTATTTGCAAAATGATCATCAACGAACTACGGAAGGGTACTCTTGCTTCCATCTGAGGGGGAAGAGAGAGAGAGAGAGAAGGGGTAAGAACTGGGGAGTTCTTAGTAGGGCCGGGTTATTAGTTTAATTCATTAATTTCATGTTTTTGGCAGACGAATAACAGAATATAGAGAAGCAGTTAATAGAAGATAGATAAATAGAGAAAAGAAAAAACCGAACACAAACAGAAGAATTCAAGAAAGTAAAACATAGACAAAGAGTAGAATACAAATAGGGAAAGTATACATTCATACAACAATCATAATAGAGGAAATGCACAACCAAATATGATGCATGTCTGTCCTATGCAGGTCATGAGCTCACATGTCGGTTTACACCCTGCAGCCCGACATTACCCAGGAACTAGTCCTAGATATGGCTTATTCTCTGTAGGTGAACTTTAGCCTACAGAAATAGCACTCCCATAAGTGAACTTTGGCTTACAGGAATAGTCTAAACACAATACAACAACTTTTTGTAGGTGAACTTCGGCCTATAGAAATGGCACCCCTGTAAGTGAACTTCCACTTACAGAAATGGCACCCTTGTAAGTGAACTTCGGCTTACAGGAATCACAGCTCTCTGTAGGTAAACTACGGCCTACAGAAGCAACACCTTGAGATACACAATTGATATTTACTGTAGGTTGTTGAGCGGATAATTTATACGCTTTTTGGCATTATTTTTATATAGTTTTTAGTATGATTTAGTTAGTTTTTTTTAAGCAAAATTCACATTTCTGGACTTTACTATGAGTTTGTGTGTTTTTTTGTGATTTCAGGTATTTTTTGGCTAAAATTGAGGGACTTGAGCAAAAATCTAATTCAGAGGCTGACAAAAGACTGCAGATGTTGTTGGATTCTGACCTTCCTGCACTTAAAGTAGATTTTCTGGAGCTACAGAACTCCAAATGGCGCGCTCTTAATTGCGTTGGAAAGTAGACATCCAGGGCTTTCCAGAAATATATAATAGTTCATACTTTGCATGAGTTTTGATGACATATAATGGCGTTAAAACGCCATCTCTCTGCCCTTTTTTGGCGTCAAAACGCTAGAACTGGCATAAAAGTTGGAGTTAAACGCCCAAACTGGCACCAAAGCTGGTGTTTAACTCCAAGAGAAGCCTCTACATGTGTGAAGCTCAATGCTCAGCCCAAGCACACACCAAGTGGGCCTAGAAGTGGATTTCTGCATCATTTACTTATTTCTGTAAACCCTAGTAGCTAGTTTCATTATAAATAGGACCTTTTACTATGGTATTTTCATCTTCGAATCATAGAGACAATTCTGGATATCATATTTTCATATGTGGGGAGGCTGGCCATTCGGCCATGCATGGACCTCCAAACCACATATGTATTTTCAACGGTGGAGTTTCTACACACCATTGATTAAGGTGTGGAGCTCTGCTGTTCCTCGAGTATTAATGTAATTACTACTATTTTCTATTCAATTCAAGCTTATTCTTGTTTTAAGATATTCACTCGCACTTCAACCTGATGAATGTGATGATCCGTGACACTCATCACCATTCTCACTTATGAACGCGTGCTTGACAAACCGTTCTACCTGTGAAAGCTAAAGTGTGTATCTCTTGGATTCCTGGTCCACGACGCATGGTTGCCTTGCCTGACAACTGAGCCTTCCATTCCGTGAGATCAGGGTCTTCGTGGTATAAGCCAGAATTATTGGCGGCCATTCTTGAGATCCGGAAAGTCTAAATCTTGTCTATGGTATTCCGAGTAGGATCTGGGAAGGGATGACTGTGACGAGCTTCAAACTCGCGACTGTAGGGTGTGGTGATAGACGTAAAAGGATAGTAAATCTTATTCCTACATGATCGAGAACCAACAGGTGATTAGCCATGCGGGAAACCGTAGAGGACCTTTTTCACTGAGAGGATGGGAGGTAGCCATTGACGCCGGTGAAACCCAACATACAGCTTGCCATGGAAAGGAATATGAAGGATTAGATGAAGGCAGTAGTAAAGCAGATATTCAAGAGGGATGAAGCATCTCCATACGCTTATCTGAAATTTTCACCGATGAATTACATAAGTATCTCTATCTTTATTTTATGTTTTATTTATCTTTTAATTATGAAAACTCCATAACCCATTTGAATCCGCCTGACTGAGATTTACAAGGTGACCATAGCTTACTTCAAGCCGACAATCTCCGTGGGATCGACCCTTACTCACGTAAGGTTTATTACTTAGACGACCCAGTGCACTTGCTGGTTAGTTGTGCGAAGTTGTGAAAAAGAGTTGAGATTACAATTGTGTGTACCAAGTTGTTGGCGCCATTGTGTATCACGATTTCATGCACCATAGGTAAACTTCGGCATACAAGAATAACAATGCTCTGTAGGTGAACTTGGGCCTACAGGACCTCTATGGTCAACGAAAAAGCAGCAGATGAACATACAACAGAATATCATGCCACAAGGCTTAACTCTTTATTTTTATACTCTTTTCCTCTATTCTCTTTGTTATAAAACTCTTTTCTCTTTGTCTATTTACTCTTCTCTGGTTACTCTTTTCTCTGTATCTCTTTACTCTACTCTGATTACTCTGTTTAATGTATGTATTTATAGCTTATGTAAATTTCGGTATGAATAGTTAGCCTATCCCAAGTATAGGTTCATTAAGTCTACACTGAAATAGTTTAATTTTTCATATTATACCTAACCCTAGTCGCAACTCAAGGACTAACTATGTTGCCCTAGTTCGTTCACTAATCCCTGTCTGTTTTTTCTGTCATTAAAACTTTACAAAATTTTCTTTGGTTTTTATCTTTTCTTTAACTTCTTATCTTTCCTTTATCTTTGCCTCACTATCATGTTATTACCACTCCCTAAGTTTTTTATGAAGGTAATTATGAGATTCTGCGCTTAAAGTTGTCTTTCTAACGCTTTTACAAAAAACTGCCTTTTCCGCATTATAATATTTTATTATTATTTATTATTTTATCATTAAATTTTCTAAATTTACCTTACCTTTGCCTTTTAACCTTTAAAATTCACTTTTTACCACCCGTAACTTTTAATATTACTACTTTAACCACCCTAACTTTTAGAAATTACAAAATAACCCCTCAAACACCAAAATAATTACTTCCTTTACCTTCTATGGATCAAAAAGGTGTTCTTCATTGTTCTTCACCACACTCAAAGTGTTCTTCGTGTTCTTCATAAATTCTTCGGATTCTTTCTCTGTTTTCACCCGTTTTTCAGTCTTTTTAGCAACCGATTTTTACCATAATTCATAATAAATTCTCAGCCACTAAAATCCCATCTTTTCTATATGATTTTAACACAAATTGACCCTAATTTAGGACCTAGGGTTTTAGTTTCCAGCTGCACTAAAGAACACAAATTCATAGCTTGAATTTCATCAAATTTTCATCAAATTTTCAACAAGAATCACTCATATAAATCATCAATTTCAAGCACAGCCAAACCATATCATAATTACATAACTCAAACACAATCAATCAAGATTAAATTCGTCAAACCCTACCTGGTTTCGCTGCTCCAAATTCGGTTATACTTTTAGGTGGTCCTTAAGCACTTTTTTCTCCTAATCACATCAAGAACAACTTTAAATCCACAAACCCTCAACTGATTGAATCTCACTCAGTTTGTTAAGAAAGGATTTCACACCTTATACTTACTGGAAGTTAACGTTTCTTATCCCACAAGTCAAGTTAAGCATGATTCCTAAGGAAGAACATCAAGAAAACACATGTTTAAGCATGTTTCCTTGAAACCAAACCAAAAGGGAGATGGTGCAGCCAACTCACCTTGATTCCAGCCTTGATACGTAATATGGTTAAGTAGAGAAATAAGAGAGGATCATTTTGGTGTAATCAGAGTTTTGATTTAAGTTTTAGTTCAGAAGAAATCAAGCTTTGAAGATTTGGAACTAAGAACTTTTCTGTCATTTTCTCTCCTGAGAATTTCGGCCACAAGGTGAAAATGAACCAGCCTTGGTGGTTTTGGGGCTGTAGGGTGAGTTCTGATTGGTTGGCTTGGAGGTGGGTTAAAATAATATTAAAATATCTCAGGTGTACTAAATGTATTGGAACACTTGTAAAAACGTCTCTAAAAGTTATTTTCTGAGCTACTAGCATAAATGACACTAGTAACATATTTATTATGAGAATATAATATGTATGATGAGGCCTTAGCATTGCTAAAGTCATCAGGGAGTGCTGGTGCTAAGCTGCACCAGTAAACTGTGAATCTGGTTAAACCGATTTCCTGTTTTTAATTAAAACAAACCACGTAACCTTATAATATCATTCAAGCAACTTATAATACTAATATAATGATAATATTATACTATTATCTTTCTTCTCTCATTAATTGAGTCCGGTTCATCAAACTGAGTCTATTTACGAAAACTAGAATCAAAACTCCTAACCGATACGGTTCAAAAACTAGGTTCTTCGTGATTGCGTTGTTGAGCTTATCTCAAAAGAGGCTCAAGCTTAAAGTTGATATAATGAAAATGAGGATTGAGATGCTTTATGATATAGTAGAGGTGTTCCCTTTAGTGATCTTATGGAGAAATCCATGCCTTCAGAAAAGATCTCGCGTACTCAAAAATCGGGGTTGTTACAAAATCGAACCTAGAGTACCAAAATCAATGAAATCTCAACATAGGTACTCACAAATTTCGAAATTCAAGGAGTAGGAAAACTGGAATGAGAATGAAGCTTACCTATAAAATAGTTCCAATGAATTCATAGAGCTCGACGCGGCGGTTGTGTGGTCGCAAACGATGCCGAAATCGAAGCTCGAAGTGAGGAGATATGGTGGTTGGAATCAAGCCTAGGGTTTTAAGTTCTTCTTCCCTTCTCCAAGGATGTTCCCAGCGTGAATGAAGAGAATGAATGAAGGGGAAACTGAGTTTTGTTTAAGTGTGATGGGTTGGATTGGGCCTTGGGCCCATTTTGGGCCCGGTTCGCCTGGTTCGGCACGTTTAGCCCAATCTTGGACCAAATTCTTTGAAATTAGTGTCAAAATTTTCGTTTTAATTAGCTCTATCCTATTTTAATATAAAATTTATATTTCTAATTTCCTTTATTAAAATTTAATTTATTGATTAATTATTCACTAATTTTATGGGGTTTACACCCCTTTTTTTTCCAATGTTACCCACAATGGGTATTTTCACATACACTCACTCCACAACATCCTAGCCAGTTGCGGGTGCAACATACACCCTCCTACCTTAATATTCACAACAGTGACCTTACCCAGGATCTAAACCCTTTAATTATTTAACAATAAATCTCAATACTGAAAAGCACTAGAGGACTGAAATGGCACAAAAGTACACTGCCATACCAAAAATGCATCCTAAAATTCTACCACTAAATTTGGGTCAAAATCTCACAAGCACAAAACTAAATCCATACAGTTTCATGAATCATCAATCATGTCGCAAAAATTAGGTTAGAATTGAAGTTTAGCCAAATTATGCAAGTATGGTCAATTCATGCTTATATTCTCAAATATATCAATGAAATTTTGCAAAGACACCAAAAAGAAAGAAAGAAAAGAAAAAGAAAAAAGAAAATGCCAAAGAAAATAAGGAATGAGCCATCCCTCGGAGTAGATTATTTACCAACTACTTCGCTTTATTATCTTTAAATTAGACTTTTAAAAGATTTAATATAAAAAAAACATGTATCCAATCTACTAGAAAGAAAATTGTGTCAATCATAATTTTTTATTTTTTATCTTTTTTTCACTTTTTAAGTACCAATTAGGTGATCTACCTTAATTGGGCCACCACAAACACAAATGGAAGAGAAAAAGAAAGGGGAGATGAAATGGTGAAGAAGGAGATGAGGAGGAGAAGGAAGAAGAAGGTGAAAAAGGACGTGAGCCAGAGGTTGTCAACACTATAAGGAATGGTGAACGACGAATTGTGCTCAAGTGAAGATCGTCCCAACCAAAAGGGTGAGTATGCTCCATCAGCATTGGTGAAAAAAAATCAACTGGTTGCTCGTGGACCACGAGAAAGCGATGATCCGACAATGGACAAGGATAGCTTAGGGGATAATGCTTCTCAGCCTTCGGTGAACATTGATCTAATGAACAATAGATTTTGGCCATTGCAAAATGATTTTTCAGAGATTAATGAGTACATCAACAAGAAAAAATGTGATTTGATGTGCCTAGCCATTTTACTTTGTATAATGGTTATCTTCAATGTTCATGGAGAAGTGCTTATAAAAAATAAAATCACTATGTGACTATTTCTTGATGATTTTTTTTATAGGAATGCTAGGGGCCAGCAACTTTTGGGATTTATAGCCATTAAATAGCCATCAATGAGGCTTTTAATGGTGTGAGATTGGTGTGAGATTTCATCCAATGGCTCACTTTTCTTTGCTGGTTACATGCTGGCCAGAATTTGATAAAATTGCTGGCTCCACTACAAGAAAAAAAAAGCTATTTTAACACTCTTTTTTTAACAATCATAATTAAGTGTAAAAATTAATATATATTTTTAACAAAGATTATAAATGTCAAATTTCTTTTTTTTTTGATAAATAACTTCACCGTCAAAAATTATTCTTCAATTTTGACGGTCCCAATTTATTTCACTAAGAAAGAAGAAAGCATCATACTGCTATTTTCCCTTGGATCTGTCAAAAATATCACACTCCTCTTAGTCATTCTTTAGCTCCGCTCCAGTATAATGATGATGAGAAAGTATAGCCATGCATGTTAACGAACATAAATTGCTATAACTTCAGTCTCAAGATCTCGTTTCATTCTTGAGTTCCAAAATCAACTTCGTCCTGTTAGGTATTTTTTTTTCCTCTCTCAAGATTTTTTTATTCTTTCCTAAATCTATTTTAATTTTTGTTTTCATGCTTTAGATTTCAAAATTTTTATATTCAAGCTTTTATTACTTTACGTATTAAGGTAAGTATTCATATTCTTAGATCTATTTTCTAATTTATATTTTCTGATTTGACTTTTTATTGATCTATTTTATAATTCGTTGTTTTTTATTTGTTCGTCATACCTAATTGCTCTTGAATTTGTTCCTCATATTTGATTTGGTAATTTGTATAAATATGTTCTATATATTTGGTAATTTGCTCTACTCTGTTTGATTTTCTATTTCTTTTATTCATAATAAAAAAGTGAGAGAAAGATAACTGTGACTTGGTGATGCAATTTTAGTGTTTGTTCTATTTTAGAGTTTTATTAATTTATGTGTTATCTAATTTGACTTCTAATCCTTTATTTTTTTTTCTTTTCAATTTTTGCACACCAAGTGTTTGTTCTATTTCCTAAATCAAAGGTTCATATCAAATAGAAGTATCTAACTTTATTTTGAGAGCTTGGATTTATATATTCTATTTTGAGAGTCTGAATTTCTATAATATATTAATTTGTATTAGTAATATTGTTTATTTGCGTAATTGCTTAATATAGGTCAAACAATTTTATCAATGGCTTCCAAATTACTGTTGAAGAAACAAAGTCAACCAGTTGAGGCAAGTATTCTTTATTATTGAAGTTTACTTTTAGTTAAACTTAAAGAATTTTAATTGTGTTTAGTGGCATTTTAATTTTTCATGTACTGCAATCTCACTGCTCTTTTAATGGTTTTCAGCCCCTTCATTCCTTCATCCCAAACATATATATGTACTTTAATATTTTATTTTATTTCATTTGGTTCTTACCTATCCTTAAATACTTTGGAGGGGTGAAGGCTAAATTTGTACTATAATTTTTGCCATCTCTGCTATTTTTCATTAGTCCAAAACAAGAGAGTCTAGGGTTGCCATCCTGTCCACCATTGATGCCATGTAGACATAAACATTGCTTGATAAAACATACTGACTTAAGAAAAGGAATAAGCCTGCTCGTAGAAGCTTAACTACCTAATCGAACAAAATTCTATAAGCATTAAGATCATGGTATAATGCCCTTCCTTGACTACTACAATATTCCAATGCTTGTGCCAAATACAAGGCAACTCTCAGCCTCATTGCCCATTCCATGGGCTAGGACTCCTCTGACAGACGGATTTCGCACAAATCACAATCACAAATCAGTGGTTATTAAGTTAACATTTCTGAAAACATTTAGCTTCTCATGCAAAATGTCTAGTCCATGGCAATTGTTGACACAACATGGCATATATCAAAACATTCATTCCCTCTATATGTTATAAATGATTACAATTAACAAAACCAAATAGAGAAAAAATGAATGGAACTCACAATGAAAGAGGTGCTTGGAGAGAGTTTCATGGGGCATAAACTCTGCCACAAGCAACCTCTCTTCTCCTTCACAGCAACAAAACCAAAAGCTTATTCTTTATATGACCTTTTTCTTTTTGTTGGTATTCTAAGATCTCCAAATCTAACCAACACTTGTTCACATTTTCTTCTGCTACTCCACACCATTTCTTCTAGCAAAAATCACCCTTAGATTATTTATTCTTTTTAAAATTTGAGTGCTTTTTTTTAACTCTCTGAACTACTTATCCTTAGTTTTTGTCAACTGATATTTCATTTTCTATAATATTCTGTTAATTACTTCAAGTAGATTCGGTATGCATGAAAGAATTTCTAGCTTTTATAAGTACCACCACTTTAATCTCGTTTGTCGTGGCTCGTTTGTTAATTATCTGTCAATTAAGTAGTGCATGTATGTTCATTTCTTTTTTGCTTCAACTTTTAGGATCCCTAGACACCACATATATATGCCTAATGCATAGAATTAAATTCCCTAGGTTCATATAAATTTGGATTTTAATTTAGATGATTGCATGGATTATTCATTATACTAAAAGTGATGTTTGCATTATTTTTTATTATTTGTTATACATTTATTATGACATAAATAAAAAAAAATTATCTTTTACAATAAATATTAATTATTTTTTAAAAAAATGTAAAAAAAATATAAAATTTATACATAAATAATAATAATAGATATAAAATTCTAGTTTTTAATTTAAGGTACATCAGTACATGTGCACCAATGCATATTAGCGCAGTGTTGGAATAGTAGCCAAATAGGTTCGAGTTTGGAGGTTTCCGCTTTCAGGTTTAGGCCTCTCTGGAACTTAGCTGCAACAAGATCACAACTCTGCTTTCAGATTTTTTCTTAACTGATTTCCATTGATTATTTTTAGCTTTTGGTATAGACTCTGTTACATGCATTCTTTGGATTTTATTATAGCTACACTTGTGTTTTAACTTTCTTTTTCTATTGAGGCTTGTGGTTTCTGGTGCTTATTTTTAATATTTTTTTTAGGTATGTTAAGCTTGTCATAGATTCAATGGACAAGGATTGGATGTAAATTAAGAATAGAGCCCTTTTACAATATAGGAGAGGTGTCAAGGAGTTCTTAGATTTTGCCTTTAGTCATACAAAGGATGATAAGATATATTGTCCGTGTTTTAAATGCAATAATTGCCTTAGAAAATCTCGTGAGCAAGTAGAATTTGATCTTCTAAGTCATGGCATAGTGAGAAATTATACAATTTGGTACCACCATGGAGAATCGCTACAAGATGAGTCACCCTATTCAAGTTCATTTGATAGTGAGGATGATTATATGGATAAAGATGACATGGAAAATATGTTAAGGGATCATCTTGGAGTTTGGGATATAGAAGAGGATATTGAAAAACCTAATGAAGAGCATATAGAAGAGGATATAGGAGAACCTTATGAAGAGCATGTAGAAGAACCTAATGAAGATGCAGCAAAGTTTTACAAACTTTTGGATGATTCTGAGAAAGAACTATATCTAGGATGTACGCAATTTTCAAAGCTCTCATTTTTATGAGATTATTCCATATTAAATGTCTTGGTGGATGGAGTAATAAATCATTTTCTATGTTACTTGAGTTATTGAATGATTCCTTTCCAAAAGGGGTACAACTACTGGCGTCTTACTATGAAGCTAGGAAGATTATTCGAGATCTTGGCTTGGATTATGAGAAAATAGATGCTTGTATTAATGATTGTATGCTATTTTGGAAAGATCATGATAAGAAAGAAACTTGTGATCATTGTGGTGCTTCAAGGTGGAAGTTTAAGGAGTGGTGCATGAAATTGTGATCATCAATGGCGCCATCAACATGGTACGCTCAATTGCAATCTCAACTCTTTATCACAACTTCACACAACTAACCAGCAAGTGCACTGGGTCGTCCAAGTAATAAACCTTACGCGAGTAAGGGTCGATCCCACAGAGATTGTTGGTATGACGCAAGCTATGGTCATCTTGTAAATCTCAGTCAGGCGGATTCAAATGGTTATGGAAGATTAATGATTAAAAGATAAATAAAACATAAACTAAAGATAAAGATACTTATGTAATTCATTGGTGAGAATTTCAGATAAGCGTATGGAGATGCTTTGTCCCTTCCGTCTCTCTGCTTTCCTATTGCTTCATCCAATCTTTCTTACTCCTTTCCATGTCAAGCTGTATGTTGGGCATCACCGTTGTCAATGGCTATAGTCCCGTCCTCTCAGTGAAAATGTTCAACGCGCTCTGTCACAGCACGGCTATTCATCTGTCGGTTCTCGATCATGTCAGAATAGAATCCAGTGATTCTTTTGCGTCTGTCACTAACGCCCTACAATCGCGAGTTTGAAGCTCGTCACAGTCATTCAATCCCTGAATTCTACTCAGAATACCACAGACAAGGTTTAGACCTTCCGGATTCTCAAGAATGGCCGCCAATGGATTCTAGCTTATACCACGAAGATTTTGATTAAGGAATCCAAGAGATATCCACTCAATCTAAGGTAGAACGGAGGTGATTGTCAGGCACACGTTCATAGGTGAGAATGATGATGAGTGTCACGGATCATCACATTCATCAAGTTGAGAAACAAGTGATATCTTAGAACAAGAATAAGCTGAATTGAATAGAAGAACAATAGTAATTGCATTAATACTCGAGGTATAGCAGAGCTCTACACCTTAATCTATGGTGTGTAGAAACTCCACCGTTGAAAATACATAAGTGATAATGGTGATCATTGGCTTCGGCCCCAGAGAAGGAACCAGAAGAACCAAGATGAAAATACAATAGCAAAAGGTCATATTTATAGAGAACTAGTAGCTTAGGATTTACAAAAATGAGTAAATGACGTAAAAATCTACTTTCAGGCCCACTTGGTGTGTGCTTGGGCTGAGCATTGAAGCTTCTATGTGTAGAGACTTTTCTTGGAGTTAAACGCCAGCTTTTGTGCCAGTTTGGGCGTTTAACTCCCACTTCTGTGCCAGTTCCGGTGTTAAACGTCGGGAATTCTTGAGCTGATTTGGAACGCCTATTCGGGCCATCAAATCTCGGGCAAAGTATAGACTATTATATATTGCTGGAAAGTCCAGGATGTCTGCTTTCTAACGCAATTGAGAGCGCGCCAATTGGGCTTCTATAGCTCCAGAAAATCCACTTCGAATGCAGGGAGGTCAGAATCCAACAGCCTCTGCAGTCCTTTTTCAGCCTCTGAATCAGATTTTTGCTCAGGTCCCTCAATTTCAGCCAGAAAATACCTGAAATCATAGAAAAATACACAAACTCATAGTAAAGTCTAGAAAAGTGAATTTTAAATAAAAACTAATAAAAATATAATAAAAACTAACTAAAACATACTAAAAACATACTAAAAATAATGCCAAAAGGCGTATAAATTATCCGCTCATCACAACACCAAACTTAAATTGTTACTTGTCCCCAAGCAACTGAAAATCAATAGGATAAAAAGAAGAGAATATACAATAAATTCCAAAAACATCTATGAAGATCAGTGTTAATTAAATGAGCGGGGCTTTTAGCTTTTTGCCTCTAAACAGTTTTGGCATCTCACTTTATCCTTTGAAGTTCAGAATGATTGGCTTCCATAGGAACTCAAAATTCTTATAGTGTTATTGACTCTCCTAGTTTAGTATGTTAATTCTTGAACACAGCTACTTTATGAGTCTTGGCCGTGGCCCTAAGCATTTTGTTTTCCAGTATTACCACCGGATACACAAATGCCACAGACACATGACTGGGTGAACCTTTTCAGATTGTGACTCAGCTTTGCTAGAGTCCCCAGTTAGAGGTGTCCAAGTTTCTTAAGCACACTCTTTTTGATTTGGATCACGACTTTAACCGATCATTCTCAAGTTTTCACTTGACACCTTCACGCCACAAGCACATGGTTAGGGACGGCTTGGTTTAGCCGCTTAGGCCAGGATTTTATTCCTGTGGGCCCTCCTATCCACTGATGCTCAAAGCCTTGGATCCTTTTTATTTTTACCCTTGCCTTTTGGTTTAAAGGGCTATTGGCTTTTTCTGCTTGCTTTTTCTTTTTTTTTTTTGAATTCAATGCTTTTTCTTGCTTCAAGAATCGTTTTTATGATTTTTCAGATCCTCAGTAACATTTCTCCTTTTTCATCATTCTTTCAAGAGCCAACAATTTTAACATTCATGAACAACAAATTCAAAAGACATATGCACTGTTCAAGCATACATTCAGAAATCAAAAGTATTGCCACCACATCAAAATAATTAATCTGTTATAAAATTTGAAATTCATACAATTCTTCTCTTTTTCAATTAAGAACATTTTTCATTTAAGAAAGGTGATGGATTCATAGGACATTCATAACTTTAAGGCATAGACACTAAGACACTAATGATCATGTAATAAAGACACAAACATAGATAAACTTAAAGCATAAAAATTTGAAAAACAGAAAATAAAGAACAAGGAAATTAAAGCACGGGTCCACCTTAGTGATGGCGGCTTGTTCTTCCTCTTGAAGATCTTATGGAGTGCTTTTGAGCTCGTCTATGTCTCTTCCTTGTCTTTGTTGCTCTTCCCTCATAGCTTTTTGAACTTTTCTAATCTCAGGGATTTCATGATGAGGAATTTGCTCAAGCTCTTGTTTGCTCCATCTTTTTTTAGTGATGAGCTTTTAGAATGAATCTCTCCATCTCCCAGACTCAGAGGTGGAAGATTTTGCCTTCCCTTTCCTCTTTCTAGAGGTTTCTCTGGCCTTAAGTGTCATACATGGTTATGGAAAAACAAAAAATCAACGCTTTTACCACACCAAACTTAGAAGATTTGCTCGTTCTCGAGCAAAAGAAGAGAAGAGATAGTAGAAGAAGAAGAAAATAGATGAGATGGAGAGGTGTGAGTGGTTCGGCCAAGGGGAGTTTTAGGTGGTTATGATGTGGGAAAAGGAAGGAGTGATGGTTTGAATTTGAGTGGGTGGGTGTAGGTGGTTTGTATGAAGCTTTTGGAGGGGTACTGGAGGTGATTGGGTGAGGTTATTTTGGGGAAGAGTGTTATGGAAGGGTGTGAAGAGGAGAGAAGAAGAGGTGAGGTAGGTGGGATCCTGTGGGGTCCACAGATCATGAGGTGTCAAGGATTTCTCATCCCTGCACCATGTGGCGTGCAAAACGCCCCTTGCTGCCAATCCTAGCGTTAAACGCCAGGTTGCTGCACATTTCTGGCGCTTAACGCCAGCTTCTTGCCCTTTTCTGGTGTTAAACGCCAGTCTGGTGCCCATTTCTGGCGTTAAACGCCCAGAATGGTGCCAGACTGGGCGTTTAACACCCATTCTGCTACCCTTACTGGCATTTAAACGCCAGCAAGTTTCTCCTCCAGGGTGTGCTATTTTTCATTCTGTTTTTGCTTTTTCAATTGTTTTTGTGACTTCACATGATCATCAACCTATAGAAAACATGAAATAACAATGGAAAACAAATAGATAAAATTGGGTTGCCTCCCAACAAGCGCTTCTTTAATGTCAGTAACTTGACAGTGGGCTCTCATGGAGCCTCACAGATAATCAGAGCATGATTGGGGCCTTTCAACACCAAACTTAGAGTTTGGTTGTGGCCTCTCAATACCAAACTTGGAGTTTGGTTGTGGCCTCCCAACACCAAACTTAGAGTTTGAATGTGGGGGTTTTGTTTGACTCTGTATTGAGAGAAGCTTTTCATGCTTCCTCTCCATGGTGGTAGAAGGAAAACCTTGAGTCTTATAGTTTACAATGTCTGCAAGCCACAGAGCTTCCTGAATAACAAACAATTGCTCATCCGGAAAGGTTTCAGAGATCTCAGTAGGAGGGAAGGATGCTCCTGCTACTGGTTCTATCCGGGACAGGTGATCAGCTACTTGATTCTCTGTCCCCTTTCTATCTCTTATTTCTATATCAAACTCTTGCAGAAGCAACACCCATCTTATGAGCCTAGGTTTTGAATCCTGCTTTGTGAGTAAATATTTAAGAGCAGCATGGTCAGTGTACACAATCACTTTTGATCCTACTAAATAAGATCTGAACTTGTCAATGGCATAAACCACTGCAAGTAACTCCTTTTATGTAGTTGTGTAGTTCTTCTGTGCATCATTTAGAATACGGCTGCCATAATAAATGACATGTAGTTGCTTGTTGTGCCTCTGTCCCAATACTGCACCAATGGCATGGTCACTGGCATCACACATTAGTTTGAATGGCAGTGTCCAGTCTGGTGCAGAGATAACTGGTGTTGTGACCAGCTTAGTTTTTAGAAGGTCAAATGCCTGCAGACACTCCTTATCAAAGATAAATGGTGTGTCTGCAGCTAGCAGATTACTCAGAGGTTTTGCAATTTTTGAAAAATTTCGGACCGGTTGCTAGTGGGAATGATTGAGCGTTGGATAAACTCCAACCATCCCCTAGCCATGGGCTTGAGGTCATGCCTCCTCAGTTGAACCGGCTTCCCTCTTGAATCTCTCTTCCATTGAGCGCTTTCTTAACAAATGTCTATGAGAACTTGGTCCAACCTTTGATCAAAGTTAACCCTTCTAGTGTAGGGGTGTTCATCTCCTTGCATCATGGGCAAGTTGAATGCCAACCTTACATTTTCCAGACTAAAATCTAAGCATTTCCCCCGAACCATTGTAAGCCAATTCTTTGGGTCCAGGTTCATACTTTGATCATGGTTCTTGGTGATCCATACATTGGCATAGAACTCTTGAACCATTAAGATTCCGACTTGTTGAATGGGGTTGGTAAGAATTTCACAACCTCTTCTTCGGATCTCATGTCGGATCTCTGGATATTCACTCTTTTTGAGTGAAAAAGGGACCTCGGGGATCACCTTCTTCAACGCCACAACTTCATAGAAATGGTCTTGATTATGGCCACAACTTCATAGAAGTGGTCTTGATATGCACCCTCGAGATGAATCTTTCCATCTTCCATGACTAGGAGGTGGAAGCTTTTGCCTTCCCTTTTCACTTTCTAGAGGTTTCTCCGGCCTTAGGTGCCATAAAGGTTATGGAAAAATGAAAAGTAACGCTTTTACCACACCAAACTTAGAAGGTTTGCTCGTCCTCGAGAAAAAGAGGAAAGAAAAGAGTAGAAGAAGAGGAAATAGAGGAGATGGAGGGGGGCTTTGTGTTTCGGCCAAGGGGGAGAAGTAGTGTTTAGGTTGTGTGAAAATGAAGGGGTGAAGATGGGTTTATATAGGGGTGGAGAGGGGGGTATGGTTCGGCCATTATGGGTGGGTTTGGGAGGGAAAGTGGTTTGAATTTAAGTGGTGAGGTAGGTGGGGTTTTATGAAGAATGGATGTGAGTGGTGAAGAGAATGGTGGGATTTGATAAGTGAAGGGTTTTTTAGGGAAGAGGTATTGAGGTGATTAGTGAATGGGTGAAGAAGAGAGAGAGTGGTGGGGTAGGTGGGGATCCTGTGGGGTCCACAGATCCTGAGGTGTCAAGGATAACTCATCCCTGCACCAAGTGGCGTCCAAAAATACCCCTTCTGCCAATCCTGGCGTTAAACGCCGGGCTGCTGCCCTTTCCTGGCATTTAATGCCAACTTCTTGCCCATTCTTGGCGTTAAACGCCAGTCTGGTGCCCCTTTCTGGCGTTAAACGCCCAGAATGGTGCCAGACTGGGCGTTAAACGCCCATTTTGCTGTCTTCACTGGCGTTTAAATGCCAGCAAGTTTTTTTCCAGGGTGTGCTATTTTTCTTTCTGTTTTTGCTTTTTCAATTGATTTTGTGACTTCACATGATCATCAACCTACAGAAAACATAAAATAACAATGGAAAATAGATAAATATAACATTGGGTTGCCTCCCAACAAGCGCTTCTTTAATGTCACTAGCTTGACAGTGGGCTCTCATGGAGCCTCACTGATGTTCAAAGTAATGTTGGAACCTCCCAACACCAAACTTAGAGTTTGAATGTGGGGGTTCAACACCAAACTTAGAATTTGGTTGTGGCCTCCCAACACCAAACTTAGAGTTTGACTGTGGGGGCTCTGTTTGACTCTGTTTTGAGAGAAGCTCTTCATGCTTCCTCTCCATGATGACAGAGGGATATCCTTGGGCCTTAAACACCAAGGATTCTTCATTCACTTGAATGATCAATTCTCCTCTGTCAACATCAATCACAGCCTTTGCTGTGGCTAGGAAGGGTCTGCCAAGGATGATGGATTCATCCATGCACTTCGCAGTTTCTAGGACTATGAAATCAGCAGGGATGTAATGGTCTTCAACCTTTACCAGAACATCCTCTACAAGTCCATAAGCTTGTTTTCTTGAATTGTCTGCCATCTCTAGTGAGATTCTTGCAGCTTGTACCTCAAAGATCCCTAACTTCTCCATTACAGAGAGAGGCATGAGGTTTATGCTTGACCCTAGGTCACACAGAGCCTTCTAAAAGGTCATGGTGCCTAATGTACAAGGTATTAAGAACTTCCCAGGGTCCTGTCTCTTTTGAGGTAATCTCTGCCTAGTCAAGTCATCCAGTTCTTTGGTGAGCAAAGGGAGTT
>NC_029775.3:86734550-86735705 GCF_000817695.3 Arachis duranensis | reverse complement strand
CATTATTAAAGCCTTGTTGAGGCTTTTGTTGATCCTTCCATGAGAAATTTGGATGATTTCTCCATGAAGAATTATAGGTGTTTCTATAAGGTTTACCCATGTAATTTACCTCATAAGCTTTTTCTTCAGAAGATGCCTCTTTAGTACTGTTGGATGCATTTTGCCATCCATTCAGACTTTGATAAATCATGTTGACTTGCTGAGTCAATATTTTGTTCTGAGCCATTATGGCATTCAGAGTATTAATCTCAAGAACTCCTTTCTTCTGATTAGCCCCATTGTTCACAGGATTCCTTTCAGAAGTGTACATGAATTGGTTATTTGCAACCATTTCAATGAGTTCTTGAGCTTCTGCATGCATCTTCTTCAGATGAAGAGATCCTCCTGCATAGCTGTCCAATGACATCTTGGACAGTTCAGACAGACCATCATAGAAGATACCTATGATGCTCCATTCATAAAGCATGTCAGAAAGACACTTTTTGATCAATTGTTTGTATCTTTCCCAAGCTTCATAGAGGGATTCACCTTCCTTCTGTCTGAAGGTTTGGACTTTCACTCTAAGCTTACTCAATTTTTGAGGTGGAAAGAACTTTGCCAAGAAGGCATTGACTAGCTTTTCCCAAGAGTTCAGGCTTTCTTTAGGTTGTGAGTCCAACCATATCCTAGCTCTGTCTCTTACAGCAAAAGGGAATAGCATAAGTCTGTAGACCTCAGGGTCTACCCCATTAGTCTTGACTGTGTCACAGATCTGTAAGAATTCAGCTAAGAACTGATGAGGATCTTCCAATGGAAGTCCATGAAACTTGCAGTTCTATTGCATTAGAGAAACTAATTGAGGCTTAAGCTCAAAGTTGTTTGCTCCAATGGCAGGGATAGAGATGCTTCTCCCATAGAAGTCGGGAGTAGGTGCAGTAAAGTCACCAAGCACTTTCCTTGCATTGCTGGCATTGTTGTTGTTTTCGGCTGCCATGTCTTCTTCTTGTTTGAAGATTTCTGTTAGGTCCTCTACATAGAGTAGTGCTTCAGCTTCTCTTAGCTTTCGCTTCAAGGTCCTTTCAGGTTCAGGGTCAGCCTCAACAAGAATGCTTTTATCTTTGCTCCTGCTCATATGAAAGAGAAGACAACAAGAAAATATGGAATCCTCTATGTCAC
>NC_029775.3:86728031-86734340 GCF_000817695.3 Arachis duranensis | reverse complement strand
TATATGATTGAAAAGATATGATTTGAAAAAGATTTGATTTTGAAAAATTATGGAGATTTGAAAAAAATTTGAATTAAAAACAAAATCTTCCCTCTTGTGCCATCCTGGCGTTAAACGCCTAGAATGGTATCCATTCTGGCGTTTAACGCCCAAAATGCTACCCTTTTGGGCGTTAAACGCCCAGCCAGGTACCTTGGCTGGCGTTTAAACGCCAGTTTTCCTTCTTCACTGGGCGTTTTGAACGCCCAGCTTTTTTTGTGTAATTCCTCTGCTGCATGTTCTGAATCTTCAATTCTCTATATTATTGACTTGAAAAGACACAAATTAAAATTTTTTTTGAATTTTTAATGATGAGGAATAATCAAAATGAAACTAAGATCAAATAAACAATGCATGCAAGACACCAAACTTAGAAGTTTGTATACTACTGACACTAACAAACCAAACTTAGAAGTTTGTATACTATTGACACTAACAAATTGAGAATGCATATGAGAAACAACAAAACACTCAAGACAAGAGAATTTAAAGATCAGAGCAAGGAAATCATCAAGAACAACTTGAAGATCAATGAAGAACACAATGCATGTAATTTTTGAAAATTAGAAGAATAAAGACATGAAATTGACACCAAACTTAAAATTAGACACTAGACTCAAACAAGAAACATAAAAATATTTTTAATTTTAAGATTTTTTAATTTTTTTGGATTTTTCAAAAATTGAGTGGAAAAGAAAATAAGGATATCAAAATTCTTAATAAGAATTTCCAGGAATCATGCAATGTTAGTCTAAAGCTTTAGTCTAAAAAGATTAGACATGGCTAGTGATGTGTGGAAAACGATCCAACACAAAACTCACCGGCAAGTGTACCGGGTCGCATCAAGTAATAAAACTCACGGGAGTGAGGTCGATCCCACAGGGTTTGAAGGATTGAGCAATTTTAGTTTAGTGGTTGATTTAGTCAAACGAATCAAGTATTGGTTGAATGGTTTATCATTAACAGAAACTAAATTGCTTGGAATGTAAAGGGGGAAGGGAGAATTGCAGTAAATTAAAGAGCAGGAAAGTAAAAGATGCTGAATCTTAAAGAACAAGAAATTAAATGACTGAAACTTAAAGTGCAAGAAACGTAAATTGCAGTAACTTAAAATGCAAGAAATGTAAATTGCTTGAATGAAAAAGGGGAGTTGGGGATTGGGAATTCAGAATTTCAACAAGGGAAATTAAATTGCAACAATTAACTAAACAAGAGATGAATTGAAATTGACTAGATCTCAAACAGCAAATGGAAATTCAAATTGCAGCAGTGGTTCATCAGAAGAACCAAAAGGAAAAGTGGATCTCAGGACTCCAGAGACTAGATAGCAAAGTCTAGACCTCAAATGCCTTCCCAGATCCAAGTTCACAAAGCAATTGACAAGAAATTAAAGAAGAAGCAGTAAAGGAAATGAAATTGAACTCAATTATGCAGAAGAGGAATTAAAGAGATTTTGAATGGAGATTGAGACAGAATTTTCTCAATTCTTCACACCCAAAACTCAAACAAGAAAAGTAAAAATGCTCAAGCAAGAACGAGGAAGAAGAGAGATCAATTCTCCTCCCCAATTCTCTAAAATTTAGTGAAGTCTCTAAGAGAAAGTTCAAAAGTTCAAAAATAAGAAATAAATATTCAAAGCTCAAAAGAAAGGTCCTAATTACATCAAACTATCTTCTATTTATACACTTTCTATTCTTGGATTTTGGAATTTGGATGGGCTTTTGATTTGGTGAAGAAATGAATTTTATTGGATTTTTAATCCAATTTTAGCCCATGAAGAAAGTAGCTCCCAGGAGGCTGCCCTGCCCTTGTGGAGGGCAGGGCAGAGAATGGTGCGTGTGGCCGTTGGTGCCTTGGTGCGTGCGTGTTGGTGCTGCAGGATGCTGCCCTGCCCTTGTGGAGGGCAGGGCAGAAATTTTTGGTGCGCCAGAATGATGCCCGTGCGTGCTGCTGTTGCTGCCGAGACTTCCTTTGGTGCGCCAATCTGGTGCGCGTGTGTGCATCACCAAAATGCTGCCCTGCCCTTGTGGAGGGCAGGGCAATGTGCCAAGGCTGAAGCTCAGCGTTCGAAACTCGGATGACACGCACGCTACCTCTTTTCCTTGATTTTCTTGGCACCAAAGTAAGGCTTAGTTCCTTGCTTTCTCATGGTGCCGTGTTCGATCCTTGTGGCAAGCAATGGTGAGCTTTTTCTTTGGATTTCTTCCTTTGTTGAGCTCGATATTGCCCTTGAGGAGGGCAGGGCAGTGTTTTTGCTCCCCTTGATCCATGGCATCAATTTGTGCTCTGCCCTTGTCGTGGGCAGGGCAGTGTTGCCTCTCAAGGCTTGTTTACTCATGTTGCCCTCCTAGAGGGCAGTGTGCCCTTGTGGAGGGCAATGCTTGCTTCCTCCACACTTCTTCTCTCTTGGGCCACACTTTCTTAAGCCACGCTTTCTTTTTTTCTTCTTTTCTTCACCTACAATAAACCAAAACAACCACTCAAAGTATCACTAAATTCACAAGGCTTATAAATCAATTAAAATTAGCTTAAACCTCATGAGTTAGCATCAATTTAATGGTAGTTGCTTGATTTAAAGAAGTTATGCATTTTCACTCCAAATCACTTACTTAGGATGCAAGAAAGTGCATAAAGACTAATAAAACAAGTGAAATTAGCTTGAAAAATGGGTATATGATGACTTGTCATCACAACACCAAACTTAAATCTTGCTTGTCCCCAAGCAAGCATAAAAACTAAGAGAAAATGAAATGAATAAGAAAAGAACACATATCCTTATTAGGCATATAGCAGAACTTGATTTATGGAGTCTTTATGCAGACAATGATAACTCAATTATTGTTTTTGTTACATAGTATACATTTTTCCTCAAAGGCTTGCTAAACTTGTTGTTATAAGACTTACTTTTTAATTACTTCCTTGCTAACTTTTCTTTTCTTATAATGCTTAACAAGCTTATCATTCTTTTGGAGGTTTGGTGTCTAATGTTGCAGTAGTAGCCTTTGGCTTTATTTTTACCCAATATCTTTTCACCACAGACACATGGCTTACTATTTCTTCCTAGGATCATTGATGCCTAGCATCTCTTTGGATAACTAAATGTTCTGTATCTAAGTTGCTCTTTATTGTGGACTTTCAATTGGCCATCCCAAATCCAAAACAAAATTCAGCTAGGTGATGGATGACAAGCAAAATGCAGATTTAGCATTCTTAACAAACAACTCCACTTGCAACTTAGATAGACACTTTAGCAGGACATACAATGGTTTCCAGATTCAAAACAATTCACAGCAGCAAGGATTAAGTTTAGATACAACCTTTGAAGTTGCAGCCCTTTGATTCTTCCTTCTGCTATGTTTTCTTTGAGTTAAGATGCATAATATCTTCAATTGTTGATTTATTTCCTGCATAATTCTCAAAGTTGCTTGCTTCTCAAGCCCTGAATTGCATGGTTAGTATGCATAAATTGAGTGTGGCTCTTGGTTTTATTTTTGGTGTTGGAGACACCAAACTTAATTGCTTGCCACTGCCTCTAATGCAACAAGTTAACCATATGTGAAACCTTGTGTCCTTGCTAAAGGTTATGGAATTAAAGCTAAAAAGCAGTTAAATAGTTGAATAATTTGTCTGATTGCTTGGAGCTAGCATTGTGCAGGAAGTGAGAATGTTCTTTTAAATGAGATTTTGGTGGAACACCAAACTTAGAATCCTTCATTCTCCCTTAAATTGTTTTGGTGTGCAACACCAAACTTAGCTCCTTGCAATACAGACCAATTATTCAACCTTTTTATTGAAATAGCTATGAAAAGAAACTACATCAGGTTGGGTTGCCTCCCAACAAGCGCTCTTTTAATGTCACTAGCTTGACATTCCTTATTCTTGCTCAACTTCCAAAGTGTTTCAGGATCAAAAGGTGTGGATTCATTGCTCTTTCCTCCTGTCACAAAAGCAGAAACACAAACAGAGCCAGAAACTAAAATAGAGCACTTTGTAACCTGAGTGCAGTTAGAGTTAGTAGAGGCAAAGTCTCGAACAGTTAGTGTGTTAGTTTAAAAATAAAGAAAAAGTGCTTGATCTAGACCACCACTTCACTTAATCATTGTCAATCTAATTCAATCCCCGGCAACGGCGCCAAAAACTTGATGTGTGGAAAACGATCCAACATAAAACTCACCGGCAAGTGTACCGGGTCGCATCAAGTAATAAAAATCACGGGAGTGAGGTCGATCCCACAGGGATTGAAGGATTGAGCAATTTTAGTTTAGTGGTTGATTTAGTCAAGCGAATCAAGTATTGGTTGAATGGTTTATCATTAACAGAAACTAAATTGCTTGGAATGTAAAGGGGGAAGGGAGAATTGCAGTAAATTAAAGAGCAGGAAAGTAAAAGATGCTGAATCTTAAAAAACAAGAAATTAAATGACTAAAACTTAAAGTTCAAGAAATGTAAATTGCAGTAACTTAAAATGCAAGAAATGTAAATTGCTTGAATGAAAAAGGGGAGTTGGGGATTGGGAATTCAGAATTTCAACAAGGGAAATTAAATTGCAACAATTAACTAAACAAGAGATGAATTGAAATAGACTAGATCTCAAACAGAAATGGAAATTAAATTGCAGTTAATAAAACAGAAGATGAATTGGAATAAACTAGATCTCAAACAGAAATGGAAATTAACTTGCAGCAAGGGTTCACAGAAGAACCAAAAAGGAAAATGGGATCTCAGGACTCAAGAGACTAGATAGCAAAGTCTAGATCTCAATTGCCTTCCCAGATCCAAGTTCACAAAGCAATTGACAAGAAATTAAAGAAGAAGCAGTAAAGGAAATGAAATTGAACTCAATTATGCAGAAGAGGAATTAAAAAGATTTTGAATGGAGATTGAGACAGAATTTCCTCAATTCTTCACACCCAAAACTCAAACAAGAAAAGTAAAAATGCTCAAGCAAGAACGAGGAAGAAGAGAGATCAATTCTCCTCCCCAATTCTCTGAAATTTAGTGAAGTCTCTAAGAGAAAGTTCAAAAGTTCAAAAATAAAAGTAAATATTCAAAGCTCAAAAGAAAGGTCCTAATTACATCAAACTATCTTCTATTATACACTTTCTATTCTTGGATTTTGGAACTTGGATGGGCTTTTAATTTGGTGAAGAAATGAATTTTATTGGATTTTTAATCCAATTTTAGCCCATGAAGAAAGTAGCTCCCAGGAGGCTGCCCTGCCCTTGTGGAGGGCAGGGTAGAGAATGGTGTGTGTGGCCGTTGGTGCCTTGGTGCGTGCGTGTTGGTGCTGCAGGATGCTGCCCTGCCCTTGTGGAGGGCTGGGCAGAAATTTTTGGTGCGCCAGAATGATGCCCGTGCGTGCTGCTGTTGCTGCCGAGACTTCCCTTAGTGCGCCAATCTGGTGCGCGTGTGTGCATCACCAAAATGCTGCCCTGCCCTTGTGGAGGGCAGGGCAATGTGCCAAGGCTGAAGCTCCTCGTTCGAAACTCGGATGACACGCACGCTACCTCTTTTCCTTGATTTTCTTGGCACCAAAGTAAGGCTTAGTTCCTTGCTTCCTCATGGTGTCGTGTTCGATCCTTGTGGCAAGCAATGGTGAGCTTTTTCTTTGGATTTCTTCCTTTGTTGAGCCCGATATTGCCCTTGAGGAGGGCAGGGCAGTGTTTTTGCTCTCCTTGATCCATGGCATCAATTTGTGCTCTGCCCTTGTCGTGGGCAGGGCAGTGTTGCCTCTCAAGGCTTGTTTACTCATGTTGCCCTCCTAGAGGGCAGTGTGCCCTTGTGGAGGGCAATGCTTGCTTCCTCCACACTTCTTCTCTCTTGGGCCACGCTTTCTTAAGCCACGCTTGTTGTGGTTCCTCCAACTTGCTCCAGGTGAGCTTTTAAACACCTGCTTGGGTAGTAGCCGCAGTAGTAGTTATTCCATTGGCTTTGGGTTAAGCGAGTAGTAGTAAGGGGGTTGTAGCTTGGTGCACAAAATTGTGATCTCAATGGCACTAACAACTTGGTACGTACAATTATAATCTCAACTCTTTTTCACAACTTCACACAACTACCCAGCAAGTGCACTGGGTCGTCCAAGTAATAAACCTTACGTGAGTAAGGGTCAATCCCACGGAGATTGTCATCTTGAAGCAAGCTATGGTCATCTTATAAATCTCAGTTAGGCGGATTCAAATGGTCATGGAAGATTAATGATTAAAAGATAAATAAAACATAAAATAAAGATAGAGATACTTATGTAATTCATTGGTGAGAATTTCAGATAAG
>NC_029775.3:86721250-86727749 GCF_000817695.3 Arachis duranensis | reverse complement strand
AGTGATTCTTTTGCGTCTGTCACTAACGCCCCGCCTTCAGGAGTTTGAAGCTCGTCACAGTCATTCAATCACTGAATTCTACTCAGAATACCACAGACAAGGTTTAGACCTTCCGGATTCTCAAGAATGGCCGCCAATGGATTCTAGCTTATACCACGAAGATTCTGATTAAGGAATCCAAGAGATATCCACTCAATCTAAGGTAGAACGGAGTTGATTGTCAGGCACACGTTCATAGGTGAGAATGATGATGAGTGTCACGGATCATCACATTCATCAAGTTAAGAAACAAGTGATATCTTAGAACAAGAATAAGCTGAATTGAATAGAAGAACAATAGTAATTGCATTAATACTCGAGGTACAGCAGAGCTCCACACCTTAATGAATGGTGTGTAGAAAATCCACCGTTGAAAATACATAAGTGATAATGGTGATCATTGGCTTCGGCCCCAGAGAGGGAACCAGAAGAACCAAGATGAAAATACAATAGCAAAAGGTCCTATTTAAACACCAGGAATTCTTGAGCTGATTTGGAACGCCAGTTTAGGCCATCAAATCTCGGGCAAAGTATGAACTATTATATATTGCTGGAAAGCACAGAATGTCTACTTTTCAATGCAATTGAGAGCGCGCCAATTGGGCTTCTGTAGCTCCAGAAAATCTACTTCGAATGTAGGGAGGTCAGAATCCAACAGCATTTGCAGTCCTTTTTCAGCCTCTGAATCAGATTTTTGCTCAGGTCCCTCAATTTCAGCCAGAAAATACCTGAAATCATAGAAAAATACACAAACTCATAGTAATGTCCAGAAAAGTGAATTTTAAATAAAAACTAATAAAAATATAATAAAAACTAACTAAAACATACTAAAAACATACTAAAAACAATGCCAAAAAGCGTATAAATTATCCGCTCATCAAGGAGAAAGATGGAAAGAGAAAAAAAATTCCTATAAAATTTCTCTATTACTTTAGAATAACTCCAAGGCTTAAAAGGTTATATATGTCAACGAAGATAGCATTTGGTGTGAGATGGCATGATGCAAAGCGAATTGATGATGGGTATTTACGTCATCCAACTGACTCAGAAGCATGGAAATTATTTGATGAGTTACATAAGTCCTTTTCTGATGAACCTAGAAATGTAAGGCTTGGATTAGCAAGTGATGGGTTTAACCCCTTTGGAAATATGAGTACTACATATAGTGTTTGGCCTGTGGTACTTATACCATATAACTTGCCACCTTGGAAATGCATGAAGGATCCTTATCTAATGTTATCATTGCTTATACCGGGTTCAAAATCTCCAGGAAAGGTAATAGATACATATATAAGGCCTTTAATTGAAGAATTAAAAGAATTATGGAATGTAGGAGTTGATACCTTTGATGCATATGAAAAATTTTTTTTTTAATGCGTGCAGCTATATTATGGACAGTAAATGACTTTCCAGCATATGGAGATCTATCTGGATGGAATACGAGAGGGGCACTTTGTTGCCCCACTTGTAATGTTGAGACTCAATCTAAGTTTCTTACTAATGGAAAGAAATTTTGCTTCCTAGGTCATCGACGTTTCTTGCCAATTAGACATAGATGGCGACGTGAAAAAGAATTGTTTGATGGTACAAAAGAACTTAGGTGTCTTACCAAGCAACTCTCTGGTGATGATATTCTTCAACAAGTTTTTAACTTAGAAGGCTTAGTAGTTAGTAATCATAAAGATATTAAAAAAAGGAAGAGAAGTGCAGCAGGAAAAGAAATGGGAAGTTTCAATCCATGGTTGAAAAAAAGCATCTTCTTTGAATTGCCATATTGGAGGACTTTATTGTTGTGTCACAATTTAGATGTCATGCACATAGAGAAGAATATATGTGACAATGTTCTTGGGACATTGATGGATATTCCAGAAAAAACAAAAGACAATTTAAATTCTCGTTTGGATATGGAAGAGTTAGGCATAAAGAAAGATTTGCATCCTATTAGAGAGGGAGAAAAGGTTGTGTCATTACCTGATGCCATTTATAAATTGAATAATAAAGAAAGGAGGAGTTTGTGTGAATTTTTGCAAAATGTCAAAGTACCAGATGGATATTCTTCAAATATTAGGAGATGTATTAACCTAAAAGAGAAAAAGATTTATGGCTTAAAGACTCATGAATGTCATGTTCTTCTAGAGTGCTTCCTTCCGCTTATTTTACGGGATCTTTTCTCATCACATGATGTGCGTAGTGCATTAATATGACTTTGCAATTTTTTCAAGGAGTTATGCTCAAAAGTTCTAACAGTGAAAAATCTTGAAAAGATTGAAGAACAAATCATTATCACACTTTGCAAGTTAGAAATGATATTTCCGCCTTCATTTTTTGATCTCATGATCCATTTACCTATCCATTTGGCAAGTGAGGCGAAGATTGCAGGACCGGTCCATTATCGATGAATGTACCCTATTGAGAGGTAAATATTATTTTATCATGTAATATTTTAGATAAAATGTTCAATAAATTTCTTTACTTATATATTGTCCCTTTTTGAACAAAGGTATTTATGTAGCTTAAAAGCTTATGTACGTAATCGAGCACATCCAAAAGGTTCAATTGCTGAAGGATATCTTACAAATGAATGCTTATTATTTTGCTCAAGATACTTTAATGGTATTGAAACAAAGCATAATCGAGTTGGAAGAAATTGGGATGGTGCAATAACTCATGGTTATAAAGTTGAAACAAAGGATAAAGTACTACCGATTTTCAAGCAAACTGGAAGACCCAAAAAAATTGTAAAGTGACAAGAAGATTGAGTCTAGAAAAAATAAAGCAAGCTCATTTTTATATTTTGAAGAACTGTGATCAAGTTACTCCTTTCATATGGTAAGCATAGTTGTATTTAGATAATATTTAGCTTTTATTTTAGAAGTATTGCTTGAAACTTATTAGCCTTTATAAATGCAGCAAACATAAAGAAATATTAGAAAAAGAGAACCCAAGAAATGTTCAAAAATGGCATGATCAAGAATTTTTAGATTGGTTTGAAAGTCATGTAAGTCCTAAATATGGATGAAATATTAAATACTACTTTTTAATCAGGTTACATACTACTTTTTAAAGTCATGTAAGAATTTTTTTTTAATTATATCTTTTCTTGTTCAAATCAGGTTACATCTTTGTACAAAGAAAAAGATGAACAAGTAACCCATCAACTTTTTGTTTAGCAAGAGGTCCAGCAAGAGAAGCCATATGCTATAAAGGATACAAAGCAAACGGTTTTATCTTCCACACAAAAGATTGTGAGAATCATAGAAAAACTCAAAGTAGTGGAGTTATGGTAAAGCTAAATTGTGGAAAGGAGTATTATGGAGTCATTGAGGATATTATGGAGTTATCATATATGAATGATAACAAAGTTGTAATGTTCAAATGCTTATGGTGGGATGTGGACAATTATGGTAGAGGAGTGAAAGTAGATGAATATGGTGTCACCTTAGTAAATAAAGGTTGCACTTTGAATACTGGTGCATGAAATTGCAATCACACTTTTGCAATCCGCACAACTAACCAGCAAGTGCACTGGGTCGTCCAAGTAATACCTTACGTGAGTAAGGGTCGAATCCCATGGAGATTGTTGGCTTGAAGCAAGCTATGGTAATCTTATTATTCTTAGTCAGGATATAATATCAATAATAATTTTTAGTTTTAATTGTAAAAAGTAAAAGAGCATGAAATAAATACTTATTATGTAGTAATGGAGAATATGTTGGAGTTTTGGAGATGCTTTGTCCTCTGAATTCCTGCAATATAATGCTTTCTCACTTTCATAAATGCAAGGCTCTTTCCATGGCAAGCTGTATGTAGAGAATCACCGTTGTCAATGGCTACTTCCCATCCTCTTAGTGAAAATGGTCCAAATGCTCTGTCACAGCACGGCTAATCATCTGTCGGTTCTCGATCATGTCGGAATAAGATCCATTGATCCTTTTGCGTCTGTCACTACGCCCAACACTCGCGAGTTTGAAGCTCATCATAGTCATCCAATCCTTGAATCCTACTTGGAATACCACACACAAGGTTTAGACCTTTTGGATTCTAGCTTATACCACGAAGATTCTGATTAAGGAATCTAAGAGATATTCATTCAATCTAATGTAGAACAGAGGTGATTGTCAGGCACACGTTCATGGATTAAGGAAGGTGATGAGTGTCACGGATCATCACCTTCTTCATAGTGAAGCACAAATGAACATCTTGGATAGGAACAAGCGTGTTTGAATGGAAAACAGAAATAATTGCATTAATTCATCGAGATGCTGCAGAGCTCCTCACCCCAACAATGGAGTTTAGAGACTCATGCCGTCAAAAGGTATATAATTCAGATCTAAAATGTCATGAGATACCAAATAAATCTCTAAAAATGTTTAAATACTAAACTAGTGGCCTAGGTTTACAGAAAATGAGTAAGCTAAGATGAATAGTGCAGAAATCCACTTCTGGGGCCCACTTGGTGTGTCCTGGGGCTAAGACTTAAGCTTCTCACGTGCCTGGGCTGTTTCTGGAGTTGAACACCAGGCTGTAACCTGTTTCTGGCGTTGAACTCCAACTTGCAACCTGTTTCTGGCGCTGAATGCCAAACTGCAACATGGAACTAGCGTTGAATGCTAGTTTATGTCGTCTATCTTCACGTAAAGTATGAACTATTATATATTGCTGGAAAGCCCTGGATGTCTACTTTCCAACCCAATTGAGAGAACGCCAATTGGACTTCTGTAGCTCCAAAAAATCCATTCCAAGTACAGGGAGGTCAGAATCCAACAGCATCAACAGTCCTTTTTCAACCTGAATCAGATTTTTGCTCAGCTCCCTCAATTTCAGCCAGAAAATACCTGAAATCACAGAAAAACACACAAAATCATAGTAAAGTCCAGAAATATGATTTTTGCCTAAAAAATAATAAAAATCTACTAAAAACTAACTAAAACATACTAAAATTTACATGAAATTACCCCCAAAAAGCGTATAAAATATCCTCTCATCAAAGACAAACGAAGTATTTGTTATGGCATGTCAATCTGAGCAAGTATTCTATGTTGAAGATATTTTTAACTCCAATTGGCAATGTGTTGTAAAAGTAACACCAGGTGACTATTTTAGCATGCCTTTAGAAGAGGAGGAAGAGGAGGAAGTGGCTGATGATATGTTTGATGAATAAATGGAGTAATAGATAGATTTTCTTTTTTTACTTGAAACCTTTTCTAATAGAAATTAATTGCAATTATGTTTTTAGGATTTTAATGTTTCTATTTAATATTTTTATTGAAATCCTTTTGATGTGCTCTTGTTGGTTTTAATAATGAATATGATTTGTTGATTTAGCCAAAGACCTCAAAGATTATTAATAGTGTTGCTTTTAGAAGAAATAAAGGGATTCAGAGTCTTGTATCTAGAAGGACATTTGACACCCTTTCTAATAATGATGGAGTGCATGGAAAAAAAGCAAGTTCATAAAGTTACTCACAAGTTAGAAGGACATTTAACTCCCTTTCTAAAAATGATGGAGTGCATGGAAAAAAACAAGTTCATCAAATCACTCACAACTTAGAAGGCAATTTGACTCCCTTTCTAATGATGATGAAGTGGATGAAGAAGAATTCAAATCCGTTATATTCTGTAGCATTCTTTAATTTCATTAGTCTCTTTTGGATATTTATTATGAGGTAGATTTAGTTTTCTGACATAAGAGAGATGAACCCGAAAGTCACATGAAGAGGAGCGAAGAAGGCTGATAAACCCATATTTTATGATATATATTATGCTTAAATTGAATGATTTATTTAACCCTTCACCTACTTATTCATATAAATTGCATGGTTTTACTTTCTGTTCCCTATTATATGATATATGTGAATTACATGTTTCCTATGCTTTAAAAAAAATATTTTAATTACCCTTTGGTGCACGAAATTGCAATCACACTTTGCAATCCCGCACAACTAACCAGCAAGTGCACTGGGTCGTCCAAGTAATACCTTACATGAGTAAGGGTCGATCCCACGGAGATTGTCGGCTTGAAGCAAGCTATGGTTACCTTGTAACTCTTAGTCAGGATATCAAATATTATCAGGATTGATTGTAAAAAGCAAAAGAACATAAAACAGGTACTTGAATTGCAGTGATGGAGAGTAGGTTGAGGTTTTGGAGATGCTCTGTCTTCTGAACCTCTGCTTTCCTACTGTCTTCTTCTTCAAACACGCAAGGCTCCTTCCATGGCAAGCTGTATGTAGGGTTCCACCGTTGTCAATGGCTACCTCCCATCCTCTCAGTGGAAATGTTCAACGCACCCTGTCATGGTACGGCTATCCAGCTGTTGGTTCTCGATCATGTCGGAATAGAATCCAGTGATTCTTTTGCGTCTGTCACTAACGCCCCACAATCGCGAGTTTGAAGCTCGTCACAGTCATTCAATCATTGAATCCTACTCAGAATACCACAGACAAGGTTTAGACCTTCC
>NC_029775.3:86719917-86721020 GCF_000817695.3 Arachis duranensis | reverse complement strand
GCAGAGCTCCACACCTTAATCTATGGTGTGTAGAAACTCCACCGTTGAAAATACATAAGAACAAGGTCTAGGCATGGCCGTGAGGCTAGCCCCATGATCTAAGATATCATAAGACTAATCGAAGATAGCTACCAAGATGTGAATACAATAGAAAAAGGTCCTATTTGTAGAGAACTAGTAGCCTAGGGTTTACAAAGATGAGTAAATTACATAAAAATCCACTTCCGGGCCCGCTTGCTGTGTGTTTGGGCTGAGCATTGAAGCATTTTCGTGTAGAGACTCTTTCTGGAGTTAAACGCCAGCTTTTGTGCCAGTTTGGGCGTTTAACTCCAATTTTTATGCCAGTTCCAGCGTTAAACGCTGGAAATTTTGAAGCTGATTTGCAACGCCGGTTTGGGCCATCAAATCTCGGGCAAAGTATGGACTATTATACATTGCTGGAAAGCCCAGGATGTCTACTTTCCAACGCCGTTGAGAGCGCACCAATTGGGCTTCTGTAGCTCCAAAAAAAATTCACTTCGAGTGTAGGGAGGTCAGAATCCAACAGCATCTGCAGTCCTTTTCAGCCTCTGAATCAGATTTTTGCTCAGGTCCCTCAATTTCAGCCAGAAAATACCTGAAATCACAGAAAACACACAAACTCATAGTAAAGTCCAGAAAAGTGAATTTTAATTAAAAACTAATAAAAATATACTAAAAACTAACTAAATCATACTAAAAACATACTAAAAACAATGCTAAAAAGCGTATAAATTATCCGCTCATCACAACACCAAACTTAAATTGTTGCTTGTCTTACTGACTTGTCTGCCAGTATTACCACCGGATACATACATGCCACAGACACATAATTGGGTGAACCTTTTCAGATTGTGACTCAGCTTTGCTAGAGTCCCCAATTAGAGGTGTCCAGGGTTCTTAAGCACACGCTTTTTGCCTTGGATCACAACTTTATTTCTTTCTTTTTCTTTTTCTCTTTCTTTTCTTTCGTTTTTTTTTTGATTCACTGCTTTTTCTTGCTCCAAGAATCAATTTGATGATTTTTCAGATCCTCAATAACAGTTCTCCTTTTCCATCATTCTTTCAAGAGCCAACAATTTTAA
>NC_029775.3:86717932-86719762 GCF_000817695.3 Arachis duranensis | reverse complement strand
CATGTAATAAGACACAAACATAGATAACCATAAGCATAAAAATTCGAAAAATAGAAAGTAAAGAACAAGGAGATTAAAGAACGGGTCCACCTTAGTGATGGCGGCTTGTTCTTCCTCTTGAAGATCTCATGGAGTGCTTGAGCTCCTCAATGTTTCTTCCTTGCCTTTGTTGCTCCTCTCTCATGATTCTATGATCTTCTTTAATTTCATGGAGGAGGATGAAATGTTCTTGGTGCTCCACCCTTAGTTGTCCCATGTTGGAACTTAATTCTCCTAGGGAGGTGTTGATTTGCTCCCAATAGTTTTGTGGAGAAAAGTGCATCCTTTGAGATGAATCTCTCCATCTCCCATTGCTCGGAGGTGGAAGCTTTTGCCTTCCCTTTCCTCTTTCTAGAGGTTTCTCCGGCCTTAGGTGCCATAAATGGTTATGGAGAAACAAAAAGCAACGCTTTTACCACACCAAACTTAGAAGGTTTGCTCGTCCTCGAGCAAAAGAAGAAAGAAGAGAGAGAGTGGTGGGGTAGGTGGGAATCCTGTGGGGTCCACAGATACTGAGGTGTCAAGGATAATTCATCCCTGCACCAAGTGGCGAGCAAAAATGCTCCTACTACCAATCCTGGCGTTAAACGCCGGGCTCGTGCCCATTCCTGGCGTTTAACGCCAGTCTGGTGCCCCTTTCTGGCGTTAAACGCCCAGAATGGTGCCAGACTGGGCGTTAAATGCCCATTTGCTGCCCTTACTGGCGTTTAAACGCCAGCAAGGTTTTCCTCCAGGGTGTGCTGTTTTTCTTTCTGTTTTTTGCTTTTTCAATTGAATTTGTGACTTCCCATGATCATCAACCTATAGAAAACATAAATTAACAAAGGAAAATAATAAGTATAACATTGGGTTGCCTCCCAACAAGCGCTTCTTTAATGTCAGTAGCTTGACAGTGGGCTCTAATGGAGCCTCACAGATGTTCAGAGCAATGTTGGAACCTCCCAACACCAAACTTAGAGTTTGAATGTGGGGGTTCAACACCAAACTTAGAAGTTGGTGGTGGCCTCCCAACACCAAACTTAGAGTTTGACTGTGGGGGCTCTGTTTGACTCTGTTTTGAGAGAAGCTCTTCATGCTTCCTCTCTATGGTTACAGAAGGAGAACCCTGAGTCTTATAGTTTGCACTGTCTACAAGCCACGGAGCTTCCTGAATAGCAAACAATTGCTCATCCGGAAAGGTTTCAGAGATCTCAGTAGGAGGGAGGGATGCTCCTGCTACTGGTTCTATCCGGGACAGGTGATCAGCCACTTGATTCTCTGTTCCTTTTCTGTCTCTTATTTCTATATCAAACTCTTGCAGAAGCAACACCCATCTTATGAGCCTGGGCTTTGAATCCTGCTTTGTGAGTAGATATTTAAGAGCAGCATGATCAGTGTACACAATCACTTTTGATCCTACTAAATAAGATCTGAACTTGTCAATGGCATAAACCACTGCAAGTAACTCCTTTTCTGTGGTTGTGTAGTTCTTCTGTGCATCATTTAGAATACGGCTGCCATAATAAATGACGTGCAGAAGCTTACCATGCCTTTGTCCCAGTACTGCACCAATGGCATGGTCACTGGCATCACACATTAGTTCAAATGGTAATGTCCAGTCTGGTGCAGAGATGACTGGTGCTGTGACCAGCTTAGCTTTCAGGGTCTCAAACGCCTGCAGACACTCCTTATCAAAGATTATGGCGTGTTAGCAGCTAGCAGATTACTCAGAGGTTTGGCAATTTTTGAAAAATCCTTTATAAACCTATAAAATCCTGCATGCCCCAGAAAGCTTCTGATTGCCTTAACATT
>NC_029775.3:86715502-86717191 GCF_000817695.3 Arachis duranensis | reverse complement strand
GCATATTTCAGGGATGGTGGTAATGGTTTGAGCTCTGGTTTAGGAGGCTTATCTTCTTCCTGAGGAATTTTCAGAATTTCTTTTATTTCCTTTAGTTCCTCCAGATCAGGCTGAACATCTTTAAAGATGTTATCTAGCTCTGATTTAAGACTTTTAGTCATATTGACCTCCTCCACCAAAGAGTCAATAATATCAGTGCTCATGCAGTCATTTGATGTGTCTGGATGCTGCATAGCTTTGACAACATTCAACTTGAACTCATCCTCATTGACTCTCAGGGTTATTTCCCCCTTTTGTACATCAATGAGAGTTCGTCCAGTTGCTAGGAAAGGTCTTCCTAGAATGAGAGTTGCACTCTTGTGCTCCTCCATTTCCAGCACTACAAAGTCAGTTGGAAAGGAAAATGGCCCAACCTTGACATTCATGTCCTCAATTATGCCTGATGGATATTTAATGGAGCCATCAGCAAGTTGGAGGCATATCCGGGTTGGTTTGACTTCTCCAGTCAACCCAAGCTTTCTGATAGTGGATGCAGGTATCAGATTGATGCTTGCTCCAAGATCACATAAAGCTGTCTTGGTGCAAGCTTGCTCCAAGGTCACACAGGGCTGTCTTGGTGCAAGCACCTTCTAATGTGCATGGTATCATAAAGCTTCCTGGATCTTGAAGCTTTTTTGGTAAGCTTTTCAGAATGACTGCACTGTATTTTTCAGTGAGAAATACTTTTTCAGTTTCTCTCCAATCCTTCTTATGACTTAAGATCTCTTTCATGAACTTAGCATAAGAAGGTATTTGCTCAAGTGCTTCTGCAAACGGAATTTTTATTTCAAGAGTCCTTAGGTAGTCTGCAAAGCGGGCAAATTGCTTATCCTGCTCCGCTTGGCGGAGTTTCTGAGGATAAGGCATCTTGGCTTTATATTCTTCAACCTTAGTTGCTGCAGGTTTATTCCTTACAGAAGTGGTTGGAGAAGCCTTTTTAGAGGGGTTACTATCAGCACTCTCAGGTGTCTGATTCCCTATTGGCATTTGAACGCCAGGATTGGGTGGAAAATGGGTGTTTAACGCCAACTTTTCCCCCTTTTCTGGCGTTTGAACGCCAGAACTGGGTAGGGAATGGGCGTTTAACGCCAGCTTTCCCCCCTTTTCTGGCGTTTGAACGCCAAGAGTATTCCTCTCTGGGCTCTTACTGTCCTCAGAGGGATTTTGGATAGTGATTTGGCTATCCTCTGTCAATTATTCCTTTATTGGCTTTTTGCTACTTTGAGCAGTATTATTCAATATCTTCCCACTCCTTAGTTGAACCGCTTGGCATTCTTCTGTTATCTGTTTAGATAGCTGCTGTTTTGCCTGATTCAACTGTGATTCTATGTTCTTGTTAGCAATTTTAGTTTCTTGGAGCATCTCTTTAAATTCTGCTAACTGTTTTGTCATCAGGTGTAATTGCTGATTAAGCTCAATCATCTATTCTTGAGGACTAGGATCAGTGGCTACTGCCATAACTTCTTCTTTTGTAGAGAACTCATTGTTAGAGTACAAATGTTGATTTCTAGCAACAGTATCTATAAGCTCTTGAGCTTCTTCAATCGTTTTCCTCATATGTATAGATCGACCAGCTGAGTGGTCTAGAGACATCTGAGCTTTTTCTGTAAGCCCATAGTAGAAGATGTCTAACTGTACCCACTCTGAAAA
>NC_029775.3:86703573-86714341 GCF_000817695.3 Arachis duranensis | reverse complement strand
TAATACCTTACGTGAGTAAGGGTCGATCCCACGGAGATTGTCGGCTTGAAGCAAGCTATGGTTACCTTGTAACTCTTAGTCGGGATATCAAAGATTATCAGGATTGATTGTAAAAAGCAAAAGAACATAAAACAGGTACTTGAATTACAGTGATGGAGAGTAGGTTGAGGTTTTGGAGATGCTCTGTCTTCTGAACCTCTGCTTTCCTACTGTCTTCTTCTTCAAACACGCAAGGCTCCTTCCATGGCAAGCTGTATGTAGGGTTTCACTGTTGTCAATGGCTACCTCCCATCCTCTCAGTGGAAATGTTCAACGCACCCTGTCACGGCACGGCTATCCAGCTGTTGGTTCTCGATCATGTCAGAATAGAATCCAGTGATTCTTTTCCGTCTGTCACTAACGCCCCACAATCGCGAGTTCGAAGCTCGTCACAGTCATTCAATCATTGAATCCTACTCAGAATACCACAGACAAGGTTTAGACCTTCCGGATTCTCTTGAATGCCGCCATCAATTCTAGCTTATACCACGAAGATTATGATTAAGGAATCCAAGAGATATCTACTCAATCTAAGGTAGAACGGAGGTGGTTGTCAGGCACGCATTCATAGTTGAGAATATGTGAAACAGTAGTAATTGCATTAATCCATCAAGACACAGCAGAGCTCCTCCCCCCCAACCATGGGGTTTAGAGACTCATGCCGCAGGAAGTACACAAAGAAACGTGTAAAGTGTCATGAGGTACAGATACAATGTCAAAAGATCCTATTAATAGTGAACTAGTAACCTAGGGTTTACAGAAATGAGTAAATGACAGAAAAATCCACTTCCGAGCCCACTTGGTGTGTGCTTGGGCTGAGCAATGAAGCATTTTCGTGTAGAGACTCTTCCTGGAGTTAAACGCCAGCTTTTGTGCCAGTTTGGGCGTTTAACTCCAATTTTTATGCCAGTTCCAGCGTTAAACGCTGGGAATTTTGAAGCTGATTTGCAACACCGGTTTGGGCCATCAAATCTCGGGAAAAGTATAAACTATTATACATTGCTGGAAAGCCCAGGATGTCTACTTTCCAATGCCGTTGAGAGCGCACCAATTGGGCTTCTGTAGCTCCAGAAAATCCACTTCGAGTGCAGGGAGGTCAGAATCCAACAGCATCTGCAGTCCTTTTCAGCCTCTGAATCAGATTTTTGCTCAGGTCCCTCAATTTCAGCCAGAAAATACCTGAAATCACAGAAAAACACACAAACTCATAGTAAAGTCCAGAAAAGTGAATTTTAATTAAAAACTAATAAAAATATACTAAAAACTAACTAAATCATACTAAAAACATACTAAAAACAATGCCAAAAAGAGTATAAATTATCCGCTCATCACCCTTTATTACCATTCGATGCCGTAATTCGTGTGTTGAGTAGTTGCAGAACTTCTAGGGTAGGAACGACTTAAAGGATGGAAAGGAAACATACAAAAATGGAAGGAAAGCACAAATTGGAGTTTTGGAGCAACTGGAAGTGACGCGTCAGCATGGACGACGCGAATGCGTGGTTCGCACAAAAAGAAATTGACGCGAGCGCATGGATGAGGCGAACGCGTGACTTGCGAAATACAACTGACGCGGGCGCATGACTGACGTGACCGCGTGGAAGAGCGACACTCCAGATGACGCGACCGCGTGACCCACGCGGACGCGTGACGTGCGCGATCTGCAGAATTTGCAGATCTCGTTTCCGGTGATTTTTGGCCCTTTTTGGCCCAGATCCAAACCCAGAGAACACAGATTGAAGGATTATAAATGGAGGAATCCACCCATTCATAATAGAAAGAGAATACACACTTTTTAGGATTTAGATGTAGTTTTTAGTGAGAGAGGTTTCCTCCTCTCTCTTAGGATTAGGATTAGGATTTTTAGAACTTAGGAATATTTTTATCTCACCTTTCTATTAGGTTCAATATCTTTTTATTTCGACTTCTCTTAATTATTGACTGTTGATGTTGCCTATTTGGCTTATGACTCTTCATGTTTGGATTGATTTTATTTTATTAATTCAATTGAGGTATTTCAGATTTATGATTTTTCATTTAGCTTTTTATATTTTTGGCTTTAATTGATTAATTTGTAACTCTTGAGTTGTCAAACTCATTGTTGACTGAAAATTAGAATTCTTCAAGAATTAATTCGAGTTCCACTAACTCTAGCCTTTCCCAAGGAAAGACTAGGACCTAAGGAACCAAACTTATTCCATCCACTTGACTTACCTTCATAGTTAGAGGTTAACTTAGTGGGAGAAAAATCCATTTCTCATTACAATTGATAAGGATAACTGGGATAGGACTTCCAGTTTTCATACATTGCCAAGAATTTTGTTAGTTATTAATTTATTAGTTCTTGCAATCTATTTCTCTTGCCTAAAACCTTTTTCAAACCCAAACACTGTTTTACGATAACCAATAATAAATCATACTTTCCTGCAATTCCTTGAGAAGACGACCCGAGGTTTGAACACTTCGGTTTATAAATTTATTGAGTTTTGTTACTTGTGACAACCAAAACATTTGTACGAAGGGATTTTCTATTGGTTTAGAATCTATACTCACAACGCGATTATACTTTTGTAAAATTCTTTACTAGCAAAAAATCCTAACGTCAAAATGGCACCGTTGCCAGGGAATTGCAAACGTGTGCCTTATTATTGGTTATTGTAAATATTTTTCTGTTACTTGTTTATTTGTTTTCTCTCTTCCCTCTTATTTCTGATAACTATTATGAATTCTCACCCCTCTCACTTTGAGTTTGGTTCTAATTTTGTTGCAAGGAATGGAAGCTATAACAGGACTATGCATCAAGGTCTAAGCAATCAAAGATGGATGGAGCCAAGAGGATCTGATCACCCCTTTATGCAACAACACCCTCATAGATATCATGGATAGAGATCATTCTACAATGCATACCCAAATGATAGATTTGGTGGACCCCCTTGTAGCTACCAACAAGCCCCACCCCATGCTCAGAGACCATCCTTTCAACACAACTTCAACCCACCATGCTCACAAGCTTCTTTTCGCCATTCACCACCACATGATCCTTACCCGCCCCAACACCAATCCAATTACTCCCAAGAACCACCACTCCCTTATGCGCCATGTCCATATCCATCAAGCCAAGAATCACAGGTTCGCTTCGAAGAATCAGTAGACCAATTTAATGCAACCCTTCATCAACTGGAGCAAGCTATAAATCAATTATATTCCAGACGTTCAGACACTCAACAGACTCCCATAGCTTCATGTGGAGAATCTAATGAAAAACGTAGCGTGAAGAAGATACTAGAAACTCCAGTGGACAGCATAGAGCATAACTTCATACTAGAATAAGTAGAGGACGTTGTCCTTGTAGAAGAAGAAGAGTTGGTTGAAGATTTAGGAGATGCCGAACCGCCACCTAAATCTAGAGTTGTGGAGAATTCCATCAAGGACGCTACAATTGATGCTAAGGAGGATAGTGCACAACCCCCAAAGCAGGTATCTTATGGAGAACTAGACGGAATTACCCGAGACACATGTTTCCTTGATGACGATGATCACAAGTCAAGTTTTCTTGGTATTGAACTTGCATCCGCAAGTGAATTCCTTGAGACAGAAGAATCTTCCCCAAGTGAATACGAGGACGATGCAGAGGTCAATGTTTCTCAACCTTCCAATTATGACTCAAGTGATGAGGAAGATATCAGTGACTCTGATCAAGACATGGTTGAATTGGAAGAAAATTGCCAAGAAATGGAGGAATTCACTGAAGACCACAAGGGAGTAGGTCTTGCAGAACCACTGGAAACACTGATCCCAACTCCATTACCGCCCAACACAAACTTCAAGTGGGTAAAATCCTTAAATTTCATCTTTACTTTTCCACTTGAATATGGTTTACTTGAAACAGATGGCCAGCTAAGAGCTCTTTGCGGCTTTAAGAGCAAAAGGGAAATGACTTGCACTCAGCACTGGTATGCAAAATTCAATGAGGTTTAACACTTCAATTTGAGGTGCAAAGATTGGTGTCAAGCTCAATTAGAAGGATCTCGGAAACTGTTTGGTCACTGCAGTGAGAATTCAGACTACTCACCACCCGGCTGGAAAAATGCAGATCAAGACAAAGATGGGTGTAAAAGTAGAATTTGGGATCCTGGAATCTATTCCGACATTCAACACTCCGGGAGCCTTGAAGCCTTCTTGAACTCACCTAAGGGCTTTACGTACCTTTTTTGGGACCCCGGAGGATGCTGGCATTTCAAACACTGGTGGAGATTTCTGGACGAATTCAAGCACAAGCCACCATAGCAGAAAGCTCATCAATGTCCAACTTAAGGACTTTAACTAAAAGTGCTAGGTGGGAGACAACCCACCATGGTATGATTGTCCTGCTTCAGTTTTAATTTTAGTCTATTTTGTTTGTTTTTGAGTTTTGATTGAACCTGGAATCATGCATGACATTCATATTAGCATTGCATTCTGCATACTGCACACAAAAAAAATAAGAGAGAGAGCACGCAACGCGACAGCGTCGCTGACGCGTCCGCGTCACAAGTGCAGTAAAAGAAAAGGAAAGTGAACAGAGAGTTATGCTAAAGCAAGGCTGGAAGTATCCTTTGGCTCAAATTGTTCCACGCGACTGCGTGCCCCACGCGATCGCGTCATTTGCGAAAAATACCTCCCACGCGTCCGCATCACTCACGCGAATGCGTGATCTGGATATCGGCGTAAAGAGCCAATGCCCAGAAAGTTGGGCAGGAATTATGCGGCTAGTGTGTGTTTAGCACAAAACAACCCACGCGTGTGCGTCCCTGACGCGAACGCGTCACTTACACAACACCCATCCCACGCGAAAGCGTGAGCGACGCGATCGCATCGCGCGGATATTATGACCCCCTATATCAAACAGAGAGTTGCGCTAAAACGATGCTGGAATCGTGCGTCTAACACAAATTCCAGCGACGCGGTCGCCTGCTTCACGCATCCGCATCACCTATGTTACACCCAACCCACGCGATTGCGTCAACCACGCATCTGCGTCAACCCTATTTCACCCTACTCACGCGATCGCATCATCCACACGTTCGCGTGGATTCACGATTACTAACCCTATGTCACGCGAACCCTTTCCCCGTCGCATCCCCAAACCCTCACCTCCTCTCCCTATAACTTTCACAACTCTCTCTCAACCACCCCTCTCTCACTCTACCCCACCACCGCGCCGCCACCAATCCACCACCACCCAACCCGACCGCGACACCCAGCCCTCCCCTCTCCTCCTTCTTCTATTCCCCTCTTTCTCACTCCCCTCTGCCACTGCACCACTGCCGCACGCCTCCGACCGGCGTTGCACCCTCCGCCGGCCACCACCCCGAACCGCCCCCTCTCATCAATTCCCAACACTCTCGCCTTCCTCCACCACTGCTACCTCACCGCGGCCAACCTCCGACGGCCATTGTGCCACCACAGCGCCACCGTGTCTCCCTCCCAGTGCCGTCACTGCCCTCCCTCTGTCCTATCCCTTGTTCTTTGCATACCCGGTTCCGCTGTACACCGATTTCCTTTCATTCCTAGTTCACTGCACATTTTTCAGAATTCATTCATCTTAGGATAGATAGAGATGCATGTTTGTAGTGGATTCTAGGTGGTTAGGTAGCTAGGATCTGGATAGTAGATTTAGGCTTGAAAATTGTACTGTTCTTGTTATCTGTTTATCTGTTCTGCAATTTTATTCTGGCTATGATGTTAATACTGTTCATATGCTGCGCCTAACTGTTTCATGCGGCTGTTACACTTCTCTTTCTTATTCTTGCTATTTGTGCAGCCCTATTTCTATTCATATGAACTGTTCTTCCTATTTGTTTTCTGGGAACATCCAATTTTTAGCTGGAATGCTACCCAAGTTTCTGCGAATTGTTCCTTCTTTACATTCAAATATTGGTTTTGGCAATTCTCTATTTTGCACTACTCCCAATTTTAACCACTTTTAACTTTCTAACTTCCCACTTCCCCTTTTCACTACTTCTTTAAATTAATTTCACTCATGGCATGATAACTGTTTTTCCTAATTAACAGACTTTCCACTTCTAACACATTTTGGAATGTGATTTCTCATCTCCACTTTTCAACTCTAACACAATCCAAAATATACATTTACTTAACTCATTTCATTTTTCTACTGCTCCTTTGCCACTTCATGCTTACCTTGTTATTTGCCTACTTGTTTTCCTACTTTTATTCCTCAATTATATCTTGAAAATTTCTATTTTTTTCAGGATGTCTGACTCTCAAGGCAGGGATAAGGGCAAAGCAACAACTGGCAAACGGAAAAGAGGTGAATCCTCTGGTTCCATCCTTGGCATCTTACATGATGATTCCTGGCGGGAGAAGAACTTTACCCCACAGGAAAAGGCTTATCAGTTGGTACCTTCAGCTGACCCGGTAAAATTTGCAAACAAATACTGTGAGCTGAAATACCCAACCTTTGCCTCCGCCAGGAACCTACACATGGAAAGGACCCTCAAAATTCCAGAAGAACTCCAGCAGTACACCTTAGATCAGATCAAACAGAGAGGCTGGTTCTTCCTGGAGAGGAACCTAACTGAGGTCAACTCATCCTGGGTTAGAGAATTCTACTGTAACTACTTTCTCTCTTCCCTCGATGCAGTACAGCTCAGAGGCAAACGGATTCTGGTTACTGAGAAAGCAATTGAAGAAATCCTCCATCTTCCACCTAAATTAGATCAGCCAGATGGTTACCAGAAAGCTGAGGAAGATATGAGATTTATGAGGTTTGATTGGGATGCAGTAAAGAAGGACATCACTCTTGATCCTACTGTTCCTTGGGTCATGGGAACTAGTACATTGGTACCCAAAAGAATCAGGCTTATATATCTGAATGACGAGGCTCGGCTTTGGCAACAGATTCTGAGCAACTATGTGATGCCGAGCACTTATGAGACAGAGGTGCCAGCTGCCATGATTACCCTCATCTGGTGTGTGATGATGGGTAAGGACCTTTATCTACCTCGCTTCATCCGGCATTACATGGCCAGGGTCCATGTTAGAGGCACCCTCTCTTTTCCTTACCTGATTACTCAGTTGGGTCGCTGAGCTGAGGTCCCTTGGGAGGCTGTTGATGAAAAGCCCCCCGCAGCAGAGTGTCGAAAGATTATCCCTCACAGTCGGAAGTTCTTGGCTTTCGGCTACCGCCCTCCATTTCTCACTGACACTACTGAGGCAGCCACCTCTTCAGCTACCCCTTCTGCTTCCACTGGCCCAGTACCACCCACTGCACCCCCACCTGCTCCTGAGCCCGTCTACCGTCTGGTGCACCATCTCTTTGACCGCCTAGATCAGATGGAGCGCCATCACTAACAGTAGTTTGAGAGATCTGACTGTCGCACCAGGGACTTTTGAGCGGTCTGAGCGTCGCCACAAGTGACGCTATGAGCACCTCAAGCTGATGATCAGCTCTGGTAGTGACATTCCCTCCGAGCCCGACACATCCTCTAACACATCTGAGGAGGAGGTGAGCGATCACGAGGAGGAGGCACCTACCCAGGCTAAGCAGAGAGGTCCCGGCCACACTGCACCACATCATGAGGAGCATCACCAGCTATAGACTGCAGATCGGGAGGTTCCTCTACGGACAGAGCACCCCAATTCAGCAGACCACTCCTCCGATCCTCACAGTGACTACAGACGCTCAGCCTACCATCGAGACACCAGCAGCCCATCATTCCGGAGATGACACTTCGCCACACCCTGCTTGAGTGAGCATCGAGGACAATGCTATTATTTAAAAGTGTGGGGAGGTCGCCATCTCTGGCATCTATTTATCTTGGTGAACTACTACAGACTATCTTCTTATTTTGTCTATTTTCTGTATTTTTGCACATTTCTCTCTTTTGCTTTTATTGTATTTTTTGCATTATGCACTTTGGGCTATATATACATCTTGGATATTTTAGCTTGATTTGCACCTTAGTTTACTAGTTATATATTAAGTGGATTAATTAGTATAGTTTACCCTTTTTAGCATATGATAGTTGATTTGATTGAAAATAAAAAGGAAGTAAGCTAGAGACTTTAAACAGAATCAATCCACACCCCTTTATATATAGCATTACATGTTAGTTAGTTAACAACATTTTATCAAGGAGGAATACCAGCCATCCAATATATTTTACATTGAGAATAATAGAAACTCTTAATTTCTACTTGCATGACATACATAACTGATATATGTTTTATGAGCTTGAGAACACACAGCTTGCAAGTTTTGAGCTTAATTGTATGGTTACATTCAGACCATAATTTTTATTCCTGTGTGTTTCACCCTTCTTTTTTATTCTGGTGTTCTTTACTTTGCTTTAATCTATATGTCCAATATAGAATATAAATACATACCAAGATAGGATTGAGGCCATGTTTGATTATTAACTCACTTATCCCAAATAAAGCCTACCTTTTATGCCATCCTTGTTAGCCCCCTTGAGTTTTTTAATCCCCTTCTGTTTTACAACCACATTACTAGCCTTAAGTAGAAAAATAAAATAAAAATCCCAAGCTGAATCCTTGGTTAGCTTAAGATAGAAATTGTGTATAATTTAAGTGTGGGGAATTTTATGGGAACATGGGATGATAGAAAAAGTAGGAAATTAAATTGAACAAGTTATGTAAAAATTTGGGAAGCAAGCTCATGTGAAATCAAAATAATTAAATTACCATGTGCAATAAAAAAAGTTTTTATTTTCAATAAGGGAACAGAAAGAAATTCCCCAATTACAAAATAAAAAGAGTCAATGCACATGGGTGACAAACCCCATTTTGACGGTTTATCTTGTATTGATTTTAGGGGATTTTATCACCTTTTACCCACATTTATTCAATGAAATAGCATGGTTTTATAACTTCTCCCTTAATTGTGCTTAAGAGTGAAAACATGCTTTTTAGGACTTAAAATAGCTAAATCTAATTCTCCTTGATTCCATTAGATGCCTTGATATGTTTGTTAAGTGATTTAAGGTTTAGGAGGCAAAGATTGGATCAAGGAAATGAAGAAAGAAAGCATGAAAAGTTGGAGAACTCATGAAGAAATGAAAGAACCGGAAAGCTGTCAAGCCGACCTCTTCGCACTTAAACGACCATAACTTGAGCTACAGAGGTCCAAATGATGCGGTTCTAGTTGCGTTGGAAAGCTAACATCCGGGGCTTCAAAACGATATAAGATTTGCCATAGTTGCTACACGTATGGTGGCGCGCACGCGCATAGTACGCGCACGCGCCGTTGGTGCACGTGATCACTTCATGCAAACTCGTGGCTAGCGAATTTACAAGCCTTGTGGGCCCAATCCAACTCATTTCTAATGCTATTTAAGCCAAGGATTGAAGGGGGGATGAGGAGACTTTTCATACTCTCATACTTTAGATGTTAGTTACCATTAGTTTAAGTTTAGTTTTAGAAGTAGTTTCTAGAGAGAGAAGCTCTCACTTCTCTCTAGAATTAGGATTAGGATTAGGGTTAGTTCTTAGATCTAGGTTTTAATCTTTGCCTTCTTCTACTTCTACCTTTCAATTCCTTGTTGTTAGATTCATCTTCTTCCATTCTTTTATTGTAATTTCCTTTGTGTTGTTCTTATACTTTGTTGTAGATCTACTATTGTTCCTTCCAATTTCTTTCAATTCAATAAGAGGTAATTCATAATAAATTTGTCTTCTTTGCTTTTCTATTGTTGATCTCTTGTTTTTGTAGTTGTAGATTCCCTTAATTCTTGCATTTAATAATGATTACTTCTATTGCACTTTATGTGTTTGTTGAAATGTCTCTTATAGATATAGTATAGATTTTGCTCCTCTTGGCCTAGGTAGAGTAATTAGTGACACTTGAGTTATCTAATTCCTTTATTGATTGGTAATTGGAGAGATTGCTAATTGGTTTGGAGTGCACTAAAGCTAGTCTTTCCTTGGGAGTTGGCTAGGACTTGTGGCTCAAGTCAATTCATCCACTTGACTTTCCTTTATTTAGTAAGGGTTGACTAAGTGGTAGCAATGAACAATTCTCATCACAATTGAAAAGGATAATTAGGATAGGACTTCTAATTTTCATACCTTGTCAAGAGCCTTTTCATTGCCATTTATCTTTTATGCTTCATATCAAAACCCCAAAATAACTCACAACCAATAACAAGACACTCTATTGTAATTCCTAGGGAGAACGACCCGAGGCTATGGTGAATCTCCTTGTGACTTTCAAGAACCACCATCATATGCATATGATCCATACCCTCAACATAACTCTCAACCATACTCACAAGCCCCTTCTTACCAACCACCTTCATATGACCCTAATCCATATCCATCACACCAACCAACTTTTGAGCCATATGAGCCATATATGGAACCACCACAATATCAACCCTTTCAAGAGCCACCTCCTCCATATTATTACCAAGATGAACCACCTCCAATATACGAAAATTTTCAACCACAAGATGAATTCTACCTTTCACCACAACCTCACATGGAAGAATACTCATATCCATTGATCCAAGAGCCATATGATCCTAATCATATAATCCAAGAGGAAGAAGAGTCAAGGGATCATCTCAAGGAAGCATTGGATCAATTTCAAGCAACCATGGAGTGTGTTGTGCAACAAGTGGAAAGAGTGGAGAATATTAAACCACCACAACTCTACCAAGAAGAACCACCTTCCTACTATGAACCCTTCCCCCAAAATGATGAA
>NC_029775.3:86699417-86702690 GCF_000817695.3 Arachis duranensis | reverse complement strand
TACTAGGTGGGAGACACCCCACCATGGTAACTTCTTTTCATTTTCTCTTTTTGTACATATTGGTAGAATTAGTTTAAATTCTTGTTTTGATTGTTTTAATGAGTCTAATTGGTATTTTAGTATGTTAAATAAGGTTTTATGGTATTTTGGGTAGCTGTTTGGAGGTTTGGAATGCTTGGATTGGTGCAAAAACATAGCAAAAATTTTTGAAAAAAAAAAAATAGAGCACCATCCACGCGTACGCGCACTGCGTGCGTACGCGTGCATCAAGCGTTTTGGACCATCCACGCGAGCGACGCGTGCATCAAGCATTTTCGACCATCCACGCGCGCGCGCCATGCATGCGTATGCGTGGATTGAGAAGTTCCACATTCCATACATTTTCCAGAGAGTTATGCCTATGCCACGCCAACGTTGTGCCTTTGGCACAACCCCAATTGCGCGCTCGCGCACATGACGCGTACGCGCCACTCTCGAAAATAAACCATCGACGCGCGCGCGTCATGCGTGCGTGCGCGTGGATGCCCTTTCTTCCATCCATTTCTTTTCTTCTCATTTTTCCATTTCTTTCCTTCTCCTTTCTTCTTCCCTTCTTCTACCCCCCATCCAACACTTCCAAACACCATGGATAACCATTTATTTTAGTTGGTTAATTAGTTAGTTTTCATTTTATTTTCTCTCTTTTCATCATAAGTGTTGGATTATTGACTTTGTTTACTATGCATTGCTTCCCCCTTATTGCCTAAATGCTAATTTAGCATTAATGTTTTTAGATAATCTTTGTTGGATCCTATTATTGAGGTTATATTTTGCTACTTGGTCTTGAGTTTTTCATGCTTATCTTTTGAAAAATACCAAGTGATGAGAATTGCCTTCGAGCTTGTAACTCTTCTTGAATTACATGATTTGGCCACCATGTGATTTGAGCCTTATTTTGTGATTAGGCAACCTCTTGATGATAGATGATGTTGTGCATTTACCTTAATGCATTGTGTTTCATGATCATATGCATCCATAGGCTTTAACTTGAATGCTTTCATGCCTCTTTAATACTTGTTTTACCTTACAAGTTCACTTAAAGCATCTCAAGCACACTAGAATGAGTGAAGTGCATGCTTCTTTTGTGACATAACTTTTATGCTAATGTGTGTTCTAAACCGCGCAATTTAGAATTCACACACCTATTTGTCATTAATGTTACCCTAATTCACTTACTCAATTCTAGTGATTTACCTCACTCCAACTAAGTATGCTTCCTTGATTTTGTATTGTCTCATCTTATGGTGTTATATTTTTGTTTTTCATGATGAATGCACCACAAGCAATAACGGAAGCAAGACTAAGAACACGTAGCAATCCGGAGAGTCGTCGTACCCCTTTGCTCATCTTTGAGTGCACCGAGGACGGTGCAAACTTTTAAGTGTGGGGAGGTCGTCCGACCGTTCGGCGATTTTGGGTGACAAATTTCTAATCTCAACACTTTTGCATTTCATTTTAGGTTTTTAGGATTTTTACTTGCATTCTCTTAATTTTTTCATATGTATACACAATAAGCTTAGTCAAAATAATGAAAATTTTCAAGATTTCTATCTATAGGGCACCAATTGATTTGAGTAAAAAAACTCTTCATAGAACTTGCTTGAAATATATATATTGTGGATCATGTTTTTGAGCTAAGAACACAAGCAAGTGAGTTTTGAGTCTAATGGTGTGGTTACATCTTATAACCACTTATTTTTCCTTCTTGTGTGCATTATTCTCTTTCTATAATTGTAATCTTTGATTTGTTTGATTCTTTATGTCCATTATTTTGTGTATTCATACATTTATATGATTGAGGCCATCATTTCATTTAGCTCACTTACCCAAAAAGCCTTACCTTTTATCTTCCATTGTTAGCCAAATTTGAGCCTACGATTAACCCACTTGGTTCTTTAATTTAGCACATTACAAGCCTAAAGCGGAAAACAATAAATGTCCTTATTTGGATCTTTGATTAGCTTAGGCTAGTGTGTGTGAGTATCATTCAAGTGTGTGAATCTTGGGACATTGGGTGAATAAAATGGTAGTTTTGTATTTTTATTGAAAATATTGGGAATTGGGTACATGCTCATGTATTGATCAAATGTATAGACCTTATGCATTGATGCTCTTGTATATAGAAAGAAAAAAATGAGAAAAAGAAAAGAAAAAGAAAAAAATACAATTTGAAAAAAAAATAATAGAAAAAGAAAGAAAAAGAAGAAAAAGAAAAAGCAATAAAAAGGGGACAAAATGCCCCAAGGCAAAATGAAGCTCAATAAAGATCAATGCATAAGTGTTGTGAAATGAAAAGGAAATGCATGAGTATGTGGAAAAGTGAGGAATGGGTAGTTAGGTTAGAACTTAATTGTATAGGATGTCATAGGTTAGGTGGGAAGTTTAAGCTTATTAAAGATTCAAATTTCAAGCTCACTTAACCATATATGCATCCTACCTTGACCCTAGCCCCATTACAACCTAAAGAAAAGACCTCATGATACTTGTATGCATGCATGAAATATATGTTGATTCTTAGAAGAAGAACAAATCTTAGAAAGCATGATTAGGAGAGAATTGAGTGAATCAACCCTAAACACTTGAGCGAATAGAGTGCAAACACATCCGGTGAGGGTTTGATGCTCAATTACATGTTTCCACCTATGATCATAATTTTCATGCAAGTTTGTAAAAATATTTAATAACTCAATTCAATTGTGGATTAGACTTGCTAGTCCTTTAGCCCTTGTGCATATATGCTTCTTGGGAATTGATTTACTTTGACCAAGCAATTGCATTCATTTAGATAGTTGCATATAGGTAGATTGCATTTAGTTAGTTTCCATTGAATAAATGCCATACCCTTACTTCATTCTTGGTTTAAGCATGAGGACATGCTTGGTTTAAGTCTATGCACGCGTGCGCGCACTTGGCGCGTACGCGCACATCATCTTAAATTCGCAATGCACGCGCATGCACACTGTGCGCGCGCGCGTCGATTGCACGATCCACACTCCTGGTACTTTTACCCGAGAGTTGTGCCAGACTTGGGCCAACATTATGCCTCCGGCCTAACTCGATGCACGCGTGCGCGCACACGGCGCGTACGCGTCCTTCGACCAATATCCCCTTCCATTTTCTTTTGCTTATCACATTCGCATACTTCTACTCTTCCCATTTTCATTTAGTTTTTGTAGCATGTTTTCATTTTTCTTAAGTCATTTTACTAATGGTGTTGCATCTTCCTACTCAATT
>NC_029775.3:86690362-86699275 GCF_000817695.3 Arachis duranensis | reverse complement strand
TAGTAGAGAACCATACTCTTATTTGGCATTAGCCCCCGCCTATGTTTTAATTGCCTTGATATCTTTGTTATAGGCTTAATTTTCTTTCTTTCCTTCCTTTTGGGTTGGCCACCAATACGGAAGAAAAGGAAAGTTTCTAAATGGGGCAACAAACAAGTCATCCGCACAACCTTTTGAAGGAGCTCATCAATTGTAGCAACCCATCCACCTTGCTCTTCTTTGCATGCACCGAGGGCGGTGCAATCTTCAAGTGTGGGGAGGTCGTCGACCGATCTCCATGGGTAACAATTTTCCTTTTCAACACCAATTCTTAGTTTTCTTTGTTAGATTAGTTATTGCATAGCATGATAGGTTGCATGTTAGTTAGAATTTGTACATATTTTTACCACTTCTTTCTTATTAGGACTACTTGGTTAGGGTGATGATTTCTTTCCCAAGAAACCGTTTTAGGGCAACCTACCAATTTGAAAATTTTTTTTGTTGAACTTGCTTGAAAGAATGTATTTTGGAACATGGTTTTTGAGCTAAGAACACAAGCAAGTGAGTTTTGAGCCTAATGGTGTGGTTACATCTTATAACCACTTATTTTCCTTCTTGTGTGTATTATTCTCTTCCATGATTGCAATCTTTGATTTGTTTGATTCTTTATGTCCATTATTTTGTGTATACATGCATTTATATGATTGAGGCCATTATTTCATTAGCTCACTTATCCAAATAGCTAACCCTTTTATATTCCTTTGTTAGCCAATTTGAGCCTATGATTAACCCACTTGTTCTTATTTTAGCACATTACAAGCCTTAAAGCGAAAAACAATAAATGTCCTTAATTTGGATCTTTGATTGGCTTAGGCTAGTGTGTGTGAGTATCATTCAAGTGTGGGAACCTTGGGACATTGGGTGAATAAAAGGGTAGTTTTGTATTATTATTGAAAATATTGGGAATTGGGTACATGCTCATGTATTAATCAAATGAATAGACCTTATGCATTGATGTTTTTGTATATAGAAAGAAAAAAAATGAGAAAAACAAAAGAAAAAGAAAAGAAAAAAAATAATATGGAAAAGGAAAAGAAAAAAAAATATAGAAAAAAGAAAGAAATAAAAAGGGGACAAAATGCCCCAAAACAAAGTGAAGCTCAATAAAGATCAATGCATAAGTGTTGTGAAATGAAAAAAAATTGCATGAGTATGTGAAAAAGTGAGAAATGGGTAGTTAGGTTAGCTTTGAAATTGTATAGGATGTCATAGGTTAGGTGGGAAGTTTAAGCTTATCAAAGATTCAAATTTCAAGCTCACTTGACCAAATATGCATCCTACCTTAACCCTAGCCCCATTACAACCTAAAGAAAAAGACCTCATGATAATTGTATGCATGCATGAAATAATTGTTGATTGTTAGATGAAAAACAAATTTTGGAAAGCATGATTAGGGGAGAATTGAGAAAATCAACCCCAAACACCGAGCGGCTAGAGTGCAAACACTCCCGGTGAGGGTTCGATGCTCAATTCCTTGATTCCTGGCTTTCATGAGCGTTCTTCTTGCAAGTCTATGTGAACTTCATATTTATACTTCAATTGGTAGGATTCATGAATCGTTATATGATCTTAAGCCCTACTTGTGCATGTATGTCTTGGAGAATGATTTATTTTTAACCAAGTAGGTAGAATCATTTTGCATTTAGTTGCATGCATATAGTTTCTTTGCTTTAAATAAGTGTCATATCCCTTATCTCATTCTTGGTTTAGCATGAGGACATGCTAAGGTTTAAGTGTGGGGAGGTTGACAAACCCCAATTTGATGGTTTATCTTGTATTGATTTTAGGGGATTTTATAACCTTTTACCCACATTTATTCATTGAAATAGCATAGTTTTATAACTTCTCCTTTAATTGTGCTTAAGAGTGAAAACATGCTTTTTAGGACTTAAAATAGCTAAATCTAATTCTCCTTGATTCTATTAGATGTCTTGATATGTTTGTTAAGTGGTTTAAGGTTTAGGAGGCCAATATTGGATCAAGAGAATGAAGAAAGAAAGCATGAAAAGTTGGAGAACTCATGAAGAAATGAAAGAACCGGAAAGCTGTCAAGCCGACCTCTTTGCACTTAATCGACTATAACTTGAGCTACAGAGGTCCAAATGATGCGGTTCCAGTTGGGTTAGAAAGCTAACATCCGGGGCTTCAAAACGATATAAGATTTGCCATAGTTGCTATACATATAAGGACGCGTACGCGCCCTGTACGCGCACGCGCCGTTGGTGCACGTGATCACTTCATGCAAACTCGTGGCTAGCGAATTTACAAGCCTTGTGGGCCCAATCCAACTCATTTCTAATGCTATTTAAGCCAAGGATTGAAGAGGGATGAGATATCTAGTTACCATTAGTTTAGTTTAGTAGTTAGAAGTAGTTTCTAGAGAGAGAAGCTCTCACTTCTCTCTAGAATTAGGATTAGGATTAGGGTTAGTTCTTAGATCTAGGTTTTAGTCTTTGCCTTCTTCTACTTCTACCTTTCAATTCCTTGTTGTTAGATTCATCTTCTTCCATTCTTTTATTGTAATTTCCTTTGTGTTGTTCTTATACTTTGTTGTAGATCTACTATTGTTCCTTCCAATTTCTTTCAATTCAAAAAGAGGTAATTCATAATAAATTTGTCTTCTTTGCTTTTCTATTGTTGATCTCTTGTTTTTGTAGTTGTAGATTCCTTTAATTCTTGCATTTAATAATGATTAATTCTATTGCACTTTACTCAAGTCAATTCATCCACTTTACTTTCCTTTATTTAGTAAGGGTTAACTAAGTGGTAGCAATGAACAATTCTCATCACAATTGAGAAGGATAACTAGGATAGGACTTCTAATTTTCATACCTTGTCAAGAGCCTTTTCATTGCCATTTATCTTTTATGCTTCATATCAAAACCCCAAAATAACTCACAACCAATAACAAGACACTCTATTGTAATTCCTAGGGAGAACAACCCGAGATTTCAATACTTCGGTTTATAAATTTAGGGGTTTGTTTTAGTGACAAACAACTTTTTGTATGAAAAGATTATTGTTTGGTTTAGGAACTATACTTGCAACGAGATTTCATTTGTGAAATTCTAAACCGTCAAAAATCTAATCATCAATGGGACAAAGTTGAATTTAATGCATGAGTTTGCAAGATAAAGTGGGAAGGTTTGGGAAAATAGGTTAAGAAACTTCGATTTATGTAAAAATATGTATGTTAGGTGAGATTTTAGACTAATCAAGGATTCACTTATTAGCTCACTTAGCCTTATACATATACTCTTACCTCTACCTTGGCCCCATTACAACCCTAAAAAGACCTCATAATTTTTGTATGTCTGTATTCTATAATTGTTGATTGGTTAGATGAAGAACAAAGTTATAGAAAGTAAGAATAAAAAGAAGATTAGAGTGATTAACCCAATAAACACTCAGTGACTAGAGAATAAACACAAAATCCAGTGAGGGTTCAATAGCTCATCACCATATATCTCTGTCTCAATTGTTAATTGTCTTGCAAGTTTAAAAAATATTTTTATCCATCTCAATTGTAAAAGTGCTTTAACATTGTCTAAGGTTGGCTATGCATATATATATTTCCTTGAGAATGTGAATTAATTTAACTACATGCAAGTTTTATATACAAGTGAACAATAACTAGTTTAGCATGACTCATTTAGGTAGTTGCATCTAGGATAGATTGCATTGCATGAAATCCCACCATTTCACCTTCACTCTTTTCTCTTGGATTTAGCATGAGGACATGCTATTGTTTAAGTGTGGGGAGGTTGATAAACTCATATTTTATGATATATATTGTTCTTAGATTGAATGATTTATTTAACCCTTCACCTACTTATTCATATAAATTGCATGGTTTTACTTTCCCTTCCCTATTATATGATATATGTGAATTACATGTTTCCTATGCTTTAAAAATAATTGTTTTAATTACCCTTTATTACCATTCGATGCCGTAATTTGTGTGTTGACTAGTTACAGAACTTCTAGTGCAGGAATGACTTAAAGGATGGAAAGGAAACATACAAAAATGGAAGGAAATCACAAATTGTAGTTTTGGAGCAACTAGCAGTGACGCGTCCGCATGGACGACGCGAACGTGTGGTTTGCACAAAAAGGAATTGACGCGAGCGCATGGATGAGGCGAACGCGTGACTTGCGAAATACAACTGACGCGAGCGCATGACTGATGCGTCCGCGTGGAAGAGAGACACTCCAGATGACGCGACCGCGTGACGTGCGCGATCTGCAAAATTTGCAGATCTTGTTTCCAGCGATTTTTGGCCCCTTTTTGGCCCAGATCCAAACCCAGAGAACACAGATTGAAGGATTATAAATGGAGGAATCCACCCATTCATAATAGAAAGAGAATACACACTTTTTAGGATTTAGATGTAGTTTTTAGTGAGAGAGGTTCCCTCCTCTCTCTTAGGATTAGGATTAGGATTTTTAGAACTTAGGAATATTTTTATCTCACCTTTCTATCAGGTTCAATATCTTTTTATTTCGACTTCTCTTAATTATTGATTGTTGATGTTGCCTATTTGGCTTATGACTCTTCATGTTTGGATTGATTTTATTTTATTAATGCAATTGAGCTATTTCAGATTTATGATTTTTCATTTAGCTTTTTATATTTTTGGCTTTAATTGATTAATTGGTAACTCTTGAGTTGTCAAACTCATTGTTGACTGAAAATTGGAATTCTTCAAGAATTAATTCGAGTTCCACTAACTCTAGCCTTTCCCAAGGAAAGACTAGGACCTGAGGAACCAAACTTATTCCATCCACTTGACTTACCTTCATAGTTAGAGGTTAACTTAGTGGGAGAAAAATCCAATTCTCATCACAATTGATAAGGATAACTGGGATAGGACTTCCAGTTTTCATACATTGCCAAGAATTTTATTAGTTATTAATTTATTAGTTCTTGCAATCTATTTCTCTTGCCTAAAACCTTTTTCAAACCCAAACACTATTTTTCCATAACCAATAATAAATCATACTTCCCTGCAATTCTTTGAGAAGACGATCCGAGGTTTGAACACTTCGATTTATAAATTTATTGGGTTTTGTTACTTGTGACAACCAAAACGTTTGTACGAACGAATTTTCTGTTGGTTTAGAATCTATACTCACAACGCGATTATACTTTTGTAAAATTCTTTACTAGCAAAAAATCCTAACTGATATTTTGATATTGAGTATTGGTTTTGGTACTTGGTGTTAATTGTTGTTGATATACTTGTCAAATACTAAATAAAGAATGCTATTTGTACTAGTTTTGAATCATGATCAATGATCAAAATTGCAAAGTTCTTGTTTGATTTTATACAATGATTATGTATGATAAAGTGAAAGCATATTCATGTCATAGTGGTAGAATTTTTGTTTTGTCTATTGTTATAGTAATTTTTATTTAAAAAACAAATAATAGGTGAAACCTTAACTTTTATAATAATGAATGTCAAAAAAAATATGATTGAGTTTTTTTTATGGTAAAAAATTGTCAAAAAATATTCATGATATAGTATATTTTACGGTTAATATTGTAAAAAGTTGTTGTGGAGAATTTTTTATGGTCAATAAGTGTCAAAATAAATAGTATTTTTGACGGTTAATAAGTATCACAAAAAATATATTCTCAAATTTTTCTAATATTATTTTTGACGGGCAATATTTATCAAAATAAGATTAAGCTTTTTTGACAATTACTTATATGTTAAAAATACTATTTTTGACAAAACTTTTATTAACATATTTTCATAATTAAAATAATGTCAAAAATTATTTTTTTGACAATTTTTAATTCTTTTTTGATACATATAACCCTAAAAAATAATCTATATTGTTGTAGTGCTCCCTAGACTTTTCCTTTTTTTATTGAGTAAATCATCATTTTTTTTCACCTGAAAAATTCTAATTTTAACAAGATGGGCTACAATATTTATTTTTGACAAAATAATCCCTCAAATAATATTTTTGTTTGACAAAATAACCTATCACTCTAATTTATCAAATAGAGTTAATATTTGAGAGTTTATTCTATAAAAAACAAACGTCGAGTTCTATTTTTGTCAAAATCATAATTTTTCAAATGCTAAAATGAATATTTATTTTTTTTTATTTTATGAAATGAATTGTGCAATGTGCTTTATTATTGAAATAAAAATTATGAATATTTTTATGTTTTATTTACTTTTGTAATTTTTTTAATAAAAAGAATGAAGATAAAATAAAAGACAAGAATTACAATGATGAGTTATCTCAAGCGAAACACTTTTGTTTAACATCCTCCTTTGTTACTTAGGGTTCTGCTTGAATTGATCTAGGAACCTCTTACAATTCTTATCTTTGCAAGTCTTTTCATGATCCTAAACTTTATATATTATGAGACTAATTTTCTTGAATTATGTCATAAATTCGTACAACTGTAGTTTGAAATTCCAAATTATAAACTTCATGCTATGAGCTTTTTCATTATGCATCTTACAAATTGTATTGCTGTGCCTAACAATCCGTATTTTTAAAATTATTTATGCTTTATTTTATTAACCTAAATTTATTATCTTTTAAGAGGACTATTTCATTAAAAGTAATTACATTAATTTTATGATTATTAAAATTTAAATTAATTATGATTTCTTCTGCAAGTTTGAACCATTTATTAGAAACTATTTTAATAGACAAAATTAATTTAATGTTTATAATTATTATCATTTGAATTTGGATTAATTAAGATTATTATATAATTTTGCTATAAGATATTTTACATAATTGATTTTATGCTAATTAGAGTTTAAATTAATTAGAATTTTTATACAATTTTTATTATAATAAGATATTTTAAAAAAATATAAAATTTTTATTATTATCATCATTATATTGATATTTTATTTTTACCTGCTTAAATTAAAATAAGAATTTGTTTAATAATGTTATCATCGATTTCAAAATCTACCGGTATGAGTAAATAGCGGTACTTTTCAATGAACTTATCTTTACTAATACTTCATTATATATCTTTTATTCTCATAATCATTATGTTATTAATGTCATTGATATTAGTAACTCCTATTTATTCATCCCTATATATTATATAAAATTCGGTTAAACGGTAACTAAATAAGTAATTAATTAAATATGGGCTAAAAGGATTGGGAGATTTAGATTTTATAATTTGGAAGTTTAATGGTGATATTCGGACTTGGAAGATTTTTCCGAGTAAGAAAATGTAATTTATTTCGGAAACGCGTAAAGACACGTACCAGTAATTTAACTGTCAGTACCGACTTAAGTCTGTCCGACACTGCGAGTAAGACCATTAATTATGAGTGAAGAAGGCTAAGAGATTAATATTTATAATTTGAAGAAGTAAAAATGTTTAAAATACGAATTTAAACACTAATTTTAAAGAATTTGGCCCAAAGTTGGGCCAACAGGCCGAACCGGTTGAACCGGGTCCAAGTGAACCCAAGCTCACTTAATTCACTCCATATAAGCTCTATGTGGCAGGGTGTTACATTATGGTATCAGAGCAGTTCGTTCCTGTAGAGCCTGGAGAATGGACTGACTATACTTTTGAACATACTCTGGGTTGTTTGTACATGCTATTTAGGATGTTGGTGCACGAAATTGTGATCATCAATGGCGCCATCAACATGGTACGCTCAATTGCAATCTCAACTCCTCATCACAACTTCGCACTACTAGCCAGCAAGTGTACTGGGTCGTCCAAGTAATAAACCTTACGCGAGTAAGGGTCGATCCCACAGAGATTGTTGGTATGAAGCAAGCTATGGTCACCTTGTAAATCTTAGTCAGGCAAACTCAAATGGTTATGAATGATGAATAAAACATAAAAAGAAAGATAGAGATACTTATGTAATTCATTGGTGGGAATTTCAGATAAGCGTATGAAGATGCTTTGTCCCTTCCGTCTCTCTGCTTTCCTACTGTCTTCATCCAATCCTTCTTACTCCTTTCCATGGCAAGCTGTATGTACAGTCATTCAATCATTGAATCCTACTCAGAATACCACAGACAAGGTTTAGACCTTCCGGATTCTCTTGAATGCCGCCATCAGTTCTAGCTTATACCACGAAGATTCCGATTAAGGGATCCAAGAGATAAACATTCAAGCCTTGTTTGCTTGTAGAACAGAAGTGGTTGTCAGGCACTCGTTCATAAGTGAGGATGATGATGAGTGTCACATAATCATCACATTCATCATGTTCTTGGGTGCAAATGAATATCTTAGAACAAGAATAAGATGAATTGAATAGAAAAACAATAGTAATTGCATTAATACTCGAGGTATAGCAGAGCTCCACACCTTAATCTATGGTGTGTAGAAACTCCACCGTTGAAAATACATAAGAACAAGGTCTAGGCATGGCCGAATGGCCAGTCTCCAAACGTGATCAAAAGAGTCAAAGATCTCCAAATTCTCTCTTTACAATAGTAAAAGGTCCTACTTATAGAGAACTAGTAGCCTAAGGTTTACAAAGATGAGTAAATGACATAAAAATCCACTTCTGGGCCCACTTGGTGTGTGCTTGGGCTGAGCATTGAAGCATTTTCGTGTAGAGACTCTTCTTGGAGTTAAACGCCAGCGTTTATGCCAGTTTGGGCGTTTAACTCTCATTCTTGTGCCAGTTCCGGCGTTTAACACCGGGCAGTTTTGAGTTGATTTGGAACGCCGATTTGGGCCATCAAATCTCGGAAAAAGTATAAACTATTATACATTGCAGGAAAGCCCAGAATGTCTACTTTCCAACGCCGTTGAGAGCACGCCAATTGGGCTTCTACAGCTCCAGAAAATCCACTTCGAGTGCAGGGAGGTCAGAATCCAACAGCATCTGCAGTCCTTTTTAG
>NC_029775.3:86685935-86690231 GCF_000817695.3 Arachis duranensis | reverse complement strand
AATTTTAACTAAAAACTAATAAAAATATACTAAAAACTAACTAGATCATACTAAAAACATACTAAAAACAATGCCAAAAAGCGTACAAATTATCCGTTCATCACAACACCAAACTTAAATTGTTGCTTGTCCTCAAGCAACTGAAAATCAAATAAGATAAAAAGAAGAGAATATACAATGAATTCTAAAAACATCTATGAAGATCAGTACTAATTAGATGAGCGGGGCTTTTATCTTTTTGCCTCTGAACAGTTTTGGCATCTCACTCTATCATTTGAAATTCAGAATGATTGGCTTCTTTAGGAACTCAGAATCCAGATAGTGTTATTGATTCTCCTAGTTAAGTATGATGATTCTTGAACACAGCTACTTTATGAGTCTTGGCCGTGGCCCAAAGCACTCTGTCTTCCAGTATTACTACTAGATACATACATGCCACAGACACATAATTGGGTGAACCTTTTCAGATTGTGACTCAGCTTTGCTAGAGTCCCCAATTAGAGGTGTCTAGGGTTCTTAAGCACACTCTTTTTGCCTTGGATCACAACTTTATTTTTTTCTTTTCTCTCTTTTTTTTTCGTTTTTCTCCTTTTTTTTGTTTTTATTTTCTCCCCTTCTTTTTCTTTTGTATTCACTGCTTTTTCTTGCTTCAAGAATCATTTTTATGATTTTTCAGATCCTCAGTAACATGTCTCCTTTTTCATCATTCTTTCAAGAGCCAACATTCATGAACCACAAATTCAAAAGACATATGCACTGTTTAAGCATACATTCAGAAAACAAAAGTATTGCCACCACATCAAAGTAATTAATCTGTTATAAAATTTAAAATTCATGCAATTCTTCTCTTTTTCAATTAAGAACATTTTTCATTTAAGAAAGGTGATGGATTCATAGGACATTCATAACTTTAAGGCATAGACACTAAAACACTAATGATCACAAGACACAAACATGGATAAACATAAGCATAATTTTCGAAAAACAGAAAAATAAAGAACAAGGAAATTAAAGAACGGGTCCACCTTAGTGATGGCGGCTTGTTCTTCCTCTTGAAGATCTTATGGAGTGCTTGAGCTCCTCAATGTCTCTTCCTTGCCTTTGTTGCTCCTCTCTCATGGTTCTTTGATCTTCTCTAATTTCATGGAGGATAATGGAATGTTCTTGGTGCTCCACCCTTAGTTGTCCCATGTTGGAACTCAATTCTCCTAGGGAGGTGTTCAGTTGCTCCCAATAGTTTTGTGGAGGAAAGTGCATCCCTTGAGGCATCTCAGGGATTTGATGATGAGAGGGGTCTCTTGTTTGCTCCATCCTCTTCTTAGTGATGGGCTTGTCCTCATCAATGAGGATGTCTCCCTCAATGTCATTTCCCACTAAATAACAGAGATGACAAATGAGATGAGGAAAGGCTAACCTTGCCAAGGTAGAGGACTTGTCCGCCACCTTATAAAGTTCTTGGGCTATAACCTCATGAACTTTTATTTCTTCTCCAATCATGATGCTATGAATCATGATGGAGTAACTTCGGACCGGTTGCTAGTGGGAATGATTGATTGTTGGATAAACTCCAACCATCCCCTAGCCACAGGCTTGAGGTTATGCCTTCTTAGTTGAACCGGCTTCCCTCTTTAATCTCTCTTCCATTGGGCGCCCTCTTCACAAATGACTGTGAGGACATGGTCCAATCTTTGATCAAAGTTGACCTTTCTAGTGTAAGGATGTTCATCTCCCTGCATCATGGGCAAGTTGAATGCCAACCTTACATTTTCCGGACTAAAATCCAAGTATTTCCCCCGAACCATAGTAAGCCAATTCTTTGGGTCCGGGTTCACACTTTGATCATAGTTCTTGATGATCCATGCATTGGCATAGAACTCTTGAACCATTAAGTTTCCGACTTGTTCAATGGGGTTGGTAAGAACTTCCCAACCTCTTCTTCGGATCTCATGTCGGATCTCTGGATATTCACTCTTTTTGAGTTTAAAAGGGACCTCGGGGATCACCTTCTTCAAGGCCACAACTTCATAGAAGTGGTCTTGATGCACCCTTGAGATGAATCTCTCCATCTCCCATGACTCGGAGGTGGAAGCTTTTGCCTTCCCTTTCCTCTTTCTAGAGGTTTCTCCAGCCTTGGATGCCATAAATGGTTATGGAAAAACAAAAAGCAATGCTTTTACCACACCAAACTTAAAAGGTTTGCTCGTCCTCGAGCAAAATAAGAAAGAAGAGAGTAGAAGAAGAAGAAATGAAGGAGAAGGAAATGGCTTTGTGGTTCGGCCAAGGGGGAGAAGTAGTGTTTAGGTTGTGTGAAAATGAAAGAATGAAGATGGGTTTATATAGGGATAAAGAGATGGGTAGGGTTCGGCTATGGGAGGGTGGGTTTGGGTGGGAAAGTGGTTTGAATTTGAATGGTGAGGTAGGTGGGGATTTATGAAGGATGGATGTGAGTGGTGAAGAGAAAGATGGGATTTGATAGGTGAGGGGTTTTTGGGGAAAAGGTGTTGAGGTGATTGGTAAATGGGTGAAGAAGAAAAGAGAGGGTGGCGGGGTAGGTGGGGATCCTGTGGGGTCCACAAATCCTGAGGTGTCAAGGAAAAGTCATCCTTGCACCAAATGGCGAGCAAAAAATGCCCTTCATGCCAATTCTGGCGTTAAACGCTGGGCTGGTGCCCATTTCTGGCGTTTAACGCCAGGTTCTTGCCCTTTCTTGGCATTTAACGCCAGTCTGGTGCCCCTTTCTGGCGTTAAACGCCCAGAATGGTGCCAGACTGGGCGTTAAACGCCCATTTGCTAGCCTTACTGGCGTTTAAACGCCAGCAAGTTCTCCTCCAGGGTGTGCTATTTTTCTTTCTGTTTTTCTTTCTGTTTTTTCTTTTTCAATTGATTTTGTGACTTCTCATGATCATCAACCTACAGAAAACATAAAATAACAAAAGAGAATAGATAAATATAATAAGATTGGGTTGCCTCCCAACAAGCGCTTCTTTAATGTCATTAGCTTGACAGTGGGCTCTCATGGAGCCTCACAGATACTCAGAGCAATGTTGGAACCTCCCAACACCAAACTTAGAGTTTGACTGTGGGGGCTCTGTTTGACTCTGCTTTGAGAGAAGCTCTTCATGCTTCCTCTCCATGGTGACAGAGGGATATCCTTGAGCCTTGAACACAAAGGATTCTTCATTCACTTGAATGATCAATTCTCCTCTATCAACATCAATCACAGCCTTTGCTGTGGCTAGGAAGGGTCTGCCAAGGATTATGGATTCATCCATGCACTTCCAAGTCTCTAGGACTATAAAATCAGTAGGGATGTAATGGTCTTCAACCTTTACCAGAACATCCTCTACAAGTCCATAAGCTTGTTTTCTTGAATTGTCTGCCATCTCTAGTGAGATTCTTGCAGCTTGCACCTCAAAGATCCCTAACTTCTCCATTACAGAGAGAGGCATGAGGTTTACACTTGACCCTATGTCACATAAGGCCTTCTTGAAGGTCATGGTGCCAATGGTACAAGGTATTGAAAACTTCCCAGGATCCTATCTCTTTTGAGGTAATTTCTGCCTAGACAAGTCATCCAGTTCTTTGGTGAGCAAAGGGGATTCATCCTCCCAAGTCTCATTTCCAAATAACTTGTCATTTAGCTTCATGATTGCTCCAAGGTATTTAACTCAGCTGACCCACTTGTGCCTCCAAGTTTCTAATAGGGGACCTTGTTTCAGACATGAAACTTTGAGTGGTTTTGATTAGATCAGAGACCATGGTTGCTAAGAAGATGATGGAAAAGGCTTGCCATTGCTAAACTGTTTCTTCCACCATTATTGAAACCTTGTTGAGGTCTCTGTTGATCCTTCCATGAGAGATTTGGATGATTTCTCCATGAAGAATTATAGGTGTTTCCATAGGGTTCTCCCATGTAATTCACCTCTTCAATTGAAGGGTTCTCAGGATCATAAGCTTCTTCTTCAGATGAAGCATCCTTAGTACTGCCTGGTGCAGCTTGCATTCCAGATAGACTTTGAGAGATCATATTGACTTGCTGAGTCAATATTTTGTTCTGAGCCAATATGGCATTCAGAGTATCAATCTCAAGAACTCCTTTCTTCTGATTCGTCCCATTGTTCACAGGATTCCTATCAGAAGTGTACATGAATTGATTATTTGCAACCATTTTAATTAGTTCTTGAGCTTCTGTAGGCGTCTTCTTCAGATGAAGATATCCTCCAGCAGAGCTATCCAAAGACATCTTGGACAGTTCAGACAGACCATCATAGAAAATACCTATGATGCTCCATTCAG
>NC_029775.3:86672580-86685605 GCF_000817695.3 Arachis duranensis | reverse complement strand
TTTAGCTTTCACTTCAAGGTCCTTTCAGGTTCAGGATCAGCCTCAACAAGAATGCTTTTGTCTTTGCTCCTGCTCATATGAAAGAGAAGAGAACAAGAAAATATGGAATCCTCTATGTCACAGTATAGAGATTCCTTGAGATGTCAGAGGAAAAGAAAAATGGAAGGAAGAGGTAGAGAATTCGAACTTATCAAAGAGAGATGGAGTTCGAATTGTGCATTGAGGTGTAATGTTAGTCCATAAATAGAAAGATGTGAAAAGAGGGGAAGAAATTTTCGAAAATTAAGTAAAAGATTTAAAAACATTTTGAAAAATACTAATTGACTTTCGAAAACTAAGAGTGGAAAAGAAATCAAGTGATTTTTGAAAAAGATTTTGAAATTAGAAATAAAAAAAAGATTTTGATTGAAAACTATTTTGAAAAAGATGTGGTTAAGAAGATATGATTGGTTTTAAAAAGATGTGATTGAGAAGATATGATTTGAAAAACATTTTAGAAAGATTTGATTTTGAAAATTAATGACTTGGCTAATAATGACTTGGCTAACAAGAAAAGATATGATTCAAACATTAAACCTTTCTCAACAGAAAAGGCAACATACTTGAAATGTTGAATCAAATCATTTATTGATAGCAAGTATTTGAAAATAGAAAGAAATTGATTTTGAAAAAGATTTGATTGAAAAGATTTGATTTGAAAAAGATTTGATTTTGAAAAGATTTTGAAAACTTAAAAAAATTTGATTTGAAAACAAAATTTGTCAGGTACGCGATCATAAGTGAGAATGATGATGAGCGTCACATAATCATCACATTCATCATGTTCTTGGGTGCAAATGAATATCTTAGAACAAGAATAAGCTGAATTGAATAGAAGAACAGTAGTAATTGCATTAATACTCGAGGTACAGCAGAGCTCCACACCTTAATCTATGGTGTGTAGAAACTCCACCGTTGAAAATACATAAGAACAAGGTCTAGGCATGGCCGAATGGCCAGCCTCCCAAAGAGGGGTTCAATCATAAAAACATGATCAAAAGATGTCAAATACAATAGCAAAAGGTCCTATTTGTAGAGAACTAGTAGCTTAGGGTTTACAAAGATGAGTAAATGACATAAAAATTCACTTCTGGGCCCACTTGGTGTGTGCTTGGGCTGAGCATTGAAGCTTTCATGTGTAGAGACTTTTTTTGGAGTTAAACGCCAACTTTTGTGCCAGTTTGGGCGTTTAACTCCCATTCTTGTGCCAGTTCCGGCGTTTTACGCCAGAATTCTTGAGCTGACTTGGAACACCTGTTTGGGCCATCAAATCTCGGGCAAAGTATAAACTATTATATATTAATGGAAAGCCCAGGATGTCTACTTTCCAAAGCAATTGAGAGCGCGCCAATTGAGCTTCTGTAGCTCCAGAAAATCTACTTCAAGTGCAGGGAGGTCAGAATCCAGCAGCATCTGCAGTCCTTTTCAGCCTCTGAATCAGATTTTTGCTCAGGTCCCTCAATTTCAGCCAGAAAATACCTAAAATCACAGAAAAACATACAAACTCATAGTAAAATCTAGAAAAGTGAATTTTAAATAAAAACTAATAAAAATATAATAAAAACTAACTAAAACATACTAAAAACAATGCCAAAAAGCGTATAAATTATCCGCTCATCACAACACCAAACTTAAATTATTGCTTCTCCCCAAGCAACTAAAAGTCAAATAAGATAAAAAAAGAGAATATGCAATGAATTCCAAAAACATCTATGAAGATCAGTATTAATTAGATGAGCGGGGCTTGTAGCTTTTTGCCTCTGAACAGTTTTGGCATCTCACTCTATCCTTTGAAATTCAGAATGATTGGCTTCTATAGGAACTCAGAATCCAGATAGTGTTATTGATTCTCCTAGTTAAGTATGATGATTCTTGAACACAGCTACTTTATGAGTCTTGGCCGTGGACAAAGTACTCTATTTTCCAGTATTACCACCGGATACATACATGCCACAGACACATAACTGGGTGAACCTTTTCAGATTGTGACTCAGCTTTGCTAGAGTCTCCAATTAGAGGTGTCCAAGGTTCTTAAGCACACTCTTTTTGCCTTGGATCATGACTTTATTTTTTTTCTTTTTCTTTTTCCTCTCTTTCTCTCTCTTTTTTTTTTGTATTCACTGCTTTTTCTTGCTTCAAGAATCATTCTTATGGTTTTTCATATCCTCAGTAACATGTCTCCTTTTTCATCATTCTTTCAAGAGCCAACATTCATGAACAACAAATTCAAAAGACATATGCACTGTTCAAGCATACATTCGGAAACCAAAAGTATTGCCACCACATCAAAATAATTAATCTGTTATAAAATTCAAAATTCATGCAATTCTTCTCTTTTTCAATTAAGAACATGTTTTCATTTAAGAAAGGTGATGGATTCATAGGACATTCATAACTTTAATGCATAGACACTAAGCTACTAATGATCATGAGACACAAACATAGATAAACATAGGCATAAAAATTCGAAAAACAGGAAAATAAAGAACAAAAAATTCGAAAAACAGAGAAATAAAGGACAAGGAGACTAAAGAACGGGTCCACCTTAGTGATGGCGGCTTGTTCTTCCTCTTGAAGATCTTATGGAGTGCTTGAGCTCCTCAATGTCTCTTCCTTGCCTTTGTTGCTCCTCTCTCATGATTCTTTGATCTTCTCGAATTTCATGGAGCAGGATGGAATGTTCTTGGTGCTCCATCCTTAGTTGTCCCATGTTGGAACTCAATTCTCCTAGGGAGGTGTTGATTTGCTCCCAATAGTTTTGTGGAGAAAAGTGCATCCCTTGAGGAATCTCAGGGATTTCATGATGAGTGGGATCTCTTGTTTGCTCCATCCTTTACTTAGTGATGGGCTTGTCCTCATCAATGAGGATGTCTCCCTCTATGTTAATTCCAACTGAATAACAGAGGTGACAAATGAGATGAGGGAAGGCTAACCTTGCTAAGGTATAGGACTTGTCCGCCACCTTATAAAGTTCTTGGGATATAACCTCATGAACTTCTACTTTCTCTCCAATCATCATGCTATGAATCATGATAGCCCGGTCTATAGTAACTTCGGACCGGTTGCTAGTGGGAATGATTGAGCGTTGGATAAACTCCAACCATCCCCTAGCCACGGGCTTGAGGTCATGCCTTCTCAGTTAAAACCGGCTTCCCTCTTGAATCTCTCTTCCATTGAGCGCCCTCTTCACAAATGTCTATGAGGACTTGGTCCAACCTTTGATCAAAGTTGACCCTTCTAGTGTAAGGGTGTTCATCTCCTTGCATCATGGGCAAGTTGAATGCCAACCTTGCATTTTCCGGACTAAAATCTAAGCATTTCCCCCGAACCATTGTAAGCCAATTCTTTGGGTCCCGGTTCACACTTTGATCATGGTTCTTGGTAATCCATGCATTGGCATAGAACTCTTGAACCATTAAGATTCCGACTTGTTGAATGGGGTTGGTAAGAACTTCCCAACCACTTCTTCGAATCTCATGTCGGATCTCCGGATATTCACTGTTTTAGAGTTTGAAAGGGACCTCCGGAATCACCTTCTTCATGGCCACAACTTCATAGAAGTGGTCTTAATGCACCCTTGAGATGAATCTCTCCAACTCCCATGACTCAGAAGTGGAAGCTTTTGCCTTCCCTTTCCTCTTTCTAGAGGTTTCTCCGGCCTTAGATGCCATAAATGGTTATGGAAAAACAAAAAGCAATGCTTTTACCACCCCAAACATAGAAGGTTTGCTCATCCTCGAGCAAAATAAGAAAGAAGAGAGTAGAAGAAGAAGAAATAGAGGAGATGGAGGTGGCTTTGTGGTTCGGCCAAGGGGGAGAAGTAGTGTTTAGGTTGTGTGAAAATGAAGGAGTGAAGATGGATTTATATAGGAGTGGAGAGGGGGTGTATGGTTCGGCCATAATGGGTGGGTTTGGGAGGGAAAGTGGTTTGAATTTGAATGGTGAGGTAGGTGGGGTTTTATGAAGGATGGATGTGAGTGGTGAAGAGAAAGATGGGATTTGATAGGTGAAGGGTTTTTGGGGAAGAGGTGTTGAGGTGATTGGTGAATGGGTGAAGAAGAGAGAGAGGTGGGGTAGGTGGGGATCCTGTGGAGTCCACAGATCCTGAGGTGTCAAGGAAAATTCATCCATGCACCAAGTGATGAGCAAAAATGCTCCTTCTACCAATTCTGGCGTTAAAGGCTGGGCTGGTGCCCATTTCTGGCATTTAACGCCAACTTTTTGCCCCTTCCTGGCGTTAAACGCCAGTCTGGTGCCCCTTTCTGGTGTTAAACGCCCAGAATGGTGCCAGACTGGGCGTTAAACGCCCATTTTGCTATCTTCATTGGCGTTTAAATGCCAGCAAATTTTCCTCCAAGGTGTGCTATTTTTCTTTCTGTTTTTCATTCTATTTTTGCTTTTTCAATTGATTTTGTGACTTCCCATGATCATCAACCTATAGAAAACATAAAATAACAACGGAAAATAGATAAATATAACATTGGGTTGCCTCCCAACAAACGCTTCTTTAATGTCAGTAGCTTGACAGTGGGCTCTCATGGAGCCTCACAGATGTTCAGAGCAATGTTGGAACCTTCCAACACCAAACTTAGAGTTTGAATGTGGGGGTTCAACACCAAACTTAGAAGTTGGTTGTGGCCTCCCAACACCAAACTTAGAGTTTGACTGGGGGCTCTGTTTGACTCTGTTTTGAGAGAAGCTCTTCATGCTTCCTCTCCATGGTTACAGAGGGATATCCTTGAGCCTTAAACACAAGGGATTCTTCATTCACTTGAATGATCAATTCTCCTCTGTCAACATCAATCACAGCCTTTGGTGTGGCTAGGAAGGTTCTGCCAAGGATGATGGATTCATCCATGCACTTCCCAGTCTCTAGGACTATGAAATCAGCAGGGATGTAATAGTCTTCAATCTTTACTAGAACATCCTCTACAAGTCCATAAGCTTGTTTTCTTGAATTGTCTGCCATCTCTAGTGAGATTCTTGCAGCTTGTACCTCAAAGATCCCTAGCTTCACCATTACAGAGAGAGGTATGAGGTTTATGCTTGACCCTAGGTCACATAGAGCCTTCTTAAAGGTTATGGTGCCTATGGTACAAGGTATTGAGAACTTCCCAGGATCCTGTCTCTTTTGAGGTAATCTCTGCTGATGAGCGGATAATTTATACGCTTTTTGGCACTATTTTTAGTATGTTTTTAGTACATTTTAGTTTTTAGTATGTTTTTATTAGTTTTTATTTAAAATTCACTTTTCTGGGCTTTACTATGAGTTTGTGTGTTTTTCTGTGATTTCAGGTAATTTCTGGCTGAAATTGAGGGACCTGAGCAAAAATCTGATTCAGAGGCTGAAAAGGACTGCAGATGCTGTTGGATTCTGACCTCCCTGTACTCGATGTGGATTTTCTGGAGTTACAGAAGCCCAATTAGTACGCTCTCAATTGCGTTGGAATGTAGACATTCTGGGCTTTCCAGCAATGTATAATAGTCCATACTTTGCCCGAGATTTGATGGCCCAAACCGGCATTTCAAATCAGCTTCAGAATTCTTGGTGTTTAACGCCGGAACTGGCACAAAAATTGCAGTTAAACGCCCAAACTGGCACAAAAGCTGGCGCTTAACTCCAGAAAAAGTCTCTACACATGAAAGCTTCAATGCTCAGCCCAAGCACACACCAAGTGGACCCCGAAAGTGGATTTTTACGTCATTTACTCATTTCTGTATATCCTAGGTTTCTAGTTCACTATTAATAGGACCTTTTGACATTGTATCTCTACCTCATGACACATTACATGTTTCTTATTGTATCTTCTACGGCATGAGTCTCTAAACCCCATGGTTGGGGGTGAGGAGCTCTGCTGTGTCTTGATGGATTAATGCAATTACTACTGTTTTTCAATCAATCACGCTTGCTTCTATTCTAAGATATCACTTGTTCTTCAACTTGATGAATGTGATGATCCGTGACACTCATCATCATTCTTACCTATGAACATGTGCCTGACAACCACCTCCGTTCTACTTTAGATTGAGTGAATATCTCTTGGATTCCTTAACCAGAATCTTTGTGGTATAAGCTAGAATTGATGGCGGCATTCAAGAGAATCCGGAAGGTCTAAACCTTGTCTGTGGTATTCTGAGTAGGATTCAAGGATTGAATGACTGTGACGAGCTTCAAACTTCTGAGGGCTGGGCGTTAGTGACAGACACAAAAGAATCACTGGATTCTATTCCAACCTGATTGAGAACCGACAGATGATTAGCCGTGCTGTGACAGAGTGCGTTGAACATTTTCACTGAGAGGATGGGAGGTAGCCATTGACAACAGTGAAACCCTACATACAGCTTGTCATGGAAGGAGCCTTGCGTGCATGAAGAAGAAAACAGTGGGAAAGCAGAGGTTCAGAAGATAGAGCATCTCCAAAACCTCAACCTGTTCTCCATTACTGCAAAACAAGTATCTATTTCATGTTCTTCTACTTTTCACAATTAAACCTGAGAATTATTGATATCCTGACTAAGAGTTACAAGATAATCATAGCTTGCTTCAAGCCGACAATCTCCGTGGGATCGACCCTTACTCACGTAAGGTATTACTTGGACGACCCAGTGCACTTGCTGGTTAGTTGTGCGGAATTACAAAAGTGTGATTGTGATTTCGTGCACCAAGTTTTTGACGCCGTTGTCAGGAATTGTTCGAGTTTGGACAACTGACGGTTTATCTTGTTGCTTAGATTAGGAATATTTTATTTTTGTTGGTTTAGAGTCTTTTATTTGAGTTTAGTTTCATATTTTAAGTTTGGTGTCTTCTTTGTGTTTTCTTTTAAATTTTCAAAAATTTGTGTTTGATTTTCTAAAAATTGTTCTTGGTGTTCATCTTGATCTTCAAAGTGTTCTTGGTGTTCATCTTGACATTCAAAGTTTTCTTGTTTGATCTCTTTGTTTTGATCTAAAATTTCTAAGTTTAGTGTCTTTTTGTTGTTTTTCTCTTTCCTCATTAAAATTTAAAAATCAAAAAAATATCCTTTCCTTATTTTACTCATAATTTTTGAAATTTTGCATTAAATTAGTTAAATATTTTCAAAATCATATCTTTTTTTTAGTCAAGTCAAAATTTCAAAAAAGTCAAATCTTTTTCAAAATAATTTTCAATCATATCTTTTTAATTGCTAATTCCAAAATCTTTTTAATTAATTATTTAATTTAGTTTTCAATTTGCTTTGATTTTATTTTTCGAAATTTTATTTTATTTTTCGAAATTTTATTTTATTTTATTATTTTCGGTCACTTTTAATTAAAATAAAAAAAATAAAAATAAAATAATATCCGCATCATCTCCCTTTCTCCATCATGGACCTAAGTGGAATTAAGCAGTCCAGAAGGACTCTGGGGTCATATGCTAACCCCATTACAGCTGCATATGGGAGTAGCATCTGTATACCTCCCATTAAAGCAAGCAGCTTTGAGCTAAATCCTCAACTCATTATCATGGTGCAGCAAAATTGCCAGTATTATGGTCTTCCATAGGAAGAACCTACTGAGTTTCTGGCACAGTTCTTACAAATTGCTGACACAGTACGTGATAAAGAGGTGGATCAGGATGTCTATAGATTATTACTATTTCCATTTGCTGTAAAAGATCAAGCTAAGAGGTGGTTGAATAACCAACCCACAGCAAGCATAAAAACATGGAGACAGTTATCAGACAAATTCGTGAATCAATTTTACCCTCCAAAAAGGATGACACAGCTAAGGCTGGACATCCAAGACTTTAAATAAGAGGATAATGAATCCCTTTATAATGCCTGGCAGAGGTACAGAGGTATGCTAAGAAAATGCCCCTCTGAAATGTTTTCAGAGTGGGTACAGTTAGACATCTTCTACTATGGGCTTATAGAAAAAGCTCAGATATCCCTAGACCACTCAGCTGGTGGATCGCTACATATGAGGAAGACGATTGAAGAGGCTTAAGAGCTCATAGATACTGTTGCTAGAAATTAACATCTATACTCAAGCAATGAGTCCTCTACAAAAGAAGAAGCTATGGCAGTAACTACTGATCCTAATCCTCAAGAACAGATTGTTGAGCTTAATCAGCAATTACTCCTGATGACAAAACAATTAGCAGAATTTAAAGAGCTGCTCCAAGAAACCAAAATTGCTAACAAGAATATAGAATCACAGTTGAATCAGACAAAATAGCAACTATCTAAACAGATAATAGAAGAATGTCAAGCAGTTCAACTAAGGAGTGGGAAGACATTGAATAATTCAGCTCAAAGTGGCAAAAAGCCAAGAAAGGAACAACTGACAGAGGATAACCAAACCACTACCCAAAATCCCTCTGAGGATAGTAAGAGCCCAGAGAGGAATGATTCTGGCATTCAAACGGCAGAAAAGGGTAAGAAAGGGGTAGCCAAGTCTGGCGTTCAAACGCCACAAAGGGGTCAGACACTTGCAAGTGCTGATAACAACCCCGTTAAGCAGGCTTCTCCAACCACTTCTGTAGGAAATAAACCTGCAGCAACTAAGGTTGAAGAATATAAAGCCAAGATGCCTTATCCTCAGAAACTTCGCCAAGCGGAACAGGATAAACAATTTGCCCGCATTGCAGATTATCTCAGAAGTCTTGAAATAAAGATTCCATTTGCAGAGGCACTTGAGCAAATACCTTCTTATGCTAAGTTCATGAAAGAGATCTTAAGTCATAAGAAGGATTTGAGAGAAACTGAAAAAGTGTTTCTCACTGAAGAATGCAGTGCAGTCTTTCTGAAAAGCTTACCAGAGAAGCTTCAAGATCCAGGAAGCTTTATGATACCATGCACATTAGAGGGTACTTGTACCAAGACAACTCTATGTGACCTTGGGGCAAGTATCAACCTAATCCCTGCATCCACTATCAGAAAGCTCGGCTTGACTGAAGAAGTCAAACCAGCCCGGATATGTCTTCAACTTGCTGATGGCTCCATTAAATACCCATCAGGCATAATTGAGGGCATGATTGTCAAGGTTGGGCCATTCGCCTTTCCCACTGACTTTGTAGTGCTGGAAATGGAGGAGCACAATAGTGCAACCCTCATTCTAGGAAGACCCTTCCTAGCAACTGGACGAACTCTCATTGATGTCCAAAAAGGGGAAGTAACCCTGAGAGTCAATGAGGATGAGTTCAAGTTAAATGTTGCCAAAGCTATGCAGCATCCAGACACATCAAATGACTTCATGAGCATTGATATTATTGACTCCTTGGTGGAAGAGATCAATATGACTGAGAGTCTCGAATCAGAACTAGAGGACATCTTTAAAGATGTTCAGCCTGATTTGGAGGAACTAGAGGAAATAAAAGAACCTCTGAAAATTCCTCAGGAAGAGGATAAACCTCCTAAACCCGAGCTCAAACCACTACCACCATCCCTGAAATATGCATTTCTGGGAGAAGGTGACACTTTTCCAGTGATCATAAGCTCTGCTTTAAATCCACAGGAAGAGGAAGCACTAATTCAAGTGCTAAGGACACACAAGACAGCTCTTGGGTGGTCCATAAGTGATCTTAAGGGCATTAGCCCAGCCAGATGCATGCACAAGATTCTCTTAGAGGATGATGCTAAGCCAGTGGTTCAACCACAAAGGCGGCTAAATCCAACCATGAAGGAGGTGGTGCAGAAAGAGGTCACTAAGTTACTAGAGGTCACTAAGTTACTAGAGGCTGGGATTATTTATCCTATTTCAGATAGCCCCTGGGTGAGCCCTGTCCATGTTGTCCCCAAGAAGGGAGGCATGACAGTGGTTCATAATGAAAAGAATGAACTGGTTCCTACAAGAACAGTTATAGGGTGGCGCATGTGTATTGACTACAGAAGGCTCAATACAGTTACCAGAAAGGAACATTTTCCTTTACCATTCATAGATCAGATGCTAGAGAGACTAGCAGGTCATGAATACTACTGCTTTTTGGATGGCTATTCAGGTTACAACCAAATTGCAGTAGATCCTCAGGACCAAGAGAAAACAGCATTTACTTGCCCTTCTGGCGTGTTTGCCTATAGGAGGATGCCTTTTGGTCTGTGCAATGCACCTGCAACCTTTCAGAGGTGCATGCTCTCTATCTTCTCTGATATGGTAGAGAAGTTCCTGGAAGTCTTCATGGATGACTTCTCAGTATTTGGAGACTCATTCAGCTCCTGTCTTGACCATCTAGCACTTGTTCTAAAGAGGTGTCAAAAGACTAACCTGGTCTTAAACTGGGAAAAATGTCACTTTATGGTGACTGAAGGAATTGTCCTTGGGCACAAAATTTTGAACAAAGGAATAGAGGTGGATCAAGCTAAGGTGGAGGTAATTAAAAAATTACCACCACCTGCCAATGTTAAGGCAATTAGAAGCTTTCTGGGGCATGCAGGATTCTACAGAAGGTTTATAAAGGATTTTTCAAAAATTGCAAAACCTCTGAGTAATCTGCTAGCTATAGACACGCCATTTATCTTTAATAAGGAGTGTCTGCAGGCATTTGACCTTTTGAAAGCTAAGCTGGTCACAGCATCAGTTATCTCTGCACCAGACTGGACACTACCATTCGAACTAATGTGTGATGCCAGTGACCATGCCATTGGTGCAGTATTGGGACAAAGGCATAACAAGCTTCTGCACGTCATTTATTATGGCAGCTGTATTCTAAATGATGCACAGAAGAACTACACAACCACAGAAAAGGAGTTACTTGCAGTGGTTTATGCCATTGACAAATTTAGATCCTATCTAGTGGGGTCCAAAGTGGTTGTGTACACTGACCATGCTGCTCTTAAATACTTACTCACAAGACAGAAAAGGGACAGAGAACCAGGTAGCTGATCACTTGTCCCGGATAGAACCAGTAGCTGGGGCGTCCCTCCCCTCTACCGAGATCTCTGAAACCTTTCCAGATGAACAATTGTTTGCTATTCAGGAAGCTCCATGGCTTGCAGACATTGCAAACCATAAGACTCAAGGTTCTCCTTCTACCACCATGGAGAGGAAGCATGAAGTGCTTCTCTCAAAACAGAGTCAAACAGAGCCCCCACAGTCAAACTCTAAGTTTGGTGTTGGGAGGCCGCAACCAAATTCTAAATGTGGTGTTGAACCCCCACATTCAAACTCTAAGTTTGGTGTTGGGAGGTTCCAACATTGCTCTGAACATCTGTGAGGCTCCATGAGAGCCCACTGTCAAGCTACTGACATTAAAGAAGCGCTTGTTTAGAGGCAACCCAATGTTATATTTATCTATTCTCCTTTGTTATTTTATGTTTTCTATAGGTTGATGATCATGGAAAGTCACAAAAACAATTGAAAAAGCAAAAACAGAATGAAAAACAGAAAGAAAAATAGCACACCCTGGAGGAAAAGCTTGCTGGCATTTAAACGCCAGTAAGGGCAGCAAATGGGCGTTTAACGCCCAGTCTGGCACCATTCTGGGCGTTTAACGCCAGAAAGGGACACCAGACTGGCGTTTAACGCCAGGAATGGGCACCAAGCTGGCGTTAAACGCCAGAAATGGGCACCAGCCCGGCGTTTAACGCCAGGATTGGCAAAAGGAGCATTTTTGCTCGCCACTTGGTGCAGGGATGAATTGTCCTTGACACCTCAGGATCTGTGGACCCCACAGGATCCCCACTTACCCGACCACTCTCTATCTTCTTTCTTCTTTTGCTCGAGGACGAGCAAACCTTCTAAGTTTGGTGTGGTAAAAGTGTTGCTTTTTGTTTCTCCATAACCATTTATGAAACCTAAGGCCGGAGAAACCTCTAGAAAGAGGAAAGGGAAGGCAAAAGCTTTCACCTCCGAGTCATGGGAGATAGAGAGATTCATCTCAAGGGATGCACTTTCCTCCACAAAACTATGAGGAGCAAATCAACACCTCCCTAGGAGAATTGAGTTCCAACATGGGACAACTAAGGGTGGAGTACCAAGAATATTCCATCCTCCTCTATGAAATTAGAGAATATCAAAGAATCATGAGAGAGGAGCAACAAAGAAAAGGAAGAGACATTGAGGAGCTCAAGCACTCCATAAGATCTTCAAGAGGAAGAACAAGCCGCCATCACTAAGGTAGACCCGTTCTTTAATTTCCTTGTTCTTTGTTTTTCTATTTTTCGAATTTTTATGCTTATGTTTATCTATGTTTGTGTCTTATGATCATTAGTGTCTTAGTGTCTATGCCTTAAAGTTATAAATGTCCTATGAATCCATCACCTTTCTTAGATGAAAAATGTTTTTAATCACAAAAGAACAAGAAGTACAGGATTTCGAATTCATCTTTGAAACTAGTTGAATTATTTTGATGTGGTGACAATACTTTCTATTTTCTGAATGAATGCTTGAACAGTGCATATGTCTTTTGAATTTGTTGATTAAAGAATGTTAAACTTGTTGGCTCTTGAATGAATGATGGAAAAGGAAAAATGTTATTGAGGATCTGAAAAATTATCAGATTGATTCTTGAAGCAAGAAAAAGCAGTGAATTCAAAAAAAATGAAAAGAAAAAAGAAAAAAAATTTTATAAAAAGTGATCCAAGGAAAAAAGAGTGTGCTTAAGAACCCTGGACACCTCTGATTGGGGACTCTAGCAAAGCTGAGTCACAACCTGAAAAGGTTGACCCAGTTATGTGTCTGTGGCATATATGTATCCGGTGGTAATACTGGAAGACAGAGTGCTTTGGGCCACAGCCAAGACTCATAAAGTAGCTATGTTCAAGAATCATCATACTTAACTAGGAGAATCAATAACACTATCTGAATTCTGAGTTCCTATAGATGCCAATCATTCTAATCTTCAAAGGATAAAGTGAGATGCCAAAACTATTCAGAAGCAAAAAGCTACTAGTCCCGCTCATCTAATTGGAGCTAAGTTTCTTTGATATTTTGGAGTCTATAGTATGTTCTCTTCTTTTTATTCTATTTGATTTTCAGTTGCTTGGGGACAAGCAACAATTTAAGTTTGGTGTTGTGATGAGTGGATA
>NC_029775.3:86671756-86672158 GCF_000817695.3 Arachis duranensis | reverse complement strand
AGTGGACCCCGGAAGTGGATTTTTACGTCATTTACTCATTCTTGTAAACCCTAGGTCACTAGTTCACTATAAATAGGACTTTTTGCTATTGTATCTTTATCTCATGACACTTTACATGTTTCATACTGTATCTTCTATGGCATGAGTCTCTAAACCCCATGGTTGGGGTTGAGGAGCTCTGTTGTGTCTTGATGGATTAATGCAATTACTACTGTTTTTCAATCAATCACGCTTGCTTCTATTCTAAGATATCACTTGTTCTTCAACTTGATGAATGTCATGGCAACCATCATCATTCTCACCTATGAACGTGTGCCTGACAATCCGTGACACTCATCATCATTCTCACCTATGAACGTGTGCCTGACAACCACCTCCGTTCTACTTTAGATTGAGTGAATA
>NC_029775.3:86670410-86671650 GCF_000817695.3 Arachis duranensis | reverse complement strand
AAGGTCTAAACCTTGTCTGTGGTATTCTGAGTAGGATTCAAGGATTGAATGACTGTGACGAGCTTCAAATTCCTGAGGGCTGGGCGTTAGTGACAGACGCAAAAGAATCACTGGATTCTTTTCCAACCTGATTGAGAACCAACAGATGATTAGCCGTGCTGTGACAGAATGCGTTGAACATTTTCACTGAGAGGATGGGAGGTAGCCATTGACAACGGTGAAACCCTACATACAGCTTGCCATGGAAGGAGCCTTGCGTGCATGAAGAAGAAAACAGTGGGAAACCAGAGGTTCAGAAGATAGAGCATCTCCAAAACTTCAACCTGTTCTCCATTACTGCAAAACAAGTATCTATTTCATGTTCTTCTACTTTTCACAATTAAACCTGAGAATTATTGATATGCTGACTAAGAGTTACAAGATAACCATAGCTTGCTTCAAGCCGACAATATCCGTGGGATCGACCCTTACTCACGTAAGGTATTACTTGGACGACCCAGTGCACTTGCTGGTTAGTTGTGCGGAATTACAAAAGTGTGATTGTGATTTCGTGCACCATCTGCCTAGTCAAGTCATCCAGTTCTTTGGTGAGCAATGGGGGTTCTTCCTCCCAAGTCTCATTACCAAATAACTTGTCATTTAGCTTCATGATTGCTCCAAGGTACTTAGCAACTTGCTCTTCAGTGACATCTTCGTCCTCTTCAGAGGAAGAATACTCATCAGAGCTCATGAATGGCAGAAGTAAATCCAATGGAATCTCTATGGTCTCAGTGTGAGCCTCAGATTCCCATGGTTCCTCATTAGGGAACTCATTGGAGGCTAGTGGATGTCCATTGAGGTCTTCCTCAGTGGCGATCACTGCCTCTTCCTCCTCTCCAAATTCGGCCATGTTGATGGCCTTACACTCTCCTTTTGGATTCTCTTCTGTATTGCTTGGAAGAGTACTAGGAGCGAGTTCAGTAATTTTCTTGCTCAGCTGACCCACTTGTGCCTCCAAGTTTCTAATGGAGGACCTTGTTTCAGTCATGAAACTTTGAGTGGTTTTGATTAGATCAGAGACCATGGTTGCTAAGTCAGAGTGGTTCTACTTAAAATTCTTTGTCTGTTGCTGAGAAGATGATGGAAAAGGCTTGCCATTGCTAAACCTGTTTCTTCCACCATTATTGTTGTTGAAACCTTGTTGAGGTCTCTGTTGATCCTTCCATGAAAGATTTAGATGATTTCTCCATGAAGGATTATA
>NC_029775.3:86667638-86670314 GCF_000817695.3 Arachis duranensis | reverse complement strand
GGATCATAAGCTTCTTCTTCAGATGAAGCGTCCTTAGTACTGCCTGGTGCAGCTTGCATTCCAGACAGACTTTGAGAAATCATATTGACTTGATGAGTCAATATTTTGTTCTGAGCTAATATGGCATTTAGGGTATCAATCTCAAGAACTCCTTTCTTCTGATTTGTCCCATTGTTCACAGGATTCCTTTCAGAAGTGTACATGAATTGGTTATTTGCAACCATTTTAATGAGTTCTTGAGCTTCTGCAGGCGTCTTCTTCAGATGAAGAGATCCTCCAGCAGAGCTATCCAATGATATCTTGGATAGTTCAGACAGACCATCATAGAAGATACCTATGATGCTCCATTCAGAAAGCATGTCAGACGGACACTTTCTGATCAATTATCTGTATCTTTCCCAAGCTTCATAGAGGGATTCACCTTCCTTCTGTCTGAAGGTTTGGACTTCCACTCTAAGCTTACTCAATTTTTGAGGTGGAAAGAACTTTGCCAAGAAGGCATTGACTGGAGTAGGTGTAGTAAAGTCACCCAGCACCTTCCTTGCATTGTTGGCATTGTTGTTGTTTTCGGCTGCCATGTCTTCTTCTTTGAAGAATTCTGTTAGGTCCTCTACAGAGAGTTGTGCTTTAGCTTCTCTTAGCTTTCGCTTCAAGGTCCTTTCAGGTTCAGGGTCAGCCTCAACAAGAATACTTTTGTCTTTGCTCCTGCTCATATGAAAGAGAAGAGAACAAGAAAATATGGAATCCTCTATGTCATAGTATAGAGATTCCTTGAGGTGTCAGAGGAAAAGAAAAATAGAAGGAAGAGGTAGAAGAATTCGAACTTAGAAAGATAGAGTTCGAATTGTGCATTGAGGAGGAGTGTTAGTCCATAAATAGAAGGATGTGAGAAGAGGGAAATAATTAAAGTAAAATATTTTAAAATAATTAAAAGAAATTTTGAAAAAATGGTAATTGATTTTTGAAAACTAAGATTGAAAAAGAAATAAAGTGATTCTGAAAAAGATTTTGAAATTGAAAATCAAAGAGATATGATTGAAAAGATATGATTGAAAAACAATTTAAAAAGATTTGATTTTTAAAATTAATGACCTGGCTAACAAGAAAAGATATGATTCAAATATTAAACCTTTCTCAACAGAAAAGGCAATATACTTGAAATGTTTGAATCAATCATTAATTGTTAGCAAGTATTTTTGAAAATGAAGAGAAATTAATTTTGAAAAGATATTATTGAAAAGATATGATTTGAAAAAGATTTGATTTTGAAAAATTTTGAAAACTTGAAAAAAATTTGCATTAAAAACAAAATCTTCCCTCTTGTGCATCCTGGCATTAAACGCCCAAAATACTACCCTTTTAGGCGTTAAACGCCCAGCCAGGTACCCTGGCTGGCGTTTAAACGCCAGTTTTCCTTTCTTACTGGGCATTTTGAACGCCCAGCTTTTTCTGTGTAATTCCTCTGCTGTATGTTCTAAATTTTCAATTCTCTGTATTATTGACTTGAAAAGACACACATTAAAAATTTTTTGGATTTTTAATAATGAGGAATAATCAAAATGAAACTAAGATCAAATAAACAATGCATGCAAGACACCAAACTTAGAAGTTTGTATACTACTGACACTAACAAGGTGAGAATGCATATGAGAAACAACAAAACACTCAAGACAAGAGAATTTAAAGATCAGAGCAATGAAATCATCAAGAACAAATTGAAGATCAATGAAGACACATGATTGAATTCAAAGAATGCATGTAATTGACACCAAACTTAAAATGAGACACTAGACTCAACAAGAAACATAAAATATTTTTGGTTTTTTTATGATTTTGAAATTTTTTTTGGATTTTTCGAAATTTATGTGGAAAAGAAAATAAGGATATCAAAATTCTTAATGAGAATTCTAGGAATCATGCAATGTTAGTCTAAAGCTTTAGTCTAAAGAAATTAGACATGGCTAGCCAAGCTTCAGCAAGATATTACATTCAAGAGCTAAATTGATGAAAATCAATCAGCTTTGGTGATGATAAAAACATCACCTTGAAACTCTAGAATTCATTCTTAAGAATTCAGAAGAAAAATACCTAATCTAAGCAATAAGATAAACCGTCAGTTGTCCAAACTCAAACAATCCCCGGCAACGGCGCCAACGAAATTGTGATCATCAATGGCACCATCAACATGGTACGCTCAATTGCAATCTCAACTCTTTATCACAACTTCGCACAACTAACCAGCAAGTGCACTGGGTCGTCCAAGTAATAAACCTTACACAAGTAAGGGTCGATCCCACGGAGATTGTTGGTATGAAGCAAGCTATGGTCATCTTGTAAATCTCAGTCAGGAAGATTCAAATGGTTATAGATGATTTATGAATAAAGCATAAAATAAAGATAGAGATACTTATGTAATTCATTGGTGAGAATTTCAGATAAGCGTATGGAGATGCTCTATCCCTTTCGTCTCTCTGCTTTCTTACTGTCTTCATCCAATCTTTCTTACTCCTTTCCATGGCAAGTTGTATGTTGGGCATCACCATTGTCAATGGCTACAGTCCCGTCCTCTCAGTGAAAATGTTCAACACACTCTGTCACAGCACGGCTATTCATCTGTCGGTTCTCGATCATGTCGAAATAGAATCCAGTGATTCTTTTGCGTCTGTCACTAACGCC
>NC_029775.3:86658938-86667194 GCF_000817695.3 Arachis duranensis | reverse complement strand
GTTTGGGCCATCAAATCTCGGGCAAAGTATGGACTATTATACATTGCTGGAAAGCCCAGGATGTCTACTTTCCAACACAATTGAGAGCGCGCCAATTGGGCTTTGGTAGCTCCAAAAAATCTACTTCGAGTGCAGGGAGGTCAGAATCCAACAGCATCTGCAGTCCTTTTCAGCCTCTGAATCAGATTTTTGCTCAGGTCCCTCAATTTCAGCCAGAAAATACCTGAAATCACAGAAAAACACACAAACTCATAGTAAAGTCCAGAAAAGTGAATTTTAAATAAAAACTAATAAAAATATAATAAAAACTAACTAAAACATACTAAAAACATACTAAAAATAATGCCAAAAAGCGTATAAATTATCTGCTCTTCAACAACCAAGGGATTTGAACTCGTGTAGCTGGAGTAAAGGTAACCCGGCTTTTAGTTAGAGAGGTAAATTCAAGGAGATGTTTTGGTGTAAGCAAGTGAAGATTTGAGTTCTTAATGGTTTATAATCAGAGTGGCACTGCAGAAATGCAGTGATTTTGGTGGCTCTAGGGTTGTAGTGACAAGAGAAAGGAGACTTGGGATATGGGATGGTTTTGAGGACTAAAGTAGGATCAAGGAATGGAAAGTGTGAGTGTGTGGTTTATGTTATAATGGATTACCTCAGATTAATAAATTGAGGAATTGATCCTGTAGAGCCTGAGGAATGGACTAATTATGCTTCTGAGCATACTCTGAGTTGTGTGTATATGCTATTTAGGATGTCTGCTTGACATATATAGCATAAATGTTCATGAGCATTACTTTTGGAGATTCGAACCACTACACATGAGATATTAAGACTGGTCACCTTAATATCAATTGTTCGGTGTGAACAAGACCCAAATGAGATCTCGTGTATGCGAGCAAGGTGCTACGGTTAATTTTACGGCTGCTCTGGAGAATATGGATGCCGTTGTGCAAGCTACTACTGAAGGGACGTAGCAAACAAACTAGGAACAGTGATGGAGGTGGTAATAGACTTGGTGGTGGAGATACCCAAGGGATTTGAACTTGTGCAGCTGGGGTAATGGTCAATAGCTTTTAGTTAGAAAGGTAAATTCAAGGATATGTTTTGGTGGAAGCGTGATGTGTGTTTATACCCTTTTCCCCTTCATTTTCTAGTTGTTTTTTGTTAGATTTTATTTAATTTTATTATATTTTAGTGGAAAAATCCTCTTTGGATACTACTTTGAGTTCTTTTGGTGTTTTTATGATTTCAGGTGAAATTTGGGCGAATTTGGCAGAGTTTTTTGCAAGAACAAAAAAAGGATAGTGAGATGATATCAACTCTGACCTCGTTGCATCCCAATGAGTATAACATGAGCTATAAAGGTCCAATTGATGCGATTTTAATGGCGTTGAAAAGCCAACTTCTAGAGCTTTCCAATGATATATAATAATTTATACTTTTTTTGGAATCACTGCCAAATTTGGCGCTAAATGTTGAGCCTGGCGTTTAGCACCCAAAAGCGACAGAACCAGTGCCAGAACTTCCCCCTCCCGGCGCTAAACACCCACCAAAATGCCAGAACTGCCCACTCTTGGCACTGAACACCCATTTGGTGTTAAACGCAGTAGTACAAGTCCAACCTCACTCATGGAGCATCTTTAGTTGGATTTAGTTCTTAATTGTTATCTTATCTTTTATTTCTGTAATTTTTATTTACAAATAAAATCTTTTAGGTTTAGAATTCAAATAAAAAGATTTGATTTGATCTAGATTTGATTTTATTTTGATTTAGTTTGAATTTAAATTCTAGTCTTAGAGGTTTTTTTTACTATAAATAGGGGACTTCCTTCCTCCCCAAAGAACACACTCGATCTCTCCTGGTTAAAGTTAGGAGCTCTATTTATTTCTATGGATTAGAACTATTATTCTTCTATTTTAATTAATATTTTGATTTAATTCTAAGGATTTTTTTGTTCTTAATCTTATGAATTCGGTGGAACGAGAGTATGACCCTTTTCTACTTGAGTTCTTGTGATTCTCGAGAGAGTTATCTTGCTTGAACTACAGCTTGAAAATAAATTCCTCCTAAATTTCTAATTACATGAACTAATTGGGATATGTGACACAAAATCATGTTAGCTTTGGGTAATTAGGGTTTTTGTGGTATTAAACTAGTTTTCTGAACATAACCCTCTAATCAGAATTGAGTGACCACGAGAGTGGCGATTGATGAGGATTAGAGGAGATTAAATCACTAAGAGATTAGGGTTTAATTACTTATGGTTTGCCATAGAATGAATCATTCATTATTAAAATAGTGGTAAGACATTTTAAATCTAGAAAATTAAACATCTCCGAAGCCTTAACCATTTTCTCACTGTTTTTACATCAATACTCTTATTTTGCTTTCTTATTCACTTATTTACTGTTTTATGCAATTTCAAACCACCAAACAATCTTTTTTGTTTGCCTAAATAAGCCAATCATTCAATCATTGTTGCTCAGTCCATCAATCTTTGTGGAATCGACCCTCACTCACCTGAGGTATTACTTGGATGACCATGTGCACTTGCCGGTTAATGAGCGGATAGTTTATACGCTTTTTGGAATCATTTTCATATAGTTTTTAACATGTTTTGTTTAATTTTTATTAAGTTTTCATAGGTTTTAGTGTTAAATTCACATTTTTGGATACTACTATGAGTTTGTGTATTTTTGTACAACTTCAAGTATTTTCTAGCTAAATTGAGGAGTTGGAGCAAAAGTCTGATTCAGAGACAAAGAAAGTACTGTAGATACTGTCTAGATCTGACCTCTTTGTATTCGGAAGAAGAGCTTTTCTGGAGCTACATACACTAGAAGATAGAATGGTCCTCCAATGGATGCTTCATAGCCTTATCAAGATTGAAACTCACTGTTCTTCCATCAATTTCAAAAGAGTAGGTACCCGAGAAAACATCCAAATGAAACCGGGAGGTTTTCAAGAACGGCCTCCCAAGCAAGATAGATGATGGTCTTCTGGAGTCATTAGGGGGCATCTCAAGAAATTAAAAATCAATTGGAAATGTCAACCCCTTAATGCTCACTAAGACATCTTCTGCAATGCCAACCACCGAGATTATACTTTTATCCGTCAAAACAAAACTGGTTGCCAACCTTTTCAACGGTGAAAGCTTCAATGCATCATAAACAGATAAAGACATAATGCAGACACAAGCACCTAGGTCATACATGCAATCAACAAATTGTATACCACCTATAGTGCAAGTAACCATACAAGGACCGGGATCACCATATTTCTCCAGTATAGCACCCATTAAAGCAGAAATTGAGCTACCCAAAGGAATAGTTTCTAAATCATGAATCTTCTCTTTAATCATGCACAAATTCTTTAGAAACTTATCATACTTAGGAACTTGGCGAATAACATAAAAAAGGAGAATAGTTACCTCAACTTTTTTAAAGATATCCACCATCTTGGGATCTAGCTCCACTTGCTTTTTAGTCCTCCTGGCTAGGTGTGGAAAAGGAATCGGAATAGCATCTTTCAAAACATTTTCTTCCTTAGAAACTCCATCCTTCGGTTGAGCATCTTATTCTCCAACCGCCTCTTGTACCTCATCCTCATCTTCAACATCTTCTACTTCAACAACATCTTCATCTTGAGTGGCTTCTCTTGAGCTTGGCTCCTCAGGACTCCTCTCTTACAATGTAGTGCCGGACCTTAAGGTGATGGCATTGATTCCACCCTTGGGGTTAGGTAAGGGTTGAGAGGGACGTGCACTAGAGCTTGAAGGTTGAGTATTGGAGGTAGAGAGTGGTTCCATACGGGATATAAGAGCTTGGAAAGTAAAGGTGAGACCGATGAGGCTCGAGGTAAGTGTAGTTTGAAACTCTTTTTGCCCTTGAAGAATAGAGCAAAGTGTTTCATCTTAGTTGGAGGAAGAAGGAGGGTAGGTAATTTAGGGGACTTGTGGTTGGGTGAGTTGAGGTGCTTGAGCTTGCCTTTGGTGAGGTGGTTGGTACCTTTGACCTTGGTTTTGTTATTAGGGAGAGTTTTGTTGATACCTATTGTTCCACCTTTGGTTTCTAGTGCATGAATCCCCACACTCCATACAGCTGTACCAGCAAATGCACTAGGTCATCCAAGTAATACCTGAGTGAGTCAGGGTCGATCCTATGAGGATTATGGTTTAAAGCAAGCTTTGGTTATCTTGAAGGTCTTAGTCAGGCGAAATCAAGAAGTTGTTGGTTTACATTTGGTTGAAGGCATAAAAGGAATAGTGTATAAAATACTTTGTAAATTTCAATGGAATCAGTAATAGGAATATGGTTAAGGATTGGGGTTGCTTTGTCTTTCTGAATCAGTTACTATCTCCTTTGCTTGTGAATGATTTCTTCTATGGAAGGTTGTATGTGATTAACACCGTATGGCGGTGATCATTAATCTCCTCTGCTTCAGATCAAACACTGTATGGCCGCGGTCATCCAATCTAAACAAGGGTGAAGCTCTAGTAGTTCATTTTCTTTGGTGATCCTACTCAAAACGCCACAGACAAGGTCGAATCTTTCGGATTAGAGAATGCTGCTTCTTTGGATTCTAGCCTCTACCACAGAGACCCTAATCTCCCCAAAAATTGGCTGAACTGGTGTCTTGAGAAGTCCCCAACGAAGTCATGGATTAGTCATCTGATAGATGTATAATCAAGCTGGCGGTTTGTGCTTTCCAGCCACGTATTCACACGAACCCAAGTAGACACGGGTGGTTGTCAGGCACGCGGTCTTAGTATGATGAAGTGAGCTTATTGTTATGGATCATCCCATCCACCATGTTGATGAACGAGTATACATCCTAGAATTAAATCAAACACGGATTGAAGGAAAATAATAATACTTTTATTAATTGATAGAACTCATCAGGGCTCCTCTCCTCAACCTAGGAGGTTTAGAAACTCATACTGATAGAAAATACAATGATAAAACAAAATGGTGTGCGTCCCCCTAATGGGGAATAATCTGATAAAATGTGTAAAAGTATTTAAATACTAAACTAATATCTAAGGATTACGTAAGAAAGGGTAAAATAGTCTTTTAGTGCTAAAATCCACTTTTGGGGCCCACTTGGTAAGTGTTTGGGCTGAGCTTGATTGAGATCCACATGCTAGAAGGCCTCTAGGGCATTGAACACTGGCTAGGGGGTCCTCTTTGGGCGTTTGGATGCTGGTCTCTTCTCCTTGGGCGCTAGACACCTGAAAGGGGGCAGGAGGCTGGCGTTGGACACTAGTTTTGGGCCTTCTAATCTGAAGTAAAGTATGAACTATTATACATTGTTGGAAAGCTCTGGAAGTCAGATTTTCATAGTCGTTGAGAACGCTCTATTTATACTTCTGTAGCTCCAGAAAAGCTCTTTCAAATGCAAGAAAGTCGGATCCGGACAGCATCTACAGTGCTTTCTCTGTCTCTGAATCAGACTTTTACTCCAGCTCCTCAATTTCAGCCAGAAAATACCTGAAATTACACAAAAATACACAAATTCATAGTAGAATCCAAAAATGTTATTTTTGTACTAAAACCTATGAAAACTTAACCAAAATTAAACAAAATATACTAAAAACTATATGAAAATGATGCCAAAAAGCGTATAAAATATCCGCTCATCAATAAGCGAAGGGCATATCAACTAAGACTTGATGTAAGAGTAAAATTAAAGAATAAGTGAATCGCATGAAGAGAAATTGTAGCATCAAGTTCAAATAAGAAAGAGTGGGTCATGAAAGACATGCAAGTTTATATCAATGCACAAAAGATGCAAGAGTCATAAAAATTAAGCATTGACCTAAAAATTTCATCACCCAATCAATATCAATTAAGTCACGAAGTACCAATTTGATCCAAGAAATATTCAATAGTTGAGTAGGAAAATTCAACACTAATGAAAAAAATATAGCAAACTTAGAAAAGAAAATAAGAATAAGCTACAAAAAAAATTAAAATGTAATGAATAAAAGCATGCAAATGCAATAGATAAAAGAAAAGAAAGAGGATAAAAAATGAGAAGTGGAAATTTGAAGAGAATGAGAAGAAGAAAGTAAGAAAAGAAGAAGAGAGAAGAAGAAAGGAGAGAAGAAAGAAGAAGCAAGGAGAAGAAACAAGGTAGAAACAGGGCACGAAGGCGATGCGCGCGCATGGGTCACGTGTGCGCGTGACCCAGAGGGACAGATGGGTGGTGCGTAAGCGTCCCCCACGCGTACCTGTTGATGTGTGGAAAACGATCCAACACAAAACTCACCGGCAAGTGTACCGGGTCGCATCAAGTAATAATAACTCACATGAGTGAGGTCGATCCCACAGGGATTGAAGGATTGAGCAATTTTAGTTTAGTGGGTGATTTAGTCAAGCGAATCAAGTATTGGTTGAGTGATTTGTGTTTAACAGGAAGTAAATGACAGTAAATGTAAAGGGGGAAGGGAGAAGTGCAGTAAATTGAAGAACAGGAAAGTAAATTTGCAGAAACTTAAAGAACAAGAAAGTAAATGACTGAAACTTAAAGTGCAAGAAACATAAACTGCAGTAACTTAAATGGCAAGAAAGTTAAATTGCTAGAAAGTAAAAGGGAATTGAGGTGTGGGATTGCAGAATCTAAACAAAGAAGAAGTAAATTGCAGCAATTGATTGAGCAGAAATTGAATCAGAAGCAAATAAGCATTCAAACAGAAAGGAAATAAAATGTAGCAGAGGTTCACAGAAGAACCAAAAGTAAAATTGGGTCTCAGATCTCAAGAGACTAGGTAGCAGAGCCTAGATCTCTAATTGCCTTCCTAGATCCAAGTTAACAAAGCAATTGACAAGAATTAAAAGAGAAAGCAGTAGAAGAACAGAAATCAGATTCAATTATGCAGAAAACAAATTGAAAAGAGTTTGAATGGGAATTGAGACAGAATTTCCTCAATTTCACACACCCAAAACTCAAAAACAGAAGAGTAGAATTGCCCAAGTAAGAATGAGGAAGGAGATCAGTCAATTCTCCCTTGATCCTCTTGGTGCTCGGACAAGTCTCTCAAGAAAGCTCAAAGAAAGATGAAAGTAGAATTCAAAAGTAAAGGTAAAAATCAAAAAATGGTAAAAGGTCCTAATTACATCAAACTAGCTTCTATTTATACACATTCTATTCTTGGATTTTGGGATTTAGATGGGCTTTTGATTTGGCGAAGAAATGAATTCAAATCGATTTTTAATTTGAATTTTTTTGGCCCATTAAAAGTCACTCCCAGGAGGCTGCCCTGCCCTTGTGAAGGGCAGGGCAGAAAATTGGTGCTTGGTGCATGAGATTGGTGCGGCCTTGGTGCGGCTGGTGCGAGTCTGGCGCGTCCTGGTGCGGCGAGATGCTACCCTGCCCGCGCCAAGGGCAGGGCAGAAAAATTTGGTGCTGCCAGGAGAGGATCGTGGTGCGCGCTGGTGCTGCCAGGGAAGGATTTGGTGCGCCAGATTTGTGTGTGGTGCACCAGGATACTGCCCTGCCCGCGCCAAGGGCAGGGCAGGAAAAGTTGGTGCTGCCAGGGACGAGCGTTGCGCGCCAGATGCTGCCAGGGACGAGAGTTGGTGCGCCAGATGCTGCCAGGGACGAGAGTTGGTGCGCCAGAATTGCTTCTTGGTGCGCCACACACAAGATTCTGCCCTACCCGCGCAGAGGGCAGGGCAATGCTCCCTCTTCCACGTCCCGTGTTCGAAACACGGCTTGGACACAAATTCAATTAATTTCCTTGGCTTCTTGGCATGGCAATCAACCTTAGTTCTTGGCTTCCTCATGGTTCCTTGTTCGATCCTTGTAGCATGCATGGGTGACATTTTTCCCTTGAATTTCTTCCTTAGAGAGCCCGATTCTACCCTCCATAAGGGCAGGGCAAGGTTCTCTTTCTCTTGGTCCCAAGGCACATTTTGTGCTCTGCCCTTGTAGTGGGCAGGGCAGAGTTGTCTTCCTTGGTTGGTTCTCTTATGTTGCCCTCCTAGAGAGCAGTCTGCCCTTGTGGAGGGCAATGTTGCCTCCCCCTTTGCCTGCGGCACGCTTCTTCTCTCCTTGGCCACGCTTTCCTTTCCTTGGGCTACACTTTTCTTTCCTTAGGCTACACTTCTTAGGCCACGCTTTTCCTTTTCTTTTCTTTTCTTCACCTACAATAAACCAAAACAACAACTCAAAGTATCACTAAATTCAAGAGGCTTATAAATCAATTAAAATTCAATTAAAATTAGCTTAAACCTCATGATTTAACATTAATT
>NC_029775.3:86654739-86658244 GCF_000817695.3 Arachis duranensis | reverse complement strand
CAATTTCACTTGCAACTAGATAAACACTTTAGCAAGACATACAAAGGTTCCCATGTTCGAAACAATACACAGCAGCAAAGATTAAGTTCAGATACAACCTTTGGAGTTGCAGCCCTTTGATTCTTCCTTCTGTTGTGTTCTCTTTGAGTTAAAATGCATAGTGTCTTCAATTGTTGACTCATGTCCTGCATAATCCTCAAAGTTGCATTCTCAAGCCCTTAATTATATGGTTAGTGTGTATAAACTGAGTGTGGCTCCAGGATTAATTTTTGGTGTAGGGACACCAAACTTAATTGTTTGCCACTACCTCAGATGTGACAAGTTAACCATAATTGAAACCATGTATCCTTGCTAAAGGTTAATGAAATTAAAGCTAGAAAACAATTCAACAGTTGAATAAAGTGTTTGATTGCTTGGAGCTAGAATCATGCAAGAGGTGAGAGTGTGTTTTTAAATGATATTTTTGGTGGAACACCAAACTTAGAAGTTTTCATTCTCCCTCAAATTGTTTTGGTGTGCAACACCAAACTTAGCTCCTTGCAAGGCATATCAATTACTCAACATTTTTATTGAAAAATCTATGAAAAGAAACTACCTCAGGTTGGGTTGCCTCCCAACAAGCGCTCTTTTATTGTCACTAGCTTGACATCTTCATTTTTGCTTATCATGGAGGTCGAAAATCACAGTGCCTTAGCTTGTCTGTCTTCACTGTGAACTTCCTTCCGGTTTCCTCTTTGATGACTTCTATAAATTCTTGTGGAAGGATCTTAGTCACAGTATAGTGATCAGACAACTGTGGGGATACCTTCATGGTTTGACTATTGATCATCACTCGATCCCCTAGTGAAAACTTTCCAGTGAGGATTTTTTGCTTTTCTTTAGTTCTATCCTCTGCTTCTCTTTGAAGGAATTCTCTGTTGTGTTTTTCTTGGCTGGTACTTCCTTTCTCATTGTCCTCTATGATCCTTTTCCATCCTTCCTTCTTTGTAGCATCTTCGTTGTTAGTTGGTTTATCTTCACTGGTTCTGAAGAAAATATTTGGTTTCTTCTCACCCCTTTCTGCCAAGTGCTTTGCCAATTGAGCTATCTGCTCCTCAATTCCTCTCATTAACATCTCTTGGTTCCTTGTTGTTTCCTCTTGATGTTTCATCATTCTCTCCATTAGGATCTCCAAGTTTGTGATTCTCTGAGAGTCTTGTGAGGTTGGTTGGTTATGACGTGTTGAAGGTAGGAAGGGTGGGTGTGGTGGCGGCATGTAGTGGTTGTTGTTGCTGTAATGGTGTTTTTGATGGTTTATGAAGTTCGGGTGGTTATAATGGAATTCCCTTGGTCTGTGATTTTGGTACTCACTCCTTCTCCAGTTGAGATGGGTTTGGGAGTGTCTGTGTTGTGAGGGCTGGCTTTGAATGGTATTAGTGGATGTGTGATATTGATTGTTTGTGATCATGAGGTTGTCTTGGTGGAAACTTCCTTGTTCTTGATGTTGAAACTCCCTCATTCTTAGATAGGAATGGGGTCTCCATGGTGGAAATTTGGCATTCACTGCAGCAGATGTTTCCATGTTTTGCTGTGGTTGAGGATGCATTTGTCTGTTTAAGTCTTTGAACGCATTCACCCCTTCACTATTCATTACTTCTTTTTCTGAGATTGCATTTTGTGGTTTCTCAAATGACTGTTGGTTGTTGACTCCTTTGTTATCGAGGTCTGCAATTCCTTGGGCAGTTGTTGTTGCTTTGAGTAGGCCATCTGAGAAGTAATCCACTGCTTTTCTTGTTTCTGGGGTCAATCCTTCATAGAAAGCTCGGAAGCCCACTTTATCAGTCGCTTTCTTGTACCTTTCCCAAGCCTTAAAGAGTGATTCTTCGTCCCCTTGTGTGAATAGAGGTTCCTCCTTTTTCAGCTGGATGATCTGTCTAGATGAGGTGAATTTGGCCAGAAATTTGGTAACCAAATCATCCCAACTAGTGATACTTCCTTGAGGAAAAGTTTCAAACCATTGTGCAGCTTCACCCTTTAATGAGAAGGGGAATAACAGGATCTTATAAGTGTCATGATCTGGACCATCGGTTTTGACTGCATTACAAGTCTTCAGAAAAGTGGATACGTGATGCTGAGGATCTTCCGATGGATTTCCGTCATAAGAACAATTGTTCTTGATGAGTGTAATGAGTGGTGGCTTCATGTCATGATACCCTTTGTCTGTAGAAACTTGATTTCCTGTGATATGCAAACAATCAGGATGACCAAACAACAACACGCTTGAGAATTAAGTGCAGTTATTTGAGATAAATTGTTAGTGAGTTAATAGAGGCAATTTCTCAAACAGTTAGTGTGTTAGTAGGAATTAGAATAACAGAAAAAAATGCTTAATCTAGACCTCCACTTCACTTAATCATTGTCAATCTATTTCAATCCCCGGCAACGGCGCCAAAAACTTGATGTGTGGAAAACGATCCAACACAAAACTCACCGGCAAGTGTACCGGGTCGCATCAAGTAATAATAACTCACATGAGTGAGGTCGATCCCACAGGGATTGAAGGATTGAGCAATTTTAGTTTAGTGGGTGATTTAGTCAAGCGAATCAAGTATTGGTTGAGTGATTTGTGTTTAACAGGAAGTAAATGACAGTAAATGTAAAGGGGGAAGGGAAAAGTGCAGTAAAGTAAAGAACATGAAAGTAAATTTGCAGAATCTTAAAGAACAAGAAAGTAAATGACTGAAACTTAAAGTGCAAGAAACTTAGATTGCAGTAACTTAAATGGCAAGAAAGATAACTGGCTTGAATATAAAAGGGGTTTGAGGACTGGGATTGCAAAATCTAAACAAAGGAGAAGTAAATTGCAGCAATTGATTGAGCAGAAATTAAATCAGAAGCAAATATCATTCAAACAGAAAGAAAATAAAATGCAGCAAAGGTTCACAGAAGAACCAAAAGTAAAACTGGGTCTCAGGTCTCAAGAGACTAGGTAGCAGAGCCTAGATCTCTATTTGCCTTCTTAGATCCAAGTTCACAAAGCAATTGACAGAAAATTGAAGAAAAAGCAGTAGAAGAACAGAAATCAGATTCAATTATGCAGAAAACAAATTGAAAAGAGTTTGAATGGGAATTGAGACAGAATTTCCTCAATTTCACACACCCAAAACTCAAAAACAGAAGAGTAAAATTGCCCAAGTAAGAATGAGGAAGGAGATCAATCAATTCTCCCTTGATCCTCTTGGTGCTCGGACAAGTCTCTCAAGAAAGCTCAAAGAAAAGTGAAAGTAGAATTCAAAAGTAAAGGTAAAAATCAAAAAATGGTAAAAGGTCCCTAATTACATCAAACTAGCTTCTATTTATGCACTTTCTATTCTTGGATTTTGGGATTTAGATGGGCTTTTGATTTGGCGAAGAAATGAATTCAAATCGATTTTTAATTTGAATTTTTTTGGCCCATTAAAAGTCACTCCCAGGAGGCTGCCCTGCCCTTGTGGAGGGCAGGGCAGAAAATTGGTGCTTGGTGCAT
>NC_029775.3:86625685-86654339 GCF_000817695.3 Arachis duranensis | reverse complement strand
CCTAATGTTGCTCTCCTAGAGGGCAGTCTGCCCTTGTGGAGGGCAATGTTGCCTCCCCCTTTGCCTGCGGCACGCTTCTTCTCTCCTTGGCCATGCTTTCCTTTCCTTGGGCTACACTTTTCTTTCCTTAGGCTACACTTCTTATGCCACGCTTTTCCTTTTCTTTTCTTTTCTTCACCTATAATAAACCAAAACAACACTCCAAGTATCACTAAATTCAAGAGGCTTATAAATCAATTAAAATTCAATTAAAATTAGCTTAAACCTCATGATTTAACATTAATTCCATGGTGGTTGCTTGATTTAGAAAAGTTATGCATTTTCACTCCAAATCACTTACTTAGGATGCAAGAAAGTGCATAAATGCTAACAAAACAAGTGAAATTAGCTTGAAAAATGGGTATATGATGACTTGTCATCACCTGTAAGATGCAGAAAAAGGGAAGGTGACGCATACGCGTGGGCATAAATCGTGCTCTTCGCACAAAAGCCGCACAACTCTCTGGTTTTTGTACCAGGAGTTCCAACATAAGCATATGACGTGTGCGCGTCGTCTACGCTCATGCGTGGAGCTACGAAAAATACTAAGTAACGCGTACGCGTAAAAGGCCCTCCTCCCCTTAATAGATGAGAATTCATGTTGATTTAGAATCAATCAAAACAAGAATCACTTCGTTAGTAGCATAGTCTAAACCAACAATGAATCCTCATGATCAAATTTTAAATTCAAATTAAAATAACCGAGAGTATTAAACCTTGGATCGTCTTTCCTAGGAGTTGCAATTAAGTGTACAATTATTGGCTATGAGAGAAAGCATGGGGAATTGTGAATGCAAGAGAGAAGCAAGAAATTAAAATGCAAGGAATGTAAATAAGCATGCAAGGAATTAAAGGAAAGCAAGTAAAGGAAATGAAAATTGAAATTAAATGACAAAAAGAGCTCTTGGTGAGGATTGTAGAATTAAGGATTCCTATCCTAGTTATGGATCACAAACATGGCAATTCTGTGGAATTAATCCCAATTAGTCAATCCTACTTGAGAATTAGTCAAAAGGGCATAATTGATTCCAATCCCTAAGTCCTAAGTCAACACTAGTGGGTCACTTAGAGTCAAGGGAAACCAAACCAGTTAACAATCCTCACACAATGTGGAATGGACATACATAACTCAATTCCACCCAAACACCCAATTTCTCAACCAAAAGTGTGAAAACTAAACATGCAAGAAACTAAAAGTTAAAGCAATAAAAGTCAAAGCAAGGAAAATTAAAATGCAAGAAACATCTTGGCAACTAATTGAGAGCTAAGATTACCTATCCTAGGCATTGACCACAAACACATGATGATTATGAAGAGTTAATCCTACTTAGTCAACCCTAACATCGAGGATAAGTCAAATAGGCATAGTTGATTTCAATCCATAAGTTCTATGGCAACACTAAGGGTCACAAAGAGTCAATGGAAACCAAATCAACTAACTACTTTAATGTATCAAATAAGAACGGACAACAATGACTTAAGGATCACCAAAGTCAACAATTTCAAGGCAAGAGTGAAGAAAAATAGTGAAAACTAAGCCAAGCATTTTATCAAACACTTGGTGTGCAGGAAAATAAAATAACATTAAATTGCTTTAAAAATAAATTCTAAAGCTACCAAAGCAAGAAAATAACAATAATAACTAGAGAAAGTAATAAATGAACATGAAACATAAATTTACATTAATTAAAATTAAAATAACAAGATTGTTCATAAAATGGAAAATGACATAAAAGAGAAATTAACAAAAGAAATGAAGAAGAACAAGATAAAAGATCATGAAAACATAAATGAAGCTACATCAAAACAAGAATTAAAAGTAGAAATTGTAAGAAATTAAACTAAGAAAACCCTAATTCTAGAGAGAATGGGGAGCTTCTCTCTCTCTAGAAAAACTAAACAAAAATATGTAAAAACCTAAATCTAGGTGCTCCCCCCTCATCCTTCTTCAATTTAGCTTGAAATAGCTTCAGAAATAAGTTGGATTGCGTTTTGGGGCCCAAAAATCGCTGCCTGCGAGTTATAATTAATGAGGTCACGTGTCAGGACCTGTGCATACGCACAGGTGTGTGCGTACACACACATGCTGAATCCCGACTTGTGCATACGCACAAGTACCTATGTGTTTGCACACTTAGACTTATGTCCACTATATCAAATTGTGTATCATTTTGAAGCCCCGAACGTTAGCTTTCCAATGCCACTAGAACCACCTCATTTGGACCTCTGTAGCTCAAGTTATGACCAATTTAGTACAAGAGGTCAAGACTGGTAACTTTCCAAATCCATCATTTCTTGAATTCTTCCACTTTGCATGCTTTACTTCCACTTTCTCAAGCCATTCTTGTCTTCAAAATCTTAAATCACTCAAACAAATATATCAAGGCATCAAATGGTAGAAAAGTGAAATAAAATTAGCAATTTAAGCATGAAAAGCATGTTTTTCACAACAGTTAGGAAAGAATTCACAAAAGCATGCTATTTCAATGGATAAGTGCAAGAAAAGTCAATGAAATCCACCCAAATAGAGCAAATAAATACCATAAAATATGGATTCATCACATTCCCACACTTAAACAGTAGCATGTCCTCATGCTATACCAAAGGAAGACAAGAAGGGGAATCAACATTTATTCAATGTAACTATCTATATCCAATCTACCTATATGTATGTAACTATACTATCTAACTATATATATTTATTTAATTAGTCCAAATAAATCAATTTCCAAGAAATCATCTACATACAATCAAGGGCTAAAGCAATTATAACCAAATCCTATTCACAATTGAATTGAGTCATAAAAGAATTTAACCAAACTTGTAAAATAAGCAATGATCATAGGTGGAAATATGGAATTGAGTAATTGAACCCCCACCGGATATGTGTATGCACTCTAGTCACTCAAAAGTGTTTAGGGTCAATCCACTCAACAAAAATTTAATGTACATATGCAAAAATCATGAGGTCTTTTTAAGGTTGTAATGGGGCTAAGGGTAAAGGTAAGGATATAGATATGGCTAAGTGAGCTTGCATTTGAATCTTTGATTAACCTAAGTTCTCACCTAACACATACACAACCTATACAATTTTAATACCAAGCTTAGCTACCCAAAATCTCACTTTTACATATATACACACACTCATGTATCAATTTCAATTCATCACATATGCATTGATTTTTTTCTTTTTCTTTTTCTTTTTTTTTCAAGAACATAATATATATACCAACTCATCAATGCATATGGTTTCTATAATATTACATGAATATGCACCCAAATTTCCAAGACTTTTCAACAAGAATAAAGTACCTATTCATCAACCAAAGTTCCCACATTTTCCCCACACTTAAACATCACACACTCTCACTAACTTAAGCTACTCAAAGATTCAAATAGGACAATTAATTATTTTTCGCTTAAGGTTAATGATGTGGCAAAATAAAGAACAAAAAGGGGGCATTCATAGGCTCAAAGTGGCAAACAAAGGTGAATGAAATGGTAGGCTATTTAGGTTAAGTGAGCTATAAAGAAATAATAGCCTCAATCACATAAATGCATAAATATACATTAAACAATGGATATATAGAATTAAACAAACCCAAGATTACAATCATAGAGAAGAGCAACACACAAGAATGAAATAAGTGGTTAAATGATGTAACCACACAACAAGGCTCAAAAACTCACATGTTGTATGTTCTTTAACTAAAAAAAAATCATATTCCACAATGTATAAATCATGCAAGTTTCAAAAGATTTCAGCTCAATTAAATTTGAATTTCAATGCCCTGTATAAAAAGTAAGCTTCTTGGAAATTTCATTAATTGACTAACATTTATTCTATATATGTATATAGTGTGATTGGATGAAAAAGGTCAAAAATCCTAAGTTTAATTCCTAATTTCAATCAAATCAAAATAGCAAGTGTATAGGAAATCAAACTTAGGTGCAATCATTACATAATCCCAAATCACAATCAAGACTAAATACCAAAAAGAACATATGTACAAGCCAAAATTAAGAGCAAAAATATCAAAATATGCATAACTATTATATAATACTAATTGCAAGGTGTTGAGAAAGAGAGATTTATGCCCCAAAGTTGTAGATCCTCCCCCTCACTTAAACGTTGCACTGTCCTTCGTGTATGCACTTAATCCAAGGGGGTGAAGAGATGCTTTAAGAGGCTCCACCTTTAGCTGGTAGGCACCGGGGCTCTGGATTGCTGTAGAAAACAAGAATTGAGGAGAAGGTCATAATAGTGTGGTATGATAAAAGACAATGTGTGTATTCTAAGTGTGCACAGTTTAGAACATAACACATTGACCGGGTAGAACGGTAACCACATAATCAAAAGAAAAAGCATGTTCCTCAATTAAATAGCCTAGGGTGCAAGTAAAGATTAAGCAAAACTTAAGCCACAAGCAAACCTAGGTGACCACAACTAGAGTGAATTGAGTTTTAAAGATATTGGATATTGAAATTGTGCAAGTGAAAGCGCAAGATTAATAAAAATTAGCGCAACTATCAATAGCCAATTTAATTATGAAAAGAGACTACTTATTTATCCTTAAGAATAATGAAATAATCACTTGTATAAGGTGCTTGTTACAAAAAGTGACAAGCCTTGATAAGAATCAAGTCAAGTCGACTCAAAAAAATGCAAAGCATTAACAAGGAACAAATACCTTGTTATGTGATTATATTCACTTAAAAACCATGATGAATAAGTAGTTCAACTTAATTCACTAAATTCATTATGCACTTATAAAAATTTCACCTAATATGAAACAACATGTAAACGTGCAAAACCAATTAGGTGCTAGTAATTTAAAGCAAGGTATAAGTGCATTGATGAAATTTAATTAAGAAGCAACCCAATCAACATTAAGCAAACACTTGTAACTTATTTAATTAACAAACAACTAAACAAAAACTAACATAATTATCAAAATAAAAATGAAATGCAAGCAAAGCAAATTAAAACAAGTAGAAAAGAAGGCAAAAGCAAGAGAAGAAAGGGGTGGAAGAAGGAAAAAGAGAAGAAGAAGAAGAGAGAAGACAAGAAAATAAGTGTAGAGCTGAAAAACAGGGGCGTGTGTATGCACAGGTATGTGTGCGTACGCACACTAGGCGGAACAGGGGAGGTGTGTGCTCGCACAAGGTGTGCGAGCGCTCTGAGCAAAGAGGGTCTCAAGAGGTGTGCATACGCACAATCGTGTGCGCACGCATAGATGACTTTTTTTCAGAAAATGAAGCGTCAAAATTGCCAGCTATCTCGCCGTCTATGCGTATGCACACAGGTCCGTGCACGCGCACAAGAGGCAAAAGAAGGGGATGCGGATGCACAAGGTGTGCGAACGCTCTCAACAGAAGGGGTATAAGCTGGTGTGCGCGCGCACAGGTTTGTGCACACGCACAGAACACGAAAATTGGGGTGGTGTGCGTACGCACAGGTGTGTGCGCACGCACATGCTTTGTTTTTCTCAAAAAGTTTTAGTGTTCCAAGGCACCAAACATGACATCCAAAATAGTGTTTCAACCCCACAACTTATTATTCATCAAAAACACATGATCTAAACTAAAATCTAATCAAATTAAGCTTGAAATTAAACTAAACCTAAGCTATCTACAAGAGACAAAAAGCAATAAATTGAAACTATGTACAAAGAAAGGGTTAGAAAGGTGTTACCATGGTAGGGTGTCTCCCACCTTGCACTTTTGTTTATTGTCTTTAAGTTAGACTTATGGGGAGCTTTGATCTTGTGCTTATATTCATCATAGAGCTTCCAACAATGCTAGAATCTCCACAATTCCCAATTGATTGCACCAAGTTTGGATGGAGTGTCCAACAAGCCATGAGCTCCAACAAGAAAAACAAAAGGCATGCAAGAAAAACATATTCACAATAGCAAACATATTCACAATAGAAAACAAAAGGCAAGATATTCACATATTAACATATTCACAATCAACCAAAAATAAGCAAGCAACATATGTATAATCAATCAAAAATCAAGCTATTTACATATGCACATATTAACAATAGCCAAAAACATACACCATTGCAACTCCCTGGCAACGGCGCCAAATTTGATAGATGAGAATTCATGTTGATTTCGAATCAATCAAAACAAGAATCACTTCGTTAGTAGCATAGTCTAAACCAATAATGAATCCTCATCATCAAATGTTAAATTCAAATTAAAATAACCAAGAGTATTAAACCTCGGGTCGTCTTTCCTAGGAGTTGCAATTAAGTGTACAATTATTGGCTATGAGAGAGAGCATGGGGAATTGTGAATGCAAGAGAGAAGCAAGAAATTAAAATGCAAGGAATGTAAAAAAGCATGCAAGGAATTAAAGAAAACCAAGTAAAGGAAATGAAAATGGAAATTAAATGACAAAAAGAGCTCTTGGTGAGGATTGGAGAATTAAAGATTATCCTAGTTATGGACCACAAACATGGCAATTGTGTGGAATTAATCCCAATTAGTCAATCCTACTTGAGAATTGATGCATGAAAACTTGTCTCTTAACAAATTTACCTTCGGCAAGTATACCAAATTGTCGTCAAGTAATAACTCACAAAAGAGTGAGGTCGAATCCCACAGAGATTAACGGATTAAGCAATCAATGGTTAATTGATTATCCTAGTTAGACGAATCATATTGGAGTGATAAGTAACAAGAAAATGTAAATGGCATAAAAGTAAAGAAAGCAATAAAGTGCAAAAAAGTAAAATGGCAAGAAAAGTAAATGTAAGAACTAAAAATAAAATGAACATTGGGATCAAGAGATATTGTAATCCTCCGGATCAAGTTCATTCTCATCTCTTCCTCAATCAATTCATTCATTGATCTCCTTGGCAATCTTAAGTGATTAGGTCCCAATTCCTTGGTAATCTAATCTCTCTAAGCTTGAACAATTTTCCAATTCCTTGATTTAATTGCTCATGGGAAGAGATGAAGTTTGGTCACTGATTATACCACACATATTTCCAAATCAAAGTGTTGGTAAGGTTAAATGTCACAATACCCATCCAAACCCCAATTTGGTCCAACATGAGAAAGCATTTCTAGTATGATCTCCTCATCCCTTTTCCAAGGCTCAGAGGAGATCCAATTATGGAGAGTTTCTTTCCCAAGATAACAATCCAATTAGATGAAGATCGAAAGCTTTCTAGTAAAATCAAGAGAAAAGAAAGAAGAAGAATAAGAACTACAATTGATCCATTGAATCACAATAGAGCTCTCTAACCCAACGAGAAGAGTTAGTTGATCATTACTCTACCAAAATATAAAAGAAAGAAAATGCAGAAAAGTAAAGATGAAGATTAAAACTAACATTGAAACTTCCAAATTCATAAATGAAAAGTACAAAGAAAAGAAAGAGAAGGAAAAGTGTATGAGGGGAGGGAGTCCGAAGACCCCTCTTCAATCCCCAATCTCCAGCCTTTCCGTCTAAAAAACCACTTGAATGTACAAACTAAGGCCTTTATATAGGCTCTCCTAAATTACAAAATGAAATTAAAAGTAAATTACAATTAAATGAAAATTCCTATTCTAGATGCTTCTTGTGGCCTTGATTGGTTGACACTTGTGGACTTGCTTCCTTGAGGTTGGGTGGTCCTTGAAAGAGAAGTGATCAAATTGAGGCCCATGGTGAAATGCTGCCCAGTTGGTGTTTTTAGGGCTTAAAAGATGCCTCTTGTTTGTGCTTCAATTTCATGTCCACTATAGACTATTATATATCTTTGGAAATCTATGAATGTCAGATTTCTAACGCAACTGGAATCACCTCAATTGGATCTTTGTAACTCAAGTTATACTCCTTTGAAGTGGACATGGTCGCTGGCATAGTCGCTAGCATTAATGGAAAACGTGAGTCCCGATAACGCTAGCGACCAGGGGCTTCATATTTCCAGGTTCTGGAGCTCAAAATCAATATCCACCCCATACTATTATATATTGTTGGAAAGCTCTAGATGTCTACTTTCCAACGCCTTTAAAAGCGCATCCTTTGGAGCTCTTCAACTCGAGTTACATATCTTGGAAGGTGAAGAGGTCAGTTGGCCTTACTACAGGTTGATACCATGTTCATCTTTGCACTTTCGGGGCAGGTTTTCTACCTCAAATTTAGTTTCAACCATGTAGTTCCATATATGCTTGGAAAGCTCTGGAATCCTACTTTCCAATGCCGTTGGAATCACCTTATTTAGAGCTTTGTGGCTCAAGTTATGCGTGTTTGAAGAAGGCATGGTCAGGCTGCCAGGTGGGACTTTTGCCCACGTTAACTACCACGTTAATTTAGTTAACGTAGAAGTTAACGTGGGTCTTTTTTGCCTCGCCAACGTTAGTGGCACTCACTTTTTCCACTAACGTTGGCATCTCCCTTTCCTTCCACGTTAACTACCACGTTAACTTAGTTAACGTGGCTGTTAACGTGGGTCTTTTTGCTTCGCCAACGTTAGTGGCACTCACTTTTTCCACTAACGTTGGCATATACCCCTTTCACAAGCATTATGAGACTCACCTTTCCCATTAATGTTGCTTGGTGCCTTTTGTCCCTACGTTAGAGTTCACGTTAGTGTAGCTTACGTGACTCTTAACGTGGGTCTTCCTTGCTAACGTTCCATGCTCTCCTTCTTCAAAGTTAATGCCACTAACTTTTCTCACTAACGTTGGGGCTTTCCTTCCTTCCACGTTAGTGCTCACGTTAGTGTAACTAACATAGCCACTAACGTGGCTCTTCTCTTCTTCTTTTGGCCTGAAATCAATCAAACAAAGTGCATCAAAGTCTTGCTCTTAATCATGGGATCATGCATCATCTAATTTATCATTCAATTTATGCATAATTCTCATGAAATCATTCAAAATTCACAATGTTTGATTGAATCATGGTATGATTGCATTTTCAACCAAATACTTGCTTATTTTCTAAGAAAATGCATGAAACCAACCTAAAGCATACAAAAAATGGCTAGTAAAACTAGCCAAGATGCCCTGGCATCACAACACCAAACTTAAATCTTGCTTGTCCCCATGTAAAAAAAGAACTATGCACAAAGAATTCTCTTATTTGGAATGTATTGAAGAATTGCTTATGATGCCTTAGTGGGTGAAGTGAATAAGTGACAGTGGGGTGAACTCTAATTTGTATGCTTATGCAAGGATTCCAGTGCTCATTAGTCCTCACATTTTGGAAGTCTTAGATCTTAGGACTTTCATTCAAATAATATTATGGAAGTCTCTTTATAGATTGTTACCTTGAAGCAGCACTTATTTTCTAGCATTTTTCTTTCTTTTTTGGGATTTGGCCTCGACTCTAGGTGTCATGTATCAAAGCGGCTTTTTAAGATAAGCTTTCAATCAATACTCCCAAACCAGTTGGTCTAAGGTATTAGGTGTTGAAGCACCCCTTAGGATTTACTTGCTCAAGCCTCTTTCTTTGGTACAGATCTACCACAAGCATTTAACTAGGACAATAACTCTTTGAGTTCTTGTTTCTTTCTTTTTCTTCCTAGTAATTGATGCTCAGAGCCTTGGGCTTGTTCTTTGTTTTTTTTTTCTTTTGTTACTGCTTCTTGGATCAATAGATGTTTGAGAAATTCCATAATACTTCTCTAAACTTCATTTCCTGTCTATGAGCTCCCATGCAAGTTTTCATAAACATGCAACCTCAATACACAATCATACAATCAGAACCTCCACTCCTCTTAATCTTTTGCCTGCCCCATGATTTATAAAATTCTTCAACATTTTCCTTTGCAAGTAAAACTCAAGATGATAATCATGATATCATGGTAACATGTCACAAATCAAATATCAAATTATGCTTATTCACAAGGAGTAATCACACATGCATACAAAGAAAATAGAAGACAATCATGCAATTTAAAGTGCTGGAAATAAGTAAGAGGAGAAAGGAACTTTACCACCTTGTAGTTTATCTTCATCATTGTTGCCCTTTTCCTCCTATTCTTTCCCTTCCCACACCAAACTTACAATGCTTGCTTATACTCAAGCAACAATTAAAACAGTGGTGATGGGGTCTATGATGGATCATGAATGTCTTAGAATGAAGTGTGAGTACGCTTGTATTTGATACAATAAAGGCACAAGAGATACAAACAGAGACATTTTGATTGCATTAATAAGTGGTGTGCTTGGTACCTTGCATGAAAAATAAGTGGCAACACCAAACTTAGTGTGACACTCTTAATTTAGAATGTTGCAAGTACCCAGTGAAGATTAAAAATCAAATTGTTGCATGGCAACACCAAACTTAGAATGCAATCATATACCAAATTATTGAAAGTAAACTAAGCAAAGCAAGGAAATGTTACCTACGGTTGGGTTGCCTCCCAACAAGTGCTCTTTTAATGTCATTAGCTTGACATGTTGTTCATGACTTTCTTCCTCTTCTTCCAGTTTGTTAAGAGGAATGACCTCAAGATGAAAGAGGAGCCAGTTAATGCCCCTTGCTTAGAGTGCCTCTCTCCAGCAAGCTTTCTTTTGTTGTTAGCTTGAGTAAACTTGCTTGTTGGGGTAGGGGTGGGATGGCTTTTGATTGACCTTTTCTTCTTCATGGATATTGTTCTTTTCTTGGTCACCATCCTCTTGTTAGTGCTCATGTTGATTGCCTTCACCACCTTGATTTTAGGACTTGGGTGTTGTATGATGGTTGGAGCATCCTCTTCATCAAGTGCTTCTTGAATTGGTGGTTCAATGGACTCACCCTCTATGCAACTCTCTGTTTCATTGGAGTGTGGGCTCCCTTGATTGACTTCCTCCCTTTCTTCTACATGATGTTGCATTAAGTCTTTTGGGAGTGAGTTTGCATGTTCCTTTGTCACCACTAGTAACCTCTGTGGGTATGGAGCCTTAGGCTTATATATTCTCACAACCTCCTCCTTATTCATAGAAATCTCACTTGGTATGGGTGCCTCTTTTTCTTTTTCTTCTAATTCCTCCCTTGGGTTTGCCATGGTGTCACTAAGGGAATTATGGGTATGGATTTGCTTTGATAGATATCCAACTTATGCCTCAAGCTTCTTAATGGCAACCCACCGGTTCTCCATAATGGTTTTTACTTCCTCTTGGAAAGTCCTCGTGTCCTTAGATTCTTCCAAGAGCATTGCCAGTAGGTTCTCTATCCTTGATAGCTTATCCTCGAGGGGAGGGTGTGCAACTGGGGTGAAATTTAGAGGTTGAGGGTGGCTACTTTGTGAATGGAATTGGTTGTTTTGTGGTTTTATGTTCTGAGAGTGGTATGACTTTTGTGGGTAATGATATGGGTCTTGTGGACTGTGAGAAGAATTTTGTGTGTAATGGAATGAATTGTGTGAGTGGTGAGATGAATTATATAGATGTGGGAAGGAATTTTGTGTGGAGGCATATCCAAGTGGTGAAGGATTTTGATGCGAAAAGCTAGGAGGTGAGGTTGAATAATTAAAGGATGATGGCTCTTGATGAATGGGATGTGAATCAGTAAAATTTCTTTGGTTTTGATCTTCCCAGGCACAACTTGAGTAGTGATCAAAGTCATCAGAATATGGACAATTTTGTGACCCTGGGAAGCACCCCATTTCATGTTCTTGATATTCCCAACTACCATTATAATAATAACATGAATTATTTTGTGGTGGTGAGAAGTATCCCAAGTAACTTGATTGACCAAAAGATGATCTATACTCCATTTTTCTTCAAATTACTCTGTACCAAACAACAACCACCAAGATAAAAGAGATTTGGAATTTCCCTTGTCACAGATGAGAAAATTCCCAGTGAGGCAATATCACAAACAGTTAGTTAGTAAAAGAAAACAAAAGAAAACAAAGACAAAAGAAAAGTGTCTAATCTAGTAAATCAATCAACCGGCAGTTTGTTAATCACAATTAATCCCCGGCAACGGTGCCAAAAACTTGATGCATGAAAACTTGTCTCTCAACAAATTTCCCTTTGACAAGTATATCGAATTGTCGTCAAGTAATAACTCACAAAAGAGTGAGGTCGAATCCCACAGAGATTAACGGATTAAGCAATCAATGGTTAATTAATTATCCTAGTTAGACGAATCATATTGGAGTGATAAGTAACAAGGAAATGTAAATGGCATAAAAGTAAAGAAAGCAATAAAGTGCAGAAAAGTAAAATGGCAAGAAAAGTAAATGTAAGAACTAAAAATAAAATAAACATTGGGATCAAGAGATATTGCAATCCTCCAGATCAAGTTCATTCTCATCTCTTCCTCAATCAATGCATTCATTGATCTCCTTGGCAATCTTAAGTGATTAGATCCCAATTCCTTGGCAATCCAATCTCTCTAAGCTTGAACAATTTTCCAATTCCTTGATTTAATTGCTCATGGGAAGAGATGAAGTTTGGTCACTAATTATACCACACACATTCATAGATCAAAGTATTGGTAGGATTAAATCATGTATTTCCAAATTAAAGTGTTGGTAAGGTTAAATGTCACAATACCCATCCAAACCCCAATTTGGTCCAACATGAGAAAGCATTTCTAGTATGATCTCCTCATCCCTTTTCCAAGGCTCAGAGGAGATCCAATTATGGAGAGTTTTTTCCCAAGATAACAATCCAATTAGATGAAGATCGAAAGCTTTCTAGTAAAATCAAGAGAAAAGAAAGAAGAAGAATAAGAACTACAATTGATCCATTGAATCACAATAGAGCTCTCTAACCCAATGAAAAGAGTTAGTTGATCATTGCTCTACCAAAATAGAAAAGAAGAAAGTGCAGAAAAGTAAAGATGAAGATAAAAACTAACATTGAAACTTCCAAATTCATAAATGAAAAGTACAAAGAAAAGAAAGAGAAGGAAAAGTGTATGAGGGGAAGGAGTCCGAAGACCCCTCTTCAATCCCCAATCTCCAGCCTTTCCGTCTAAAAAACCACTTGAATGTACAAACTAAGGCTCTCCTAAATTACAAAATGAAATTAAAAGCAAATTACAATTAAATGAAAATTCCTATTCTAGATGCTTCTTGCGGCCTTGATTGGTTGACACTTGTGGGCTTGCTTCCTTGAGGTTGGGTGGTCCTTGAAAGAGAAGTGATCAAATTGAGGCCCATGGTGAAATGCTGCCCAGTTGGTGTTTTTGGGGCTTAAACGATGCCTCTTGTTTGTGCTTCAATTTCATGTCCACTATAAACTATTATATATCTTTGGAAAGATCTGAATGTTAGCTTTCTAACGCAACTAGAATTACCCCAATTGGATCTCTGTAACTCAAGTTATACTCCTTTGAAGTGGACATGGTCGCTGGCATAGTCGCTAGCATTAATGGAAAACGTGAGTCCCGATAACGATAGCGACCAGGGGCTTAAAATTTCCAGGTTCTGGAGCTCAAAATCAATATCCACTGATGACAGGTCATCATATACCCATTTTTCAAGCTAATTTCACTTGTTTTATTAGTCTTTATGCACTTTCTTGCATCCTAAGTAAGTGATTTGGAATGAAAATGCATAACTTCTTTAAATCAAGCAACTACCATTAAATTGATGCTAACTCATGAGGTTCAAGCTAATTTTAATTGAATTTTAATTGATTTATAAGCCTTATGAATTTAGTGATACTTTGAGTAGTTGTTTTGGTTTATTATAGGTGAAGAAAAGAAGAAAAGAGGAAGCGTGGCCTAAGAAAGTGTGGCCAAAGGAGAAAAAGGCGTGGCGCATAAAGGAGGAAAGCAAGCATTGCCCTCCACAAGGGCACACTGCCCTCTAGGAGGGCAACATCACATTGCCCTGCCCTCCACAAGGGCAGGGCAGCATTTTGTTGTGGCACGGCCAGCGCACCATACTGGCGCACCAAAAATTTCTGCCCTGCCCTCCACAAGGGCAGGGCAGCATCCTGCAGCACCAACTCGCACACCACGCTCGCACCAAGGCCACACGCATCAATTCCTGCCCTGCCCTCCACAAGGGCAGGGCAGCCTCCTAGAAGCAATTGTTCTTGGGCTGAAAATTGGATTAAAAATCCAATTTAATTCATTTCTTCACCAAATCAAAAGCCCATCCAAATTCCAAGATCCAAGAATAGAAAGTGTATAAATAGGAGATAGTTTGATGTAATTAGAACCTTTTTCTTCACTTTTGAATTTTGATCTTTCTTTTGAGCTCTGAATTTTATTTTTGAACTTGGGAACTTCTCTTGGTGACCTCACTGATATTTCAGAGAATTGGGGATGAGAATTGATCTCTCTTCTTCCTCGTTCTTGCTTGGGCACTTTTACTTTTCTTGTTTTGAGTTTTGGGTGTGAAGAATTGAGGAAATTCTGTCTCAATCTCCATTCAAAATCTCTTTAATTCCTCTTTTGCATAATTAAGTTGAATTTCAGTTCCTTTACTGCTTCTTCTTCAATTTCTTGTTAATTGCTTTATGGGCTTGGATCTGGGAAGGTAATTGAGATCTAGATTTTGCTATCTAGTCTCTTGGGTCCTGAGATCCCATTTTTCTTGTTGGTTCTTCTGTGAACCTCTGCTTCAAGTTAATTCTCATTTCTGTTTGAATTCTAGTTGTTTCTAATTCAATTTCTGCTTATTTAATTGTTGCAATTTACTTTCCTTTGCTGAAATTCTGAATTCCCAATCCTCAACTCCCTTTTCCATTCAAGCAATTTATATTTCTTGCACTTTAAGTTACTGCAATTTACATTTCTTGCACTTTAAGTTTCAGTCATTTAATTTCTTGTTCTTTAAGATTCAGCAACTTTACTTTAAGTTCTCTTTAATTTCTGCAATTCATCCCTCTCCCTTTACATTTCCTGCTATTTACTTACTGTTGGATACAAAATCACTCAACCAATACTTGATTCCCTTGACTAAATCAACCACTAAACTAAAATTGCTCAATCCTTCAATCCCTGTGGGATCGACCTCACTCATGTGAGTTATTATTACTTGATGCGACCCGGTACACTTGCCAGTGAGTTTTGTGTTGGATCGTTTTCCACACATCAAGTTTTTGGCGCCGTTGCCGGGGATTGAAATAGATTGACAATGATTAAGTAAAGTAGAGATCTAGATCAAGCACTTTTCCTTTTCTGTTTCTTTAATTTTGACTAACACACTAACTGTTTGAATTTTTGCTTAAACTAACTAAAACTTCATTCTAGCTATAGATTGAAGTTTCATTGGTTTTCTAGATCTGTGTGTTTATTGTTGTGTGTTTGTATGTCAGGTACAGGAAGATCTTCCCCTGTCCTCTCTGAAATTGACCAAAGAACTCTTCGAAGAATAAGAAGAGTTGAAAGAGGAAAGAACGTTATTGGAGAGGAAGAATCTGAGGAGGAATTCCAAGAGATGGAAGGAGATCCATCAAATCTCAATCAACCAGGAGGAGGGGCCAACAATAACCCACAACAAAGAAGAGTCATGGCTTCATACACATTTGCAAATGCTAGACACTGTGGAAGTAGCATTCTTACTCCTAATGTCAATGCAAATAATTTTGAATTAAAGCCACAACTCATCACTCTGGTTCAAAACAACTGCTCTTTTGGAGGAGGACCATTGGAGGACCCAAATCAACACTTATCTACCTTCTTGAGGATTTGTGATACTGTAAAAACCAATGGTGTGCCTCCTGACAGCTACAAGTTGTTGCTCTTTCCATTTTCTCTCAGAGACAAAGCCACTCAATGGCTAGAGACATTTCCAAAGGAGAGCATCAACATGTGGGATGACTTGGTAAGCAAGTTCCTTGCCAAATTTTATCCCCCTCAAAGGATCATAAGATTGAAAACTGAGGTGCAGACATTCACTCAAATGGAGGCTGAAAACTTATATGAAGCATGGGAAAGATATAAGGCACTATTGAGGAAATGTCCACCAGAGATGTTCACTGAGTGGGACAAGCTGCAGAACTTCTATGAGGGACTCACTCTGAAGGCTCAAGAAGCACTTGATCATTCAGCTGGAGGCTCATTACAACTCATGAAAACTACAGAGGAAGCACAAAATCTCATTGATATGGTGGCTAACAACCAATATTTCTTTGCTCACCAAAGACAACGCCAACCATCACAAAGAAGAGGAGTAATGGAGTTGGAAGGAGTGGACTCAATTCTAGCTCAGAACAAGATAATGCAGCAGCAGATTCAACAACAGTTTGAGCAAATGGCCAAAAGGATTGATGGCTTGCAAGTTGCATCAGTAAGTGCCACAAGCCAACCATCAACTACTTGGGGTCAGAATGAAGAAATTCAAGAGGAGCAATAGTAGGAGCAAGTCCAATACATGCACACCCAAAATCCTGGAATAAATGAAGTCTATGGTGATACTTACAATCCATATTGGAAGAACCATCCCAATCTCAGATGGGGAGACAACCACAATCAAAGCCAACAACCATGGCAAAGAAACTCAAGTCAGAACAATTGGAAAAGCACAAACCACAACCCCCAGCCAAACACTAACCAAAATACATATAGAAAACCACAAAATAATTACCCCAACTCTAACCATCACCTACCCAATAACCACCCAACTAACCAAAACACTTATCATCATCCAACAACACCCCAAAACTAACCAATTTCACAAGAATCCCAGAGGATCACTAATCTAGAGCTGCTCATGGAGAAAATGATGAAGAACCAAGAATTGACAACAAAGAACCAAGAAGCTTCCATGAAGAACTTAGAAAGGCAAATTGGGCAAATCTCCAAACAAATTTCTGTTGAAAAACCATCAAGCTCACTACCAAGTGACACCATTCCCAACCCAAAGGAAGAATGCAAGGTCGTGCAACTAAGAAGTGGAAAAGTGTTGGTGGATAGCAACCAAGGAGTAACCAAGAAACTTATGGAGAATGACAAAGAGCCAACAAAGAATGATGAAGCTAACAACAAGGACATAACAAGCGAGAATGTCCCAGAAAAATTCACAGAGGAAAACAACCAACCACATAATCTAAAGAAAGGAAAGCAGATCATGGAAGAACCAAATCCAAGACAACATCAAGTAGAGAAGAGCTCAACACCACCACTACCGTATCCCCAAAGATTCCACAAAGAGATAAAGGATCAGCATTTCCACAAATTTCTTGAGACTTTCAAGAAGCTGGAAATCAACATACCTTTAGCTGAGGCATTGGAGCAAATGCCTCTGTATGCCAAGTTTTTGAAGGAGCTCATCAATAAGAAGAGAGATTGGAATAAGAAGGAGACGGTAATGCTCAGTGAGGAATGTAGTGCCATGCTCCAAAAAGGAATTCCACCAAAGCTTAAAGATCCAGGGAGTTTTGTAGTGTCATGCACCATAGGAAAACTAGCCTTAGACAAAGCTCTCTGTGATCTTGGAGCTAGTATCAACTTAATGCCCTTATCCATGATGAAGAAGCTTGCCATAGAAGAACTCAAACCCACTAGGATGTCACTAGTCATGGCCGACAGATCAATCAAGACACCAAATGGAATTGTGGAAAATTTGTTAGTAAAGGTTGGAGAGTTTATCTTCCCTGCGGACTTTGTAATCCTAGACACCGACGAGGAAGGAAACAATTCAATCATCCTGGGAAGACCATTTCTAGCAACTGCAAGAGCCATTATAGATGTGGAAAAAGGAGAAATGATTTTCAGAGTACACAATGAGCAAATGATCATAAATGTTTTTAAGTCAATGCAACACCCTCCTGAGCAGGAAGATCATTTGAGAGTGGATATGATAGAGAGCCTGGTAGAAGAAATGTTAGACACTAATCAGCATGAGCAAGAAAAAGACAATCAGGAAACAATAGAGGGACACGCAGCTGAGATTTCCATAGACAAAGAGGTGGAACCAAGCAAGAAAGAAGAAGTGCAAAAGCAAGAACTGAAGCCATTACCTTCTCATCTCAAATATGCATTTCTTGGCACTTCAGAGAGCTTCCCAGTAATCATTAATTCATCCTTGACAAAGAAAGAAGAAGGAGAGCTTCTTGACGTTCTCAGAGCTCACAAGGATGCCTTAGGATGGACCATTGATGACCTGAAAGGCATCAGCCCTACAGTATGCATGCATAAGATTCTGTTGGAGGACAATTCCAAAGCAGTAATTCAACCTCAGAGAAGACTAAATCCTGCAATGAAGGAAGTCGTCCAGAAGGAAGTAATGAAATTGTGGAATGCAGGAATAATATATCCCATTTTCGATAGCTCATGGATAAGCCCAGTCCAAGTGGTACCAAAGAAGGGTGGGATGACAGTCATTATTAATGAGAGGAGTGAACTCATTCCCACAAGAACTGTGACGGGGTGGAGGATGTGTATTGACTATAGGAGGCTGAATGATGCCACACGCAAAGATCACTTCCCACTTCCTTTCATTGATCAGATGCTTGAAAGGTTGGCTGGCCTTGCTTATTATTGCTTCCTGGATGGCTATTCTGGGTATAATCAGATAGTGGTAGATCCAAAGGACCAAGAAAAGACTTCATTCACATGCCCAGTTGGAGTTTTTGCTTATAGAAGAATGCCATTCGGATTATGCAATGCCCCAGCCACTTTTCAAAGGTGTATGCTCTCCATTTTCTCAGATATGGTTGAAAAATTTTAGAGGTTTTCATGGATGACTTCTCTGTTTTTGGTGATAATTTCAATACTTGCCTAAACCATCTAACTCTTGTTTTGAAACGGTGCCAAGAAACTAATTTGGTTTTGAACTGGGAGAAGTGTCATTTCATGGTGCCTGAGGGGATTGTTCTTGGTCATAAAGTTTCAAGAAAAGGGATAGAGGTTGACAAGGCAAAAGTGGAAATAATAGAAAAGCTCCCTTCACCAACTAATGTGAAATCTGTTAGAAGTTTCTTGGGGCATGCAGGATTTTATAGAAGGTTTATCAAGGATTTTTCTAAAATAGCCAAACCTTTGAGTAACCTGTTAATGATTGATAAACCTTTTGTTTTTGATGAAAATTGCCAGCATGCCTTTGAAACTTTAAAACATAACTCACAACAGCACCAATTATCACACCCCCGGATTGGAACTTACCGTTTGAACTCATGTGTGATGCAAGTGATATTGCAATTGATGCTGTACTTGGACAGAAGAAGGGAAACTTACATCATGTCATATATTACGCAAGTAAAGTATTGAATAAGGCTCAAAAAAATTACACTACAACAGAGAAGGAATTGTTAGCTGTAGTCTATGCATTTGATAAGTTTAGATCATACTTGATAGGATCCAAAATTGTGGTTTATACTGACCATACTGCCCTTAAGTATTTGATGTCAAAGCAGGAAGCTAAACCAAGACTTATCAGGTAGATATTGCTCCTACAAGAGTTTGATATTGAAGTAAAGGACAGGAAGGGCACTGAAAACTGAGTTGCTGATCATTTGTCGAGGCTACCACAAGAAACAATACAAAAAGCCTCCCAACCCGTGAATGAAAGCTTTCCTGATGAACACCTTATGCAGATCCAGCAAGCACCTTGGTTTGCTGACATAGCAAACTACAAAGTGGGGAGGAAGATACCTCAAGAATTCACCAAGCAACAAGTGAAGAAACTAATCAATGAAGCAAGGAAGTTCTTGTGGGATGAACCTTATCTGTTCAAAAGATGTTCTGATGAAATAATTAGGAGATGTGTCCCTGAGAGTGAAATAAGAGATATATTATGGCATTGCCATGGCTCAGCTTATGGTGGACACTTTGGTCCAGAAAGAACAGCTGCAAAGATATTGCAAAGTGGTTTCTATTGGCCAACTATCTTCAAAGATGCCAGAGAGTTTGTCTACCAATGTAATGAATGCCAGAGAGCAGGAGGATTAACAAGAAGGAATGAGATGCCGCAGAACTTCATTTTGGAAGTAGAATTGTTTGATCTATAGGGCATTGATTTCATGGGACCCTTTCCCCCTTCTTATTCTTTCAGATATATCTTGGTAGCAGTGGAGTATGTTTCAAATTGGGTGGAAGCCATAGCCACAACTACCTGTGATGCACAAATTGTCCTTCAATTCCTAAAGAAGCACATCTTTACTAGATATGAAGTACCTAAGGGTCTCATCAGTGATGGTGGTGGTCATTTTTGTAACAAAAAAATGGAGAAACTTCTTCATAAATATGGAGTTATTCATAAAGTAGCCACACCATATCACCCTCAGACTAATGGGCAGGCGGAATTAGCAAACAGGGAAAACAGTAGGTAGCATAAGAAAGGATTGGGCTAGGAAGTTGGAAGATGCACTTTGGGCGTACAGAACAGCTTTCAAAACTCCCATTGGGAAGTCCCCCTTTCAGCTGTTATATGGCAAATCTTGTCATCTCCCTGTAGAGCTTGAACACAAAGCCTTTTGGGCTACTAAACTGCTAAACCTTGATTCTGAAGCAGCAGGGGAGAAAAGGTTGTTGCAGCTTAAGTCTAAGTGGACTGGTCCATATTTGGTAACTAAGGTCTTTCTTTATGGGAGTATTGAATTGCTAAATGAAGCAACAAAGAGTCGGTTTACAGCAAATGGTCATAGAGCAAAACTATACCTAGGAGGACAATGGAACAAGGAAAAAGAGGTTCAGAACCTAAATCCTCCTTGAAGTGAAAACAGAAGATGTCAAGCTAGTGACAATAAAAGAGCGCTTGTTGGGAGGCAACCCAACCTGAGGTAGTTTTCTTCTAACAGTTTTTTTTCAATAAAAATGTTGAAAAATTGGTATGGATTGCAAGGAGCTAAGTTTGGTGTTGCACACCAAAACAATTTGAGGGAAGAATGAAAGATTCTAAGTTTGGTGTTCCACCAAAAATATCATTTAAAAACACATTCTCACCTTTTACAAAATGCTAGCTCCAAGCAACCAAACACATTATTCAACTGTTTAATTGCTTTCTAGCTTTAATTTCATTAACCTTTAGCAAGAACACAAGGTTTCACATATGGTTAAATTGTTGCATAAGAGGCAGTGGCAAACAATTAAGTTTGGTGTTTCCACACCTAAATAAATCCAGGAACCACACTCAGTTTATGCATACTGACCATGCAATTAAGGGCTTGAGAAGCAAGCAACTTTGAGAATTATGCAGGACATGAGTCAATAATTGAAGATACTGTGCATCTTAACTCAAAGAGAACACAACAGAAGGAAGAATCGAAGGGCTGCAACTTCGAAGGTTGTATCTAAACTTAATCCTTGCTGCTGTGAAGTGTTTTGAATCTAGGAAACCATTGTATGTCCTGCTAAAGTGTGTATCTAGTTGCAAGTGGAATTGCTTGATCAAGAATGCTAATCTGCATAATGCTTGTCATTCATCACTTAGCTTGAAATTTGTTTTGTTTCCCTTATGCTTGAATAAAAGAGAATTGTTTGAATTGAAAAGTGAAATATCCAATGTTGCATAAGTAAGAATGGAAGTTAATGGTGGTATATGTGTTTGATTAAATGCATAACTCATGAAATAATTGTTGCATAATATCATTTTCATTTAAGTGTGAGTTAGCTTGCTGTTATAAAGATCCTTATCAATAAAGAAAAAGCCCTTGAGAACAAAAACAGAAAGAAAAGGGAGAAGAAAAAGCCAAAGTGGAAAGAAAAACAAAGAATAAAGGTTGGACACCAATAGCTTGGACCCTAGGACATATGCATGTGGTGTTCTTGTACTAAGATATGCTTGGATAAGTAAATTCTAAGGGGTATTTTAAAACCCGGTCACTTAGATCAACTGATTTGGGATGGCCAATTGAAAATCCACAATAAAGAGCAACTTAGATACAGAACATTTAGTTATCCAAAGAGATGCTGGGCATCAATGATCCTAGGAAAAAATAGTGAGCCATGTGTCTGTGGTGGAGAGATGTTGAGTAAAAGAAAAAAAAATAAAGCCAAAGGCTACTACTGCAACATTAGACACCAAACCTCCATAAGAATAATAAGCTTGTTAAGTATTATGAGAAAGAAAAGTTAGCAAGGGAGTAATTAAAAAGTAAGTCTTATAACAGCAAGTTTAGCAAGCCTTTGAGGAAAGATGTATATTATGCAACAGCAACAATAATTGAGTTATCATTGTCTGCATAAAGACTCCATAAATCAAGTTCTGCTATATGCCTAATAAGGATATGTGTTCTTTTCTTGTTCATTGCATTTTCTCTTAGTTTTGATGCTTGCTTGGGGACAAGCAAGAATTAAGTTTGGTGTTGTGATGACAGGTCATCATATACCCATTTTTCAAGCTAATTTCACTTGTTTTATTAGTCTTTATGCACTTTCTTGCATCCTAAGTAAGTGATTTGGAATGAAAATGCATAACTTCTTTAAATCAAACAACCACCATGAAATTAATGTTAACTCATCATTGCCCTCCACAAGGGCACACTGCCCTCTAGGAGGGCAACATGAGCAAGCAAGCCAAGAGAGGCAACGCTGCCCTGCCCACGACAAGGGCAGAGCACAAAATTGTGCCTTGGATCAAAGGAAGGAAAAACCTTGCCCTGCCCTCCACAAGGGCAGTATCGGGCTCTCCAAAGGGAAAAATTCAAAGAAAAAGTTCACCATTGCTTGCCACAAGAGTCGAACACGGAACCATGAGGAAACAAGAAACTAAGTCTCACTTTGGTGCCAAGAATATCAAAGAAAAGAAGTAGCATGCGCGTCACACAAGGATCGAAGACGGGGCTTCAATTTGGAAACATTGCCCTGCCCTCCACAAGGACAGGGCAGCATTTTGTTGTGGCACGGCCAGCGCACCGTACTGGCGCACCAAAAATTTCTGCCCTGCCCTCCACAAGGGCAGGGCAGCATCCTATAGCACCAACTCGCACACCACGCTCGCACCAAAGCCGCACGCATCAATTCCTGCCCTGCCCTCCACAAGGGCAGGGCAGCCTCCTGGAAGCAATTGTTCTTGGGCTGAAAATTGGATTAAAAATCCAATTTAATTCATTTCTTCACCAAATCAAAAGCCCATCCAAATTCCAAGATCCAAGAATAGAAAGTGTATAAATAGGAGATAGTTTGATGTAATTAGAACCTTTTTCTTCACTTTTGAATTTTGATCTTTCTTTTGAGCTCTGAATTTTATTTTTGAACTTGGGAACTTCTCTTTTATTTTTCTTGTTTGAGTTTTGGGTGTGAAGAATTGAGGAAATTCTGTCTCAATCTCCATTCAAAATCTCTTTAATTCCTCTTCTGCATAATTAAGTTGAATTTCAGTTCCTTTACTGCTTCTTCTTTAATTTCTTGTTAATTGCTTTGTGGGCTTGGATCTGGGAAGGTAATTGAGATCTAGACTTTGCTATCTAGTCTCTTGAGTCCTGAGATCCCATTTTCCTTGTTGGTTCTTCTGTGAACCTCTTCTTCAAGTTAATTCTCATTTCTGTTTGAATTCTAGTTGTTTCTAATTCAATTTCTGCTTATTTATTTGTTGCAATTTACTTTCCTTTGCTGAAATTCTGAATTCCCAATCCTCAACTCCCTTTTCCATTCAAGCAATTTATATTTCTTGCACTTTAAGTTACTGCAATTTACATTTCTTGCACTTTAAGTTTCAGTCATTTAATTTCTTGTCCTTTAAGATTCAGCATCTTTTACTTTCATGTTCTTTAATTTACTGCAATTATCCCCTCTCCCTTTACATTCCAAGCAATTTAGCTTCTGTTAAAGATAAACCACTCAACCAATATTTGATTCGCTTGACTAAATCAACCACTAAACTAAAATTGCTCAATTCTTCAATCCCTGTGGGATCGACCTCACTCCCGTGAGTTTTTATTACTTGATGCGACCCGGTACACTTGCCGGTGAGTTTTGTGTTGGATCGTTTTCCACACATCATCCACCCCATACTATTATATATTGTTGGAAAGCTCTGAATGTCTACTTTCATACACCTTTGAAAGCGCATCATTTGGAGCTCTATAACTCGAGTTACATATCTTGGAAGGTGAAGAGGTCAGTTGGCCTTACTACAGGTTGATACCATGTTCATCTTTGCACTTTCAGGGCAAGTTTTCTACCTCAAATTTAGTGTCAACACTGTAGTGTCATATATTCTTGGAAAGCTCTAGAATCCTACTTTCCAATGCCGCTGGAATCACCTCATTTGGAGCTTTGTGGCTCAAGTTATGCGTGTTTGAAGAAGGCATGGTCAGGCTGCCAGGTGGGACTTTTGCCCACGTTAACTACCACATTAACTTAGTTAACGTAGAAGTTAACGTGGGTCTTTTTTGCCTCGCCAACGTTAGTGGCACTCACTTTTTCCACTAACGTTGGCATCTCCCTTTCCTTCCACGTTAACTACCATGTTAACTTAGTTAACGTGGCTGTTAATGTGGGTCTTTTTGCTTCGCCAATGTTAGTGGCACTCACTTTTTCCACTAACGTTGGCATATACCCCTTTCACAAGCATTATTGGGACTCACCTTTCCCATTAATGTTGCTTGGTGCCTTTTGTCCCTACGTTAGAGTTCACGTTAGTGTAGCTAACATGACTCTTAACGTGGGTCTTCCTTGCTAACGTTCCATGCTCTCCTTCTTCAAAGTTAATGCCACTAACTTTTCTCACTAACGTTGGGGCTTTCCTTCCTTCCACGTTAGTGGCCACGTTAGTGTAACTAACGTGGCCACTAACGTGGCTCTTCTCTTCTTCTTTTGGCCTGAAATCAATCAAACAAAGTGCATTAAAGTCTTGCTCTTAATCATGGGATCATGCATCATCCAATTTATCATTCAATTTATGCATAATTCTCATGAAATCATTCAAAATTCACAAGGTTTGCTTGAATCATGGTATGATTGTATTTTCAACCAAATACTTGCTTATTTCCTAAGAAAATGCATGAAACCAACCTAAAGCATACAAAAAATGGCTAGTAAAACTAGCCAAGATGCCCTAGCATCAAGAATTAGCCAAAAGGGCATAATTGATTACAATCCCTAAGTCCTAAGTCAACACTAGTGGGTCACTAAGAGTCAAGGGAAACCAAACCAATTAACAATCCTCACACAATGCGGAATGGACATCCACAACTCAATTCTACCCAAACACCCAATTTCTCAACCAAGAGTGTGAAAACTAAACATGTAAGAAACTAAAAGTTAAAGCAATAAAAGTCAAAGCAAGGAAAATTAAAATGCAAGAAACCTCTTGGCAAGTAATTGAGAGCTAAAATTATCTATCCTAGGCATTAACCACAAACACATGATGATTATGAAGAGTTAATCCTACTTAGTCAACCGTAACATCGAGGATAAGTCAAATAGGCATAGTTGATTTCAATCCATAAGTACTATGTCAACACTAAGGGTCACATAGAGTCAATGGAAACCAAATCAACTAACTACTCTAATGTATCAAACAAGAATGGACATCAATGCCTCAAGGATCACCAAAGTCAACAATTTCAAGCCAAGAGTGAAGAAAAACTAAGTGAAAACTAAGCTAAGCATTTTATCAAACACTTGGTGTGCATGAAAATAAAATAACATTAAATTACATTAAAAATAAATTCTAAAGCTAACAAAGCAAGAAAATAACAATAACAACTAGAGAAAGCAATAAATGAACATGAAACATAAATTTGCATTAATTAAAATTAAAATAACAAGAGTGTTCATAAAATGAAAAATGACATAAAAGAGAAATTAACAAAAGAAATGAAGAAGAACAAGATAAAAGAACATGAAAACATAAATGAAGCTACATCAAAACAAGAATTAAAAGTAGAAATTGCAAGAAATTAAACTAAGAAAACCCTAATTCTAGAGACTCTAGAAAAACCAAACAAAAACATGTAAAAACCTAAATCTAAGTGCTCCCCCTTTCATCCTTCTTCAATTTGACTTGAAATAACTTTATAAATGAGTTGGATTGAGTTTTGGGGGCCCAAAAATCACTGCCAGCGAGTTGTAATTAATGAGGTCACGTGCCAGGACTTGTACGTACGCACCCATGCTGAATCCCGACTTGTGCGTATGCAAAAGTACCTATGCGTACACACACTTAAACTTATGTACACTATAGCAAATTGCATATCATTTTGAAGCTTGGGGCGTTAGCTTTCCAATGACGCTGAAACTGCCTCATTAAGACCTCTGTAGCTCAAGTTATGACCAATTTAGTATATAGAGGTCAGGACTGGCAGCTTTCCAAATCCATCATTTCTTGAATTCTTCCACTTTGCATGCTTTACTTCCACTTTCTCAAGTCATTCTTGCCTTCAAAACCTGAAATCACTCAAGCAAATATATCAAGGCATCAAATGGGAGAAAAGTGAATTAAAATTAGCAATTTAAGCATGAAAAGCATGTTTTTCACAATTGAGCACAATTAGGAAAGAATTCACAAAAGCATGTTATTTCAATGGATAAGTGCAAGAAAAGTCAATGAAATCCACCCAAATAGAGCAAATAAATACCCTAAAATGTGGATTCATCACCACCCCCCTTTTTTAACACATAAAAACAGAAATAGGGCACTCCCATCCACTATATATATACTTAAATCCAATGAAAATGCAAAACTAACAAAATCTCTAACTCTTTTTGAAAAATTTTTCAACTACTACACTATGTATTCCAAACAAAAGTACACTTTAAACAACTAACCTACAACCTAAAGCTTCAATTTAATCAAACAAACTAACAACCAAAGCACTAAAACAAGAATGGGCAAAGAAGAAAACTACCTAACAATGGCAATTCAATTCATCCATTGATTATATATGCGAGAGAATGGAAAGAGTTTACCATAGTGGGGTGTCTCCCACCTAGCACTTTTATTTATTATCCTTAAGTTAGACAATTGGGAAGCTTTAATCAAGGAGGCTTGTGTGTGTATTTATCCTTGAACTTTCACCAATACTTGGATTTCAAGTACGCTCCAAATTTCAAAATCAATGGCACCAAGCTTTGATGAAGTTCCACACAAGTTAAGGGCTCCCAAAGTTGATCTTCACATATTTTCGGATCCCAAATCTTATTTCTATACCCCTCTTCAAGTTGATCAACACAATTCCATTTAGGTGACAAGTGATCCGGATTCTCAAGTAAACCCCAAAGCATCTTCCTAGACTCATTCAATTGAGAACTATACTTACCATTGCACTTAGACTTTGAGTTTCCAACCATAAGGAACCTTGATTGGCATTTCTACCCATTAACCAATTCTCTCTTGCTCTTAACTCCACAAAGAGCTCTAAGTTGCTCATCTGTCTCAAGCAAACCATATTCAAGTGAGAAAGTAAAGCTTAGGGATAAGAGTTTTACCCACTTTAATGTTGTATTGGATGGTGACTTAGGAAGGGATGTCTCCAATGGTCTTGCAAGTTCCACTCCCTTGTGCTCTTCTTTGATTACCTCCACCTCTTGACAAGCTTCCTCAATTTCAATTCCTTGTTCACCAACTCCTTCTATGCATTCCTCTTTGCTCAAGCCATGTGTCGGAGGTTGTGCACGGTCCTCCTTGTCATTAATTTCACAACACAATGAGGGAGGTTCAACAATTTCAAAAGGCACATTGGTTGGTGCAGAATCATCTTCAATGATGGAGTTTGCTTCTTGCTTAACCTCTTCCAATCTTTTATCATCCACAATATGCCTAGGAGGTTGTACACTATCCTCCTCAACATCATCTTCGAGTTCAATGGAAGAAGGTTCAACAACTTCCACAAAATCATCAACAACATCACTTGGTGTGGAAGTGTCTTCAAGCTTGGAATCCACCTCTTGCTCAACTTTGCCTAAGTCTTCAACCACTTTTTCTTCATCCATAATTTCCATCCCTTCCACTTGTTGCAAGACATACCCCATCTCCTTGTCCTTATGTTGGGATTCTAAAATCTCCTTCATGCTCCACTTTTCGATTGATTTTTCACACTTATCCGTGGAATTGCTTTGTTTGTTGCATGAGTCCCATGAGTCCAAATTGGCTTTAATTTTGGCAAGGTTAGCTGGTGTGCAGAATTTAACTTCGCACAACTGAACCAGCAAGTGCTCTAGGTCATCCAAGTAATACCTGAGGTGAGTCAAGGTCAATCCCACGAGGATTGTCAGCTTGGATCAAACAATGGTTATCTTGTAAATTGGTGCGCGAAATTGTGAACAATACTTTTTCACAACTCTCATAATCCCCGGTAATGGCTCCAAAAACGTGGTAGCTCAATACCATGGCATTACACAACTTCGCACAACTAACCAGCAAGTGCACTGGGTCGTCCAAGTAATAAACCTTACGTGAGTAAGGGTCGATCCCACGGAGATTGTTAGTATTGAAGCAAGCTATGGTCATCTTGTAAATCTTAGTCAGGCAAACTCAAATGGTAATGGTGATGAACGAAAATAACACAAAGGTAAAGATAGAGATACTTATGTAATTCATTGGTAGGAACTTCAGATAAGCGTATGAAGATGCCTTCCCTTCCGTCTCTCTGCTTTCCTACTGCCTTCATCCAATCCTTCTTACTCCTTTCCATGGCAAGCTTAAGCAAGGGTTTCACCGTTGTCAGTGGCTACCTCCCATCCTCTCAGTGAAAGCGATAGCATATGCTCTGTCACAGCATAGCGGAATTCAGCTGTCGGTTCTCGGTCAGGACGGAATAGAATCCATCGATTCTTTTGCATCTGTCACTAACGCCCCGCCTGCTAGGAGTTTGAAGCACATCACAGTCATTCA
>NC_029775.3:86623011-86623392 GCF_000817695.3 Arachis duranensis | reverse complement strand
CCTTGAGGTCATGCCTTCTCAATTGGACCGGCTTTCCCCTTGAATCTTGCTTCCATTGTGCGCCCTCCTCACATATGACTGTGAGGACTTGGTCCAACCTTTGATCAAAGTTGACCCTTCTAGTGTAAGGATGCTCATCTCCTTGCATCATAGGCAAGTTGAACGCCACCCTCACACTCTCCGGACTAAAATCCAAGTATTTCCCCCGAACCATAGTAAGATAATTCTTTGGATTCGGGTTCACACTTTGGTCATGGTTCTTGGTGATCCATGCATTGGCATAGAACTCTTGAACCATCAAGATTCCGACTTGTTGAATGGGGTTGGGAAGAACTTCCCAACCTCTTCTTCGGATCTCATGTCGGATCTCCGGATATTCAC
>NC_029775.3:86619544-86620519 GCF_000817695.3 Arachis duranensis | reverse complement strand
AGGGGGTTCATCCTCCCAAGTCTCATTTCCAAATAACTTGTCATTCAGCTTCATGATTGCTCCAAGGTATTTGGCAACTTGCTCTTCAGTGACATACTCATCCTCTTCAGAGGAAGAATACTCATCAGAGCTTATGAATGGCAGAAGTAAGTCCAATGGAATCTCTATGGTCTCATTTTGAGCCTCAGATTCCCATGGTTCCTCATTGGGGAACTCATTGGAGGCTAGTGGACGTCCAGTGAGGTCTTCCTCAGTGGCGTTCACTGCCTCTTCTTCCTCCCAGAATTCAGCCATGTTGATGGCCTTGCACTCTCCTTTTGGATTTTCTTCAGTATTGCTTGGGAGAGTACTTGGAGGGAGTTCAGTAATTTTCTTGCTTAGCTGACCCACTTGTCCTTCCAATTTTCTGATGGAGGAACTTGTTTCAGTCATGAAACTTTGAGTGGTTTTGATTAGATCAGAGACCATAGTTGCTAAGTCAGAGGTATTCTGCTTAGAGCTCTCTGTCTGTTGCTGAGATGATGGAAAAGGCTTGCTATTGCTAAACCTGTTTCTTCCACCATTATTATTATTGAAACTTTGTTGAGGTCTCTGTTGATCCTTCCATGAAAGATTTGGATGATTCCTCCATGAAGGATTGTAGGTGTTTCCATAGGGTTCTCCCATGTAATTCACCTCTTCCATTGAAGGGTTCTCAGGATCATAAGCTTCTTCCTCAGATGAAGCTTCCTTAGTACTGCTTGGTGCATTTTGCATTCCAGACAGACTTTGAGAAATCATATTGACTTGTTGAGTCAATATTTTGTTCTGTGCCAATATGGCATTCAGAGTGTCAATCTCAAGAACTCCTTTCCTCTGACTAGTCCCATTGTTCACAGGATTCCTTTCAGAAGTGTACATGAATTGGTTATTTGCAACCATTTCAATCAGTTCTTGAGCCTCAGTAGGCGTCTTCTTCAGATGAAGAGATCCTCC
>NC_029775.3:86618062-86618942 GCF_000817695.3 Arachis duranensis | reverse complement strand
AGCTTTCTCTTCAAGGTCCTTTCAGGTTCAGGATTAGCCTCAATAAGAATGCCTTTGTCTTTGCTCCTGCTCATAAGAAAGAGAAGAGAACAAGAAAATGTGGAATCCTCTATGTCACAGTATAGAGATTCCTTTAGGTGTCAGAGGAAAAGAAGAGTAGAAGACAGAAGTAGAAAATTCGAACTTATCAGAGAAAATGGAGTTTGAATTTTGCATTAAGGGATAGTGTTAGTCCATAAATAGAAGGATGTGAGAAGGAGGGAAGTCATTTTCGAAAATTAAGTGAAAAATTTTGAAAACATTTTGAAAAACACTAATTAATTTTCGAAAATGAAAATGGGAAAGAAATCAAGTGATTTTTGAAAAAGATTTTGAAATTAGAAATCAAAAGGATTTGATTGAAAACTATTTTGAAAAAGATGTGGTTAAGAAGATATGATTTGAAAACAGTTTTAAAAGATATGATTTGAAAACAATTTTAAAAGATATGATTTGAAAACATTTTAAAAAGATTTGATTTGAAAATTAAAAACTTGACTAACAAGAAAAGATATGATTCAATCATTAAACCTTTCTCAACAGAAAAGGCAACATACTTAAAATGTTGAATCAAATCATTAATTGATAGTAAGTATCCTTAAAAAAAGAAAGAAGTTAATTTTTGAAAAAGATTTGATTGAAAAATTGATTTGAAAAAGATTTGATTTTGAAAAGATGTTGAAAACTTAAAAAAAATTGATTTGAAAACAAAATCTTCCCTTCTAGCCATCCTGGCGTTAAACGCCCAGAATGGTGCACATTCTGGCGTTTAACGCCCAAAATGCTACCCTTTTGGGCGTTAAACGCCCAACCAGGTACCCTGGCTGGCGTTTAAACGCCA
>NC_029775.3:86587019-86615981 GCF_000817695.3 Arachis duranensis | reverse complement strand
CTTTGGTGCCAGTTTGGGCGTTTAACTCCAATTTTTATGCCAGTTCCAGCGTTAAACGCTGGAAATTCTGAGGCTGATTTGCCACGCCGGTTTGGGCCATCAAATCTTGGGCAAAGTATGGACTATCATATATTGCTGGAAAGCCCAGGATGTCTACTTTCCAATGCCGTTGAGAGCGCGCCAATTGGGCTTCTGTAGCTCCAGAAAATCCACTTCGAGTGCAGGGAGGTCAGAATCCAACAGCATCTGCAGTCCTTTTTGGTCTCTGAATCAGATTTTTGCTCAGGTCCCTCAATTTCAGCCAGAAAATACCTGAAATCACAGAAAAACACACAAACTCATAGTAAAGTCCAGAAAAGTGAATTTTAACTAAAAACTAATAAAAATATACTAAAAACTAACTAGATCATACCAAAAACATACTAAAAACAATGCCAAAAAGTATACAAATTATCCGCTCATCATAAATCTTAGTTAGGCGGATAGAAAAGTTGTGTAGTTGTTTAAATGCATAAAAGTAAAATAAAGATAATGTTACTAAGTGCTTGTGAATTCAATGATAAGAAGGTGGTTAATGCTTCAAAGATGCTTTGTTCTTCTGGATCAGTCCTTTCTTACTGTCTACTCCAAGTGTGAATGATTTATTCTATAGCATGGCTGTATGTGATCAACACCGGTTTGAGCGGCTGCCAATCTTCCTCTAGGCTAAACACCAAGTTTAGTGCGCATCCAATCTGAATGAGGGTGAAGCTTAAAGAGTGTGGGCCAGTAGAATCCACTTTGGAGAACCTTTGTGGCTGTCGCTCACCTCCAAAGTTCCTCCATAATCTGAGCCATGTCAATGCCATAGGATTTTGTGTGCTTCTCCTTCAAACACGTAGCGTCGGATGATCCCATCTGAGCATCTCTTAAAGAAATATGGTTCATCCCACAAGTAGTAATTTGCATCATGCATGAATTTTTGAGCTTGCTGCCTATTGTACTCTTTAGGAATGAATCTTATAGCTTTGTAGTTTGCAATGTCTACAAACCATGGTGCTATCCGAATGGTGGGGAGGGGGAGAGAATCTCATACTACTGGTTCAATTTGAGACAGGTGGTCAGCCACTTGATTTTCTGTCCCCTTTCTGTCTCTAATTTCTGTATCAAACTCTTACAAGAGTAACACCTATCTTATAAATCTAGGCTTAGAATCCTGCTTGGTGAGGAGATATTTTCGAGCAGATTGGTCAGCATAGATAATCATTTTAGATCCTACTAAATAGGATCTAAATTTGTCAATGGCATAAACCACTACAAGTAATTCCTTATCTGTGGTGGTATAGTTCTTCTGTGCGTTATTTAGAACACGATTGGTATAATAAATGACATGCAGAAGCTTGTCATGCCTCTTCCCCAAAATTGTGCCAATGACATGATCATTGGCGTCACACATCAACTCGAATGGTAAGTCCCAATTGGGTGCAGAGATTACAGGCACTATGATAAGCTTAGCTTTTAGAGTCTCAAAGGCCTGTAGACACTCCTGGTCAAAGACAAATGGAGTGTCAGTTGTGAGTAAGTTGCACAGGGGTTTTGAAATTTTAGAAAAATCTTTTATGAACTTCCTATAGAATCCTACATGTCCCAGGAAACTTCTGATTCCTTTGACATTATTGGGTGGTGGTAATCGCTCAATCACCTCCACCTTTGCTTGATCCACTTCTATTCTCTTGTTCGAAATCTGATGCCCAAGGACAATTCCTTCAGTCACCATGAAGTGAAATTTCTCCCAGTTTAAAACTAGGTTTGTCTCTTGGCATTGTTTAAGAACTAGGGCTAGATGGTCAAGACAGGATTCAAATGAATCACCAAAGACAGAGAAGTTATCCATGAATACTTCAAGGAACTTCTCTATCATATCAGAGAAGATAGAGAGCATACATCTCTGAGAAGTTACAGCTGCATTGCATAGGCCAAATGGCATCTGCCTATAAGCAAACACACCATATGGGCATGTAAATGCTGCCTTTTCTTGATCTTGTGAATCTACTGCAATTTGATTGTATCCAGAATAGCCATCCAGGAAATAATAAAAGGCATATCCTGCTAGTCTCTCTAGCATTTGATCTATAAATGGTAAAGGAAAGTGGTCTTTCCTGGTGGCGTTGTTGAGCCTTCTATAGTCAATGCACATGCGCTACCTTGTAACTGTCCTTGTAGGAATCAGTTTATTCTTTTCATTATGAACCACTATCATGCCTCCCTTTTTAAGGACAACTTGGACAGGGCTCACCCAAGGGCTGTCAGAGATGGGATAAATAATCATAGCCTCCCATAATTTAGTGACTTCCTTTTGCACCACTTCCTTCAGGGCTGGATTCAGTCTCCTTTGTGGTTGTACCACAGGTTTGGTGTCATCTTCCAACAGGATTTTATGCATGCAATGGTTTGGGCTAATGCCCTTAAGGTCACTTATAGTCCACCCAAGAACTGTCTTGTGTGTTCTTAACACCTGAATTAGTGCTTTCTCTTCCTGTGGCTCTAAGGTAGAGCTTATAATCACAGGATAGGTGTCCTCATCCCCTGAAAATGCATATTTTAGGGATGGTGGTAATGGTTTGAGCTCGAGTTTAGGAGGCTTCTCCTCTTTCTTAGGAGCAGTCAAAGTTTCCTGTATTTCATCTGCTACCTCCAACTCAAGCTGGGCATCATAAAAGTTGTCATCCAACTCTTCTTCGAGCCTATCAACCATGTTTACTTCTTCTACCATGGAGTCGATGATATCAATGCTCAAACACTCCTTTGGGGTGTCTGGATGCTGCATGGCTTTGACAGCATTCAGCACAAACTCATCTTCATTGATTCTCAGACTTACTTTCCCTTTTCGAACGTCAATATGGGTCCGTCCTGTTGCTAGAAAGGTTCTTCTTAGAATAAGGGTGCACTCTTGTACTCTTCCATTTCCAACACCACAAAGTCTGTGGGGAAAGTAAATGGTCCAACCCTAACAATCATGTCTTCAATCACTCTTGATGGAAGTTTAATAGATTCATCAGCGAGTTGGAGACATATGCGAGTAGGTTTAACTTCATGAGTTAAACAGAGCTTCTTTATGAGTGATGCAGGTATGAGATTAATGCTTGTCCCAAGGTCACACAAGGCTCTCTTTATGCAGGCATCTCCCAAGGTGTATGGTATCATAAAGCTGCCAGGATCCTTAAGTTTCTCTGGTAAGCTCTTTTGAATGACTGCACTGTATTTTTCAGTGAGAAGAACTGTTTCTGCTTCTGTCTAATCCTTCTTATGACTTAAGATGTCCTGCATGAACTTAGCATAAGAAGGTATCTGTTCAAGATCCTCTGAAAAAGGGATCTTGATCTCTAATGTTTTGAGATAATCCCCAAAGTGGGCAAACTGTTTATTTCTTTCCGCTTGACGGAGTTTCTGAGGAAATGGCATCTTAGCCTTGTACTCATCAATCTTAATTGATGTAGGCTGAGTGCCTAATGTACTAGAAGGGAGGTTACTAACTTGCTTTTGAGGGGTGTTGTCAGCACTTGTATGTGTCTGACTACCCTTATTTGGGCGTTCAACGCCCTTGTTGCTGTCCCCTTCCTGGCGTTGAATGCTAGGAACACTGTTCCTTGTTGGGCATTCAATGTCAAGTGTAGGTGTCTCTTCTTGGCATTGAACGCCAAGGTTGCTGCCCCCATTTGGGCATTCAACGCTAGGGGTGGATGCCCCTTCTTGGTGTTAAACACCAATGACATTCCTCTTTGGCCATTTAACACCCTCAAAAATGTCATGGGCAACAGTCTAATATCCCTCTATTTGGTTTTTGTCCCTTGATCTCCTGCTGCACTAAGGTTGGGTGTTTAATGATTTCCCACTCCTCAGTTGGATAGCCTGACATTCTTCTGTTATCTGCTTAGATAACTACTGCCTTATTTAATTAAGTTGCACTTCTACATTCCTGTTAGAAACCTGAGTTTCTCTTAAAGCTTCTTGCAATTTCAGAAGTTGCTGGGCAAGGGCGTGTAGTTGCTGACTCAATGGACCATCCTATTCTTGAGGGTTAGGTTCAGTAGATATTACCTTAACCTCTCCTTTCATAGAAGTCTCAGCAGCTGAGTACAGATACTGGTTAGTAGCAACTGTCTCAATAAGCTTTTGAGCCTCTTCAATTATTTTTCTCATATGTATGAAACCACCAGCAGAATGGTCTAAAGACATCCGGGCCATGTCTGTAAGGCCATAATAGAAGATGTCTAATTGTACCCATTTTAAAAATATTTTAGTTAGGCATTTCCGGAGCATTCTCCTATACCTCCTCCAAGCATCATGAAGAGATTCACTGTCCTCTTTCTTGAAGCCTTGAATATCCAGTCTTAACTAGGTTAACTTCCTTGGAGAGAAGTATTGATTTAAAAACTTATCTACTAGCTGCCATGTTTTCAAGCTAGATTTGGGCTAGTTATCCAACCACTTCTTTGCCTAGTCTCTTACAGCAAAGGGAAAAAGTAACAATATGTGAACATCCTGGTCTACTCCCTCAGTGTGTATTGTGTCAGCAATCTGTAGAAAGTTTGTCAGGAACTCAGCAGGTTCTTCCTGTGGAAGTCCTGAGTATTGGCAGTTTTGCTGCACCAGAATAATGAGCTGAGGATTGAGCTCAAAGTTACTTGTTCCAATGGGAGGTATACTAATACTTCTCCAGAGAAGTTAGGAATGAGGGACATGTAGGACCCCAAAGTTCTTCTGAACTGTTCATTCCCACTTGGGTTCATGGAGAAAGAAAGGTAGAAGAAAGAAGTAAAAAGAAAATAGAATTGAATTATTTTTGTTTTTATTTTTATTTATTAATTAATTTCAAAAATAAAAGTTAATTAATTAAAAAGATTTAAAAGTTTGATGATATAATTCGAAAAAGAAGAGAGAGAAAGAGAAGAGAGATTTTCGAAATTAGAGGAGAAAGGAATTAGTTAGGAAATTTTAAAAGAGAAGAAAGAAAAAATAAGTAACTTATTAAGAAATATTTGAAATTAAAATAAGATAAAAGATTAGAAAAGATTTTAATTTAAAATTTAAAATTAGAAAAGATAAGATAGAAATGGAAAAGATTTGAAAAAGATTTTGTTTTGAAATTTGAAATTTGAAAAGATAAGATAAGAATTTGAAAAGATTTGAGAAAGATTTGAAAGAGATAAGGTTTGAAATTTGATTTTTGAAAAAAGATTTGATTTTGAAATTTTAAATTTTGAAATTTTGAAATTGAATTTTAAAATTTAAATTTGAACTAAGATAAGATAAGATTTTTGAATTTTAAAGAAAGATAAAAAGATAAGATAGTGATTTGAAAAAGATATGATTTTTGAAAAGATTTGAGATTAAGATAAGATAAGATAATGATTTTGAAATTAAAATTTAAAATTTTAGTTGCAATTTTCGAAAATTAAAGTAAAAAGATAGAAAATATATATTTTTTATTTTTTTGAATTAATGAAGAAAGAGAAAAACAACCAAAAGACAACAAACTTAAGATTTTTAGATCTAGAAACACTAGAATTCAAAAATTTTAAAGAAAAACACTTAAAGACACCAAACTTAAAAATTTTAAAGATCAAAACAAAAAGAAAAACAAGAACAACTTGAAAACTAAGAAGAACACCAAGAACAAACTCAAAAAATTCAAAGCAATTAAAGAACACACAATAGACACTAAACTTAAGATTTGACACTAGACTCAAACAAAAGACACTATTTTTGAAAATTTTTTGGAAAAAAGACACCAAGAAGTTCGGAACATTTACCAAGAACAAGAAGAAAGACTCAAACAAAAAGATAAAGATTATAAAGAAAACACAGATTTTTGATAAATTTTTTATTTTTTGAAAAAAAGAAACAAATGACTCGAACAAAATTAAAAAGTACCTAATCTAAGCAACAAAATAATTCGTTAGTTTGTTCAAACTCGAACAATCGCGGTAACGGTGCCAAAAACTTGGTGCGCAGAATTTAACTTCCCACAACTAAACCATCAAGTGTACTGGATCGTCCAAGTAATACCTGAGGTGAGTCATGGTCGATCCCACGAGGATTGTCGGCTTGGATCAAACAGTGGTTATCTTGTAAATCTTAGTCAGCCGGATAGAAAAGTTGTGTAGTTGTTTAAACGCATAAAAGTAAAATAAAGATAAAGTTACTCAGTGGTTGTGAATTCAATGATAAGAAGGTGGTTAAGGCTTCAAAGATACTTTGTTCTTCTGGATCAATCCTTTCTTACTGTCTACTCCAACTGTAAATGATTTCTTTTATAGCAGGTTATATGTGATCAACACTGGTTTGAGCGGCTGCCAATCTTCCTTTAGGCTGAACACCAAGTTTAGTGCGCATCCAGTCTGAATGAGGGTGAAGCTCCTACAGTTTATTCCCTTGGTGATCCTATTCAAAATGCCACAGACAAGGTCGAATCTTCTGGATCAGAGAATGATGTGCCTTGATTCTAGCCTTTACCACAAAGACTCTAATCTCCCCATACCTCGGCTGAACTGATGTCTCGAGAAGTCCCCAACAAAGTTGTGGATTAGTTGTCTAAGAGACGTATCCTCAGGCTAGTGGTTCATTGATATCCGATGAAAGACGCTCGCTGAACCCATATAGAATAGAAATAACCTTGTGTTGGTTCAACTCATTCATAAGGTTGAAGAACGAAGATACATCTTAGGAGAGAATCAAACATAAGTTGAAATAGAACAATAATGCTTTTATTAATCCATAAAACTCAGCAGAGCTCCTTACCTTAACATAGGAGGTTTAGTGGCTCATACTGTACATAGAACAATGTAAAACGTGTAAAGTGGTGGTAGAAGATCAAGTGTGTCTAACAAAATGGTGATCTTCTCCTATATATACTAACCTAATGACTAAGGATTACAGAAATATGATAAGCTTAGGCTTATAGTGCAAAAATCCACTTATGAGGCCCACTTAGTGAGTGTTTGGGCTGATTTTTAGTGTCTCCCAAGTGCTAGGACTCCCTATTGGCATTGATCACTGGCTAAGGCCCTCTTTTGGGTGTTGGGTGCTGGCCACCTCTCTGTGGGCGTTGGACGCCAGTACTAGGGTAGATGGCTGGTGTTGAACGCCAGTTTTGGTCCTTTCATTCTGAAGCAAAGTATAGACTATTATGTATTTCTAGAAAGCCCTAGATGTTAGCTTTTCATAGCTGTTAAGAACGCTCCATTTGAATATCTATAGCTCCAGAAATGCTCCTTCGAGTGCACATAGGTCAGATCTTGACAACATCTGCAGTGCTTTTTCTGCCTCTGAATCAGACTTTTGCTCCAACTCCTCAATTTCAGCCAGAAAATACCTGAAATTGCATAAAAATACACAAACTCAAAGTAGAATCCAAAAATGTGAATTTTGCACTAAAACCTATGAAAACTTGATATAACTTAAATAAAACCTAACAAAAACTATATGAAAATAATGTCAAAAAGCGTATAAAATATCTGCTCATCATTAGCCATGATCTCTTCATGTCTCTTTTGGGCTTCCTCTTGCTCTTTTTAAGAGATGATTGCTTGAAGCTGATCCATTGCTTCCTTGAGACGATCTCTTGGCTCTTGTTCCATTTGACTAGCATAGGTAGGATCATATTGCTCTTGGATTGATGGATATAGATATTCTTCCATGGAGGGTTGTGGTGGAAAGAGGAATTCATCTTGTGGTTGAAAGTTCTCATACATGGGAGGTGGTTCATCATGGTAATGGTATGGAGATGGTGGCTCTTGAGGGTATTCATGCTGGAATCGGGGTAGTTCTATGTATGGTTCATATGGCTCATATAGTGGTAAGTATGGTGGATATGGGTTAGGGTCACATAGAGGTATTTGGTGGTACGAGGCTTGTGAGTATGGTGGTTGAGGGCTATATTGAGGAGGGGGCTCATAGGCATATGGTGAGGGTTGTTGGTAATTGATGAGCGGATAATTTATACGCTTTTTGGTATTGTTTTTAGGTAGTTTTTAGTAGGATCTAGCTACTTTTAAGGATGATTTTATTTGTTTTTATGAAAAAATCACATTTCTGGATTTTACTATGAGTTTGTGTGTTTTTCTGTGATTTCAGGTATTTTCTGGCTGAAATTAAGGGACCTGAGCAAAAATCTGATAGGAGGCTGACAAAGGACTGCTGATACTGTTGGATTCTGACCTCCCTGCACTCGAAATGGATTTTCTGGCGCTACAAAACTTCAAATGGCGCACTCTCAACTGCGTTGTAAAGTAGACATCCAGGGCTTTCCACTAATATATAATAGTTCATACTTTATTCGAGTTTAGATGACGAAAACTGGCGTTCAACGCCAGTTCCATGCTGCATTCTGGAGTAAAACGCCAGAAACACGTCACAAACCAGAGTTAAACGCCAAAAACACGTTACAACTTGGCGTTTAACCCCAAGAGAAGCCTCTGTACATGTAAAGCTCAAGCTCAGCCCAAGCACACACCAAAGTGGTCCCCGGAAGTGGATTTCTGCACTAAGACTTATTTCTGTAAACCCTAGTAACTAGTTTAGTATAAATAGAACTTTTTACTAGTGTACTAGTGTCTCTGAGACCATTTTGTCTTGGTTATTCCGGTTCCCTCTCTGGGGCCGAAGCCAATGAACACTATTTTCACTTATGTATTTTCAACGGTGGAATTTCTACACACCATAGATTAAGGTGTGGAGCTCTGTTGTTCCTCGAGTATTAATGCAATTACTATTATTCTTCTATTCAATTAAGCTTATTCTTATTCTAAGATATTTGCTGCACTTCAACATGATGAATGTGATGATCCGTGACACTCATCATCATTATCACCTATGAACACGTGCCTGACAACCACTCCCGTTCTACCTTAGATCGAGCGCGTATCTCTTGGATTCCTTAATCAGAATCTTCGTGGTATAAGCTAGAATTATTGGCGGCCATTCCTAAGATCCAGAAAGTCTAAAACTTGTCTATGGTATTCCGAGTAGGATCTGAGAAGGGATGACTGTGACGAGCTTCAAACTCGCAAGTGTTGGGCGTAGTGACAGACGCAAAAGAATCAATGGATTCTATTCCAACATGATCGAGAACCAACAGATAATTAGACGTGCTGTGATAGAGCATTTGGACCATTTTCACTTAGAGGATGGGAAGTAGCCATTGACAATGGTGACGCCCTACATACAGCTTGCCATGGAAAGGAGTATGAAGGATTGGATGAAGGCAGTAGGAAAGCAGAGATTCAACAGGAACAAAGCATCTCCATACACTTATCTGAAATTCCCACCAATGATTTACATAAGTATCTCTATCTTTATTTTATGCTTTATTTATCTTTATATTTGAAAACCATTATAACCATTTGAATCCGCCTGATTCAGATTTACAAGATGACCATAGCTTGCTTCATACCAACAATCTCTGTGGGATCGACCCTTACTCACGTAAGGTATTACTTGGACGACCCAGTGCACTTGCTGGTTAGTTGTGCGAAGTTGTGACAAAGTGTGATTCACGTTTGAGAGCTCCAAGTCTTTGGCGCCATTGTTGATGATCACAATTTCGTGCACCAAGTTTTTGGCACCGTTGCTGGGGATTGTTCGAGTTTGGACAACTAACGGTTCATCTTGTTGCTCAGATTAGGTAATTTTCTTTTCAAAAAGTTTTCAAAAATATTTTTTCAAAAAAATTTTCTTTGTTTTCATTTTTCCAAAAGTTATTTTTGAAAAAACCAAAAAAATTAATAAAATCATAAAAACCAAAAATATTTTGTGTTTCTTGTTTGAGTCTAGTGTCAATTTTTATGTTTGGTGTCCATTGCATGTTTTAAAAACTTTTGCATTTTTCGAAAATTCATGCATGGTGTTCTTGGTAAGTCTTCTTGTTCTTGGTAAGTCTTCTTGTTTGATCTTCATATTTTCTTGTTTTGTGTCTTTTGTTGTTTTTCAAATGCATTCTTGCATTCATAGTGTCTAAGCATGAAAAATTTCTAAGTTTAGTGTCTTGCATGTTTTTCTTTTCTTGAAAATTTTCAAAAATAAGTCTTGATGTTCATCTTGATCTTCAAAGTGTTCTTGGTGTTCATCTTGACATTCATAGTGTTCTTGCATGAATCATGTGTTTTTATCCAAAATTTTCATGTTTTGGGTCATTTTTGTGTTTTTCTCTCTCATCATTAAAAATTCAAAAATCAAAAAAATATCTTTCCCTTATTTCTCTCAAAAATTCAAAATCTTTGGGTTGACTTAGTCAAAAATTTTTAAAATAAATTGTTTCTTGTTAGTCAAGTCAAGATTTTAATTTTAAAAATCTTATATTTTCAAATCTTTTTCAAAAATCAAATCTTTTTCATTTTTCTTCTTATTTTTCGAAAATTTTAAAATTGATTTTCAAAAATCTTTTTCTTAATTTTATTTCATAATTTTTGAAAACTTTACTAACAATTAATGTGATTGATTCAAAAATTTGAAGTTTGTTACTTTCTTGTTAAGAAAGGTTCAATCTTTAAATTCTAGAATCATATCTTTTAGTTTCTTGTTAGTCAAGTAATCAATTTTAATTTTAAAAATCATATCTTTTTAATCTTATCTTTTTCTTAATCATATCTTTTTCAAAATCAATTTCAAAAATCTTTTCTAACTTCTTATCTTCTCAAAATTGATTTTCAAATCTTTTTCAACTAACTAATTGACTTTTTGTTTGTTTCTTATCTTTTTCAAAACCACCTAACTACTTTCCTCTCTTTCATATTTTTGAAAATCACCTCCCTCTTTTTCAAAATTCTTTCAATTAACTAATTGTTTTAAATTTTAATTTTATTCCTTTTTATAAATTCAAATTTTAACTTTAATTTAAAATAAAAACAAAAATATTTTTCTTCTCCTTTAGTTAATTTTCGAAAATTCTCTCCCTCTCATCTCTTTGTATTTATTTTATTTATTTACTAACACTTCTCTTCTCAAAATTCAAACCCCTCCCTTCTCTGTGTTCGAATTTCTCTTCTTCTTCCTTCATTCTTATTATTCTACTCACATAAAGGAATCTCTATACTGTGACATAGAGGATTCCTCTTCTTTTCTGTTCTCTTCTTTTTCATATGAGTAGGAGCAAGGACAAGGATATTCTTGTTGAAGCAGATCCTGAACCTGAAAGGACTCTGAAGAAGAAGCTAAGAGAAGCTAAAGCACAACAATCCAGAGAAAACCTTACAAAGAATCTCGAAAAAGCGAGAGACATGGCCGAACCCAATAACAATGGTGGAGGCGCAAGGAGGATGCTTGGTGACTATACTACACCTACTTCCAAATTTGATGAAAAAAGCATCTCAATCCCTGCCATTGGAGCAAACAATTTTGAGCTGAAGCCTCAACTAGTTGCTTTAATGCAACAGAACTACAAGTTTCATGGACTTCCATCAAAAGATCCCTATCAGTTTTTAACTGAGTTCTTGCAGATCTGTGAGACTATTAAGACTAATGGAGTAGATCCTGAAGTCTACAGGCTCATGCTTTTCCCTTTTGCCGTAAGAGACAGAGCTAGAACATGGTTGGACTCACAACCTAAAGATAGCCTGGACTCTTGGGATAAGCTGGTCACGGCCTTCTTGGCTAAGTTCTTTCCTCTTTAAAAGCTGAGCAAGCTTAAGTGGATGTTCAGACCTTCAAACAAAAAGATGGTGAATCCCTCTATGAAGCTTGGGAAAGATACAAGCAGATGACCAAAAGGTGTCCTTCTGACATGCTTTCAGAGTGGACCATTTTGGATATATTCTATTATGGTCTATCTGAGTTCTCTAAGATGTCACTGGACCATTCTGCAGGTGGATCCATTCACCTAAAGAAAACGCCTGCAGAAGCTCAAGAACTCATTGACATGGTTCCAAATAACCAATTCATATACACTTCTGAGAGGAATCCTCTGAGTAATGGAACGCCTCAGAGGAAGGAAGTTCTTGAAATTGATGCTCTGAATGCCATATTGGCTCAGAACAAAATGTTAACTCAGCAAGTCAACATGATTTCTCAGAGTGAATGGATAGCAAAATGCATCCAACAGTACTAAAGAGGCATCTTCTGAAGAAGAAGCTTATGATCCTGAGAACCTGCAATGGCAGAGGGAATTACATGGGTGAACTCTATGGAAACACCTATAATCCCTCATGGAGAAATCATCCAAATTTCTCATGGAAGGATCAACAGAAGCCTCAACAAGGCTTTAATAATGGTGGAAGAAACAGGCTCAGCAATAGCAAGCCTTTTCCATCATTTTCTCAGCAACAGACAGAGAATTCTGAGCAGAGCACCTCTAGCTTAGCAAACATAGTCTCTGATCTATCTAAGGCCACTTTAAATTTCATGAGTGAAACAAGGTCCTCCATCAGAAATTTGGAGGCACAAGTGGGCCAGCTGAGTAAGAAAATCACTGAAACTCCTCCTAGTACTCTCCCAAGCAATACTGAAGAGAATCCAAAAAGAGAGTGCAAGGCCATTGACATAATCAAAATGGCCGAACCTAGAGAGGAAGGGAAAGACGTGAATCCTAATGAGAAAAACCTCATGGGACGTCTCCCAGACAAGAAGAAGTTCCCTATTGAGGACCTAAAGGAATCTAAGGCTCATATAGAGACCATAGAGATTCCATTAAACCTCCTCCTGCCATTCATGAGCTCTGAGAACTATTCTTCCTCTGAAGAGGATGAAGATGTAACTGAAGAGCAAGTTGCTCAATATCTAGGAGCCATCATGAAGCTGAATACCAAGTTGTTTGGTAATGAGACTTGGGAAGGTGAACCTCCCTTGCTCATTAGTGAACTAAATACATGGATTCAGCAAACTCTACCTCAAAAGAAACAAGATCCTGGTAAATTCTTAATACCCTGTACCATAGGTACCATGACCTTTGAGAAGGCTCTGTGTGACCTGGGGTCAGGTATAAATCTTATGCCACTCTTTGTAATGGAGAAGCTGGGGATCTTTGAGGTACAAGCTGCAAGAATCTCATTAGAGATGGCAGATAAGTCAATAAAACAAGCTTATGGATTGGTAGAGGGCGTGTTGGTAAAGGTTAAAGGCCTTTACATCCTTGCTGATTTCATAATCTTAGACACTGGGAAGGATGAGAATAAATCCATCATTCTTGGAAGACCCTTCCTAGCCATAGCAGGAGCTGTGATTGATGTTGACACAAGAAAATTAGTCCTTCAATTGAATGGGGACTACCTTGTGTTTAAAGCTCAAGAATCTTCCTCTGCAACCACAGAGAGGAAGCATGAAAAGCTTCTCTCAATACAGAGTCAAACAAAGCCCTCACAGTCAAACTCTAAGTTTGGTGTTAGGAGGCCACAACCAAACTCTAAGTTTGGTGTTGAACCCCTGATGACAAGTCATCATATACCCATTTTTCAAGCTAATTTCACTTGTTTCACTAGTTTTTATGCACTTTCTTGCACTATAAGTAAGCAATTTAGAGTAGAATTGCATGTTTTATTTGAATCAAACAACCACCATTTAATTGATACTAAATCATGAGGTTTAAGCTAAATTTAATTGATTTTTAATTGATTTATAAACCTTGTGAATTTGGTGATACTTTGATTGGTTATTTTGATTATTTGTAGGTGAAGAAAAGAAGAAAGTGTGGCTTAAGAAGTGTGACCCAAGGAAGAAAAGAGTGTGACACAATGAAGGAAGGAAGCCACACTGCTCTCCACAAGAGCACACTGCTCTCCAAGGGAGCACAACGATGAACCAAGCATGCAAAACTTGGTTGCTCTGCCCCCTTGAGAGCGGAGCACAATTTGGGAGCTAAGAAACAAGTAAGAGCGAAAATTCTGCTCTGCTCTCCTCAAAGAGCAATTTCGGGCTCCTCTTGAAGAAAATCCAAGAAAAATTAACTCCAAGTGCCACCCATGGGTTTCGAACCCAAGCACATGAAGGGAAGGAAGTAGCGCTCAAATGAAAGGAAAAACCACCAAGGATTGAACACAACACCTTGAGGAAGCAAGGAACTAGGCGCTACTTTGGTGCCAAGGAAACCAAGAAAAAAAGGCAACAATTCCCTCCACCAAGTTTCAAACCAAGGACCCCTTGGAAGCCTCATTGCGATGCCCACAAGGAGAGCAGAGCAACACTCCTTGGTGCATGGCACGCAGCTTGGACGCACGGCCAGGGAGCTTGGGCGCGCATCATGACACGGGCAGGAGCACACTTGACACCACTGCTCTGCTCTACACAAGAGCGGAGCAGCATCCTAATGTCTCACCACAATTAGCACGCAACATGGATCCCCACACAAAGCTTCACTGCTCTGCTTTTCACAATAGCAGAGCAACCTCTTGGGAGCAACATGGGCTGAAATTCACTTAAAAATCCAATTTAATTCAATTCTTCACCCATCTTGCAAGCCCACTCAAAATTCTTAGATCCAAAATAGAAAGTGTATAAATAGGTGTTAGTTAGAATTAGAAGAGAGCTTATTTTCATTTTTAATTTTCATCCTTAGTCAACTTGAGAGCTCACTTTCTATTTTTCGGCTTTAGAACTTCTGATCTTCAATTTTTATTTTCGGACTGCAATTAGCTTGAGAATTGGAGTAGAGAATTCACTTCTTCTTCCTCTGATCTTTTTTGTTTTCTTTACTGGGTTTTGTTTGAGTCTTGAGTGTGAAGAATTGAGGAACTTCTGTCTCAATCTCCATTTATGATCTCTTTGATTTTCCTACTGCATAATTGAGTTAAATTCCATTACCTTTACTGCTGCAATCTTTAAATTCTCTTTAATTGCTTTGTGAACTTGGATCTAGGAAGGCAATTGAGATCTAGACTCTGCTATCTAGTATCTGGAGTCCTGAGATCTGATTTTCTTTTTGGTTCTTCTGCTGAACCACTGCTGCAATCACATTTTCACTTTCTGTTTGAATTCTAGTTACTTTCAATTCATCTATTGCTTTGTTGCAATTTACTTCTCTTGCTTAAATTCTAAATACCCAGTCCCTCAATCCCTTTTTCATTCAAGCAATTTATATTTCTTGCACTTTAAGTTACCGTAATTTACATTTCATGCACTTTAAGTTTCAATCATTTAATTTTTTATTCTTTAAGATTCAGTACCTTTACTTTCAATTCTCTTTAAATTTCTGCAAATCATCCCTCTCCCTTTACATTTCTTGCAATTTACCTTCTGTCTGCTACAAATCACTCAACCAATACTTGATTCCCTTGACTAAATCAACCACTAAACTAAAATTGCTCAATCCTTCAATCCCCGTGGGATCGACCTCACTCATGTGAGTTATTATTACTTGATGCAACCCGGTACACTTGCCTGTGAGTTTTGTGTTGGATCATTTTCCACACATCAACCCCTACATTCAAACTCTAAGTTTGGTGTTGGAAGGTCCCAACAATGCTCTGATGATCTGTGAAGCTCCATGAGAGCTCACTGTCAAGCTATTGACATTAAAGAAGCGCTTATTTGGAGGTAACCCAATTTTTATTCATCTATATTTCTATTGTTCTTTTATGTTTTATTAGGTTTATGATCATGTGGAGTCACAAAATAATTGCAAAAATTAAAAATAAAATCAAAAACAGCAGAAGAAACAGCACACCTTGGAGGAAGAGCTTACTGGCATTTAAACGCCAATAAGGAGCATCTGGCTGGCGTTTAATGCCAGAACAGAGCATGAAACTGGCGTTGAACGCCAAAAACAAGCAGCAGTCTGGCGTTTAAATGCCAGGATTGCACCCTGAGGAAGCTGGCGTTTAACGCCAGAAACAAGCATCAGGCTGGCGTTAAACGCCAGAAACATGCTACATTTGGGTGTTTAACGCCAGAAACAAGCTTCAGTCTGGCGTTAAATGCCAGGATTGCATACAGAGGGCGTTTTACACGCCTAATTGGTGCAGGGATGATAAATCCTTGATACCTCAGGATCTGTGGACCCCACAGGATCACCTCAAGATCTATGGACCCCACAAGATTCCCACCTACCTTCCCCCTCTTTCTCACACCTTTTCATAACTCTCTTCTTCAAACATCATTCACCAATCACCTCAATCACTCTTCCCCATCACCTCTTCACCACTCACTTCCATCCTCTCTTCCCTATAAACCCCACCTACCTTCAAATTCAAAATCTCTTTCCCACCCAAACCCCCCCTAAATGACCGAACCCCACTCCCTCTCCCTTCCCTATATAAACCCATCCATCCTTCTTCATTTTCACACATCACTACCCTCTCTTCCCCCTAGCCGAATACACACCTCTCTCTCCCTCTCCTCCATATCTTCTTCTTTTTCTTCTTCTATTGTTTCTTCTTTTGCTCGAGGACGAGCAACATTCTAAGTTTGGTGTGGTAAAACCATAGCTTTTTTGTTTTTCCATAACCATTGATGGCACCTAAGGCAGGAAAAACCTCTAGAAAGAGGAAAGAAAAGACAAAAGCTTCCACCTCCGAGTCATGGGAAAGGGAAAGAATCATCTCAAAAGCTCATCAAGACCACTTCTATGAAGTTGTGGTCAAGAAGAAGGTGATTCTTGAGGTCCCTTTCATGCTCAAGAAAAATGAGTATCCGAAGATTCGACATGAGATCTGATGATTGGATTTTTGATGGTTTAGAATTTCACAAATAAATTCTCGTTGCAAGTATAGTTCCTAAACCAAACAATAATCTTTTCATACAAAAAGTTGTTTGTCACTAAAACAAACCCCTAAATTTATAAACCGAAGTATTGAAACCTCGGGTCGTTCTCCCTAGGAATTACAATAAAGTGTCTTGTTATTGGTTGTGAGTTATTTTGGGGTTTTTGAGATTTTAGACAAGAAATATAAATGGCAAAGAAAATAAACTAACAACTAACAAAGCTCTTGGCAAGATATGAGACCTAGAAGTTCTATCCTAGTTATCCTCCTCAATTGTGACAACAAATTGTCCATTGCTCCCACCTAGTTAACCTCTAACCATGGAGGAAAGTTAAGTGGATGAATCAATTTGATTCCTCAAGTTCTAATCAACTCCTAAAGGAAAGACTAGCTTTAGAGGCATTCAAATCAATTAGCAATTTCTAATTGTCAATCAACAAAGGAATTAGATAACTCCAGAGTTACTAACTGCTCTACCTAGGCCGAGAGGAACAAAACCTACACTAAAATCCAACCAAGCATTTCATCAAACACTTGGAAGGTACAAAAGAAAAGCATAGTAAATTGATAACAAGAATAGAATCTAACAACAATTAGTAAATTGACAACAAGAATGAAATCTAACAACAATTATTGAATGGAATTAACAATAACAATCAAAAGAAACATAATTATTATGATTTACCTTGAATTGAATTGAAAGAGGAGAGAAGGAACAAGAGTAGATCTACAACAAAATATAGAAACAACATAAAGAAAATTACAACAAAAGAATAGAGGAAGATGAATGTAACAACAAGGAATTGAAAGGTAGAAGTAGAAGAAAGAATGAATGAAAACCTAGATCTAAGAACTAAACCTAATCCTAATTCTAGAGAAAAGTGAGAGCTTCTCTCTCTAGAAACTAACTCTAACTACTAAACTAAGCTAAACTAAACTAATGGTAACTAACTTGTCCATCCCTCTTCAATCTTTGGCTTAAATAGAATCAAAAATGAGTTGGATTGGGCCCACAAGGCTTGTGAATTCGCTAGCCACGAGTTTGCATGAAGTGAATCACGTGCACCAACGGCGCGTACGCGTACAGTGCGCGTACGCGTCCTTATACGTATAGCACCTATGGAAAATCTTATATCATTTCGAAGCCTCGGATGTTAGCTTTCCAACCCAACTAGAATCGCATCATTTGGACCTCTGTAGCTTATGTTATGGTCGATTAAGTGCGAAGAGGTCGGCTTGACAGCTTTTGCGATTCCTTCATTTCTTCATGAGTTCTCCATTTTTACATGCTTTTCCTTTATTCCCTTTATCCAATCTTTGCCTCCTAAATCTGAAATCACTCAACAAACATATCAAAGCATCTAATGGAATCAGGGAGAATTAGATTTAGCTATTTTAAATCCTAAAAAGTATGTTTTCACTCTTAAGCACAATTAAAGGAGAAGTTATAAAACCATGCTATTTCAATGGATAAATGTGGGTAAAAGGTTATAAAATCCCCTAAATTAAGCATAAGATAAACCCTACAAATGGGGTTTATCAACCTCCCCACACTTAAACTAAGCATGTCCTCATGCTTAAACTAAGAATGAAGTAAGGGTATGCCGTTTATTCAATGGAAATTAACTAAATGCAATCTACCTATATACAACTATCTAAATGAATGCAATTGTTTGGTCAAAATAAATCAATCCCCAAGAAGCATATATGCACAAGGGCTAAGGACTAGCAAGTCTAATCCACAATTGAATTGAGTTATTAAATATTTTTACAAACTTGCATGAAAGGAGATGATCATTGGTAGAAACATGTAATTGAGCATCAAACCCTCACCGGATGTATTTGCACTCTATTCGCTCGGTGTTTGGGGTTGATTCTCTCAATTCTCCCCTAATCATGCTTTCCAAGATTTGTTCTTCTTCTAACAATCAACATATATTTCATGCATGCATACATCTATCATGATGTCTTTTCTTTGGTTGTAACGGGGCTAGGGTCAAGGTAGGATTCATATTTGGTCAAGTGAGGTTGAAATTTGAATATTTGATAAACTTAAACTTCCCACCTAACCTATGACATCCTATACAATTTGAAAGCTAACCTAACTACCCATTTCTCAGTTTTTCACATACTCATGCAATTTCTTTTCATTTTACAACACATATGCATTGATTTTATTGGACCTTGCTTTGGGGCATTTTGTCCCCTTTTTATTACTTTTTCTTTTTTTCTATCTTTCTTTTTCTATTTTTTTCTTTTCCATATTATTTTTCTCTTTTTTTTCTTTTCTTTTTCTCATTTTTCTTTTTTTTTTCTATATACAAGAACATCAATGCATAAGGTTTTACATTTGATCAATATATGAGTATGTACCCAATTTCCAATATTTTCAATAACAATACAAAACTACCTTTTCATTCCCCCAATGTCCCAAGATTCCCACACTTGAATGGTACTCACGCACACTAGCCTAAGCCAATCAAAGATCCAAATTAAGGACATTTATTGTTTTTCGCTTAATGGCTTGTAATGTGCTAAAATAAGAACGAAGTGGGTTAATCGTAGGCTCAAATTGGCTAACAAAGGAATATAAAAGGTAAGGCTATTTGGGTAAGAGAGCTAATGAAATGATGGCCTCAATCATATAAATGCATGAATACACAAAATAATGGACATAAAGAATCAAACAATTCAAAGATTACAATTATAGAAAGAGAATAATGCACACAAGAAGGAAAATAAGTGGTTATAAGATGTAACCACACCATTAGGCTCAAAACTCACTTGCTTGTGTTCTTAGCTCAAAAACCATGTTTCACAATATATATAATTCAAGAAAGTTCTATGAAAAGTTTTCACTCAAATCAATTGGTGCCCTATAGATAGAATTCTTGAAAATTTTCATTATTTTGACTAAGCTTATTTTGTATATATATGCAAAACTAAGAAAATTCAAGTAAAAATCCTAAAATCCTAGAATGAAATGCAAAAGTGTTGGAATTAGAAACTTGTCACCCAAAATTGCCGACCGGTCAGACGACCTCCCCACACTTAAAAGTTTGCACCGTCCTCGGTGCACTCTAAGATGAGCAAGGGGGTACGGCGAATCTTCGGATTGCTGCGTGTTCTTAGTCTTGCTTCCGTTTCCATGTTTGCTTGTGGTGCATCATCATGAAAAACAAAAATATAACACCATAAGCTGAGAAGATATTAAAGCAAGGGAGCATACATTGTTGGAATGAGGTAACTCACTAGAATTGAGTGGTTGATTAGTGTGACATTAATGACAAATAGGTGTGTGAATTCTAAATCGCGCGGTTTAGAACACACATTAGCATAAAAAGCTATGTCACAAAAGAAGCATGCACTTTACTCATTCTAGTATACTTGAGATGCTTTAAGTGAACTTGTAAGGTAAAACAAGCATCAAAGAAGCATGAAAGCATTCAAGCCAAACACATATGGATGCATATGATCATGAAATACAATGCATTAAGGTAAATGCACAACATCCATCAAGAAATTGCCCACCCAAAGAGAGAGTTCAAATCACATGGTGGCTAGCTACAACATGCAATTCAAAAGAGTCACAAGCTCGAAGGCAATTCTCATCACTTGGTATTTTTCAAAAGATAAGCATGAAAAACTCAAGACCAAGTAGCAAAATATAACCTCAATAATAGAGTCCAACAATGATTATCTAAAAAACATTAATGCCAAAATAGCATTTAGGCAATAAGGGCAGCAATGTATAGTAAACAAAGTCAATAATCCAACACTTATAATGAAAAGAGAGAAAATAAAATGAAAACTAAACTAAAACTAACTAATTAACTAACCAACTAACTAATAAACTAACTAAAATAAATGGTTATCAATGGTGTTTGGAAGTGTTGTATGAGGGGTAGAAGAAGGGAAGAAGAAAGGGGAAGGAAAAAAATGGAAAGAGGAGAAGAAAAGAAGTGGATGGAAGAAAGGGCATCCACGCGTACGCACGTATGGCGCGCGCGCGTCGATGGCTTATTTCGAGAGTGGCGCGTACGCGTCATGTGCGCGTGCGCGCGAGTGGGGTTGTGCCAAAGGCACAACTCTTTGGAAAATGCATGGAGGGTGGAACTTCTCAATCCACGCGTACGCACGCATGGCGCACGCGCGTGGATGGTCCAAAATGCTTGATGTACGCGTACGCACGCAGTGCACATACGCGTGGATGGTGCTCTGTTTTTCAAAAAATTTTGCTATTTTTTGCACCAATCTAAGCATTCTAAACCTCTAAATAGCTACCAAAACACCTTAGAACCTTATTTAACATACTAAAATACTAATTAAACTCAACAAACTAAGGAACCAAAAAAAGAAAATTAAAAGAAGTTACCATGGTGGGGTGTCTCCCACCTAGCACTTTTGTTTATTGTCCTTAAGTTGGACTTGTGGGGAGCTCCTCTCAAGGTGGCTTGTGCTTAAATTCATCTTGGAACTCCCACCAATGCTTGGTTCTCTATTGTGCCCCAAGATTCCCTATTTGTTGCACCAAGTGTTGATGGAGTTCTTCACAAGATTGGGTCTCCCAAAATTGATTCTCCTTGTACGATCCGGGGTCCCACACTTTGTTTTGACACCCGTCCTTAAATTGATCATCATTATTCCATCCGGGTGGTATGGCCTTGGAATTCTCAAAGAAGCTTCCAAACAACGTCCTAGACCCATGCCATTTGGTTTCACACCAACCATTGCTCTTGAATTTTGAGCTTGCAACCGTCATGAGCTTAGAATGACGTTTCCAACCACTACACAACTCTTTCCTACTCTTAACTCCACAAAGAGCTATAAGTTGACCATCATTTTCAATTAAACCATATTCAAGTGAGAAAGTAAAGCTTAGGGATAAGAATTTTACCCACTTGGATGTTGTGTTGGATGGTGACTTGGGAAGGGAGACCTCCCCACACTTAGACAATGCAATGTCTACTTCCTTGTGCTCTTCTTTGTGTATTTCCACCTCTTTGCGGGCTTCCTCAATTTCAACCTTTCCCTTTTTATCACATGGTTTGGTGTTGTCTTCAAGAACTTCGATTTCTTGCCCAATGGGAGGTGACTCAATTTTGGATAGGAATTCATTGATGAATAGATCCATCTCTTGATCAACCTCTTTATATTCTTCAATTTCGATATACACCATGCTAACTTTTTCCTCTTGGTAGCTCTCTTTTGATTCACTCTCTTTCTCATTGCTCACCAAGGGTATGAGAGGTTGTACACACTCTTTTGTAACTTCAACTTTATGTCCAATGGGAGAGGATTCAATTGTAGATAGAAATTCATCCATAATTGAATCCATCTCTTGATAGGCCTCGTTCAAGTCTCCAACTATGACATGCCTTGGAGGTTGCGCACCCTCCTCAACATCAATTTCAAGCTTCTTGGAAGAGTGCTCCATGATGCTACATTCCCATGGACTTTCAACATCTCCTAAATCTTCAACCACTTCTTCCTTTTCTTCAATGATCATAGGCTTCTCCAATTGTTCCAACACAAAACTTGGTTCTTCCTTCTCTACCGGATTGTTCAATTTCTCCTTCATACTTTGCTCTTCTTTAGATTTTTCGCATGTGGCTGCGGAAGTACCTTGAGTATTCAAGCATTGATGGGCTAAAGTGTGCACCACCTTGGTCAAATTGGTCACAAACTCAAGTGTATCCCGCTTCATGGCTTCTTGTCCTTGGAGTAACAAAGTGAGAGGATCGTCTATTGGGGCTTGGGGTGAATAGGAAGGTTCATTATTTTGGAGAGAAGGTTCATGGTAGGAAGGTGGTTCTTCTTGGTAAGGGTATAGAGATGGTGAGTATTGAGGTGGTTCTTGGTAATAATCATGATATGGTTGTGGTGGTTCTATAGATTCTTACTCATAATGGTCATAAGAATATGGTATGGGTGATTGGTCATATGGTGGGTATGGATCATAGGAAGGTGCTTGGTATGGAAAGGCTTGTGAGTATGGTTGAGGTTCATGTTGAGGATAGGAGTCATAGGCATATAATGGTGGTTGATTGTCACAAAAGGAGTCACCATAGCTATTGAATTGACATGCATTAGGATGAGAGTTATACCTATAAGTGTCCGGAGGTTGTTGCCAATAGGAGTGATCAATTCCTTGAGGCTCCTCCCATCTTGGAGTGTTCCATCCACAATGAGCGTCATCATTGAAGTTCACATTTCCTACAACACAATTAGAACCAAACTTATATCCAAAGTGAGAATTCATAGTGGAAAAACAAAATAAAACTAACAAAAACTAGAAAACAAGCAAAAGACAATCTTATTCACACTATTCACATATGTACAATAATCAATAACATAACACCATTGCAACTCCCCGGCAACGGCGCCATTTTGATGATTGGATTTTTGATGGTTTAGAATTTCACAAATGAATTCTCGTTGCAAGTATAGTTCCTAAACCAAACAATAATCTTTCCATACAAAAAGTTGTTTGTCACTAAAACAAACCCCTAAATTTATAAACTGAAGTATTGAAACCTCGGGTCGTTCTCCCTAGGAATTACAATAAAGTGTCTTGTTATTGGTTGTGAGTTATTTTAGGGTTTTTGAGATTTTAGACAAGAAATATAAATGGCAAAGAAAATAAACTAACAACTAACAAAGCTCTTGAAAAGATATGAGACCTAGAAGTTCTATCCTAGTTATCCTCCTCAATTGTGACAACAAATTGTCCATTGCTCCCACCTAGTTAACCTCTAACCATGGAGGAAAGTCAAGTGGATGAATCAATTTGATTCCTCAAGTCCTAATCAACTCCTAAAGGAAAGACTAGCTTTAGAGGCATTCAAATCAATTAGCAACTTCTAATTATCAATCAACAAAGGAATTAGATAACTCAAGAGTCACTAATTACTCTACCTAGGCCAAGAGGTACAAAACCTACACTAAAATCCAACCAAGCATTTCATCAAACACTTGGAAGGCACAAAAGAAAAGCATAGTAAATTGACAACAAGAATGAAATCTAACAACAATTATTGAAAGAAATTAACAACAACAATCAAAAGAAACACAATTATTATAATTTACCTTGAATTGAATTGAAAGAGGAGAGAAGGAACAAGAGTAGATCTACAACAAAATATAGAAACAACATAAAGGAAATTACAACAAAAGAATAGAGGAAGATGAATGTAACAACAAGAAATTGAAAGGTAGAAGTAGAAGAAAGAATGAATGAAAACCTAGATCTAAGAACTAAACCTAATCCTAATTCTAGAGAGAAGTGAGAGCTTCTCTCTCTAGAAACTAACTCTAACTACTAAGCTAAGCTAAACTAAACTAATGGTAACTAACTTGTCCATCCCTCTTCAATCTTTGGCTTAAATAGGATCAGAAATGAGTTGGATTAGGCTCACAAGGCTTGCGAATTCGCTAGCCACGAGTTTGCATGAAGTGAATCACGTGCACCAACGGCGCGTACGCGTACAGTGCGCGTACGCATCCTTATACTTATAGCACCTATGGCAAATCTTATATTATTTCGAAGCCTCGGATGTTAGCTTTCCAACCCAACTGGAACCGCATCATTTGGACCTCTGTAGCTCAAGTTATGGTCGATTAAGTGCGAAGAGGTCGGCTTGACAGCTTTTGCGATTCCTTCATTTCTTCATGAGTTCTCCATTTTTACATGCTTTTCCTTTATTCCCTTTATCCAATCTTTGCCTCCTAAATCTGAAATCACTTAACAAATATATCAAAGCATCTAATGGAATCAGGGAGAATTAGATTTAGCTATTTTAAGTCCTAAAAAGCATGTTTTCACTCTTAAGCACAATTAAAGGAGAAGTTATAAAACCATGCTATTTCAATGGATAAATGTGGGTAAAAGGTTATAAAATCCCCTAAATCAAGCATAAGATAAACCCTACAAATGGGGTTTATCAAGATCCAAAGAAGAGGTTGGGAAGTTTTTACCAACCCCATTTAACAAGTTGGAATCTTAATGGTTCAAGAGTTCTATGCCAATGCATGGATCACTAGGAACCATGATCAAAGTATGAACCCGAATCCAAAGAATTATCTTACAATGGTTCGGGAGAAATGCTTAGATTTCAGCCCGGAGAATGTGAGGTTGGCATTCAACTTGCCTATGATGCAAGAAGATGCACGCCCCTACACTAGAAGGGTCAACTTTGATCAAAGTTTGGACCAAGTCCTCATGGACATATGTATGGAAGGAGCTCAATGGAAAAGAGACTCAAAAGGCAAGCCAGTTCAATTGAGAAGACTGGACCTTAAGCATGTAGCTAGAGGATGGTTGGAGTTCATCCAACGCTCCATCATCCCCACTAGCAACCGATCCAAAGTAACTATAGATCGGGCCATCATGATCCATAGCATCATGATTGGAGCAGAAGTAGAAGTTCATGAAGTCATCTCTCTAGAACTCTACAAAGTAGCCGAAAAGCCCTCCACCTTGGCAAGGCTAGCTTTTCTTCATCTCATTTGCCATCTATGCTACTTAGCTGGAGTTGTCATAGAAGGAGACATCCTCATTGAAGAAGACAAGCCCATCACTAAGAAGAGGATGGAGCAAACAAGAAAGCCCATTCATGGATCTCAAGAGACGCATGAGGAATCTCATCATCAAGAAATCCCTGATATGCCTCAAGGGATGCATTTTCCTCCAAACAACTATTAGGAACAACTCAACACTTCTCTAGAAGGATTGAGTCATGACATGAACCAATTAAGGGTGGAACACCAAGAGCACTCCATCATTCTCAAAGAGATTAGAGAAGATCAAAGAGCAATGAGGGAGGAGCAACAAAGGCAAGGAAGAGACATAGAGGAGCTCAAGAACACCATTGGTCCTTCAAGGAGAAGGCACCACCATCACTAAGGTGGACTCATTCCTTAACTTCATTATTCTTATCTCTCTGTTTTTCAGTTTATAAGCTTCATGTTTGTCTATGTTTGTGTCTTTATTACATGATCATTAGTATTTAGTAACTATGTCTTAAGGCTATGAATAAATTCCATGAATCCTTCACCTTTCTTAAAAGAAAAATGTTTCTAATACAAAAGAACAAAAAGTACATGAGTTTCGAAATTGTCCTTGAAATTAGTTTAATTATATTGATGTGGTGACAATACTTTTTGTTTTCTGAATGAATGCTTGAACGGTGCATATTTTTTATCTTGTTGTTTATGAATGTTAAAATTGTTGGCTCTTGAAAGAATGATGAAAAAGAGAAATGTTATTGATGATCTGAAAAATAAAAAAAATTGATTCTTGAAGCAAGAAAAAGCAGTGAAGAAAAAGCTTGCAAAAAAAAGAGAAATGGCAAAAAAAAGAAAAAGCAAGCAGAAAAGGCCAATAGCCCTTAAAACCAAAATGCAAGGGTAAAAAGGATCCAAGGCTTTGAGCATCAATGGATAGGATGGCCCAAGGAAATAAGCCAGGCCTAAGCGGCTAAATCAAGTTGTACCTAACCATGTGCTTGGGGCATGCAGGTCCAAGCGAAAAGCTTAAGACTGAGTGGTTAAAGTCGTGATCCAAAGCAAAAAGAGTGTGCTTAAGAGCTCTGGACACCTCTAACTGGGGACTTTAGCAAAGCTGAGTCACAATCTGAAAAGGTTCACCCAGTCATGTGTCTGTGGCATTTATGTATCCGGTGGTAATAATGGAAAACAAAGTGCTTAGGGCCACGGCCAAGACTCATAAAAGTACAAGTGTTCAAGAATCAACATACTTAACTAGGAGAATCAATAACACTATCTGAACTCTGAGTTCCTATAGATGCCAATCATTCTAAACTTCAAAGGATAAAGTGAGATGCCAAAACTGTTCAGAAGCAAAAAGTTACAAGTCTCGCTCATATAATTAGAACTAATATTCATTGATATTTTGGGATTTATAGTATATTCTCTTCTTTTTATCCTATTTTATTTTCATTTGCTTGGGGACAAGCAACAATATAAGTTTGGTGTTTTGATGAGCGGATAATATATACGCTTTTTGGCATTGTTTTTAGGTAGTTTTTAGTAGGATCTAGCTACTTTTAGGGATGTTTTTATTTGTTTTTATGCAAAATTCACATTTCTGGACTTTACTATGAATTTGTGTGTTTTTCTGTGATTTAAGGTATTTTCTGGCTGAAATTAAGGGACCTGAGCAAAAATCTAATAGGAGGCTGACAAAGGACTGCTGATGCTGTTGGATTCTGACCTCCCTGCACTCGAAATGGATTTTTTGGAGCTATAGAACTCCAAATGGCGCGCTCTCAACTGCGTTGAAAATTAGACATCCAGGGCTTTCCAGCAATATATAATAGTTCATACTTTATTCGAGTTTAGACGATGCAAACTGGCATTCAACGCCAGTTCCATGCTGCATTCTGGAGTAAAGCGCCAGAAACACGTCACAAACTAGAGTTAAATGCCAAAAACACGTTACAACTTGGCGTTTAACCCCAAGAAAAGCCTCTGCACGTGTAAAGCTCAAGCTCAGCCCAAGCACACACCAAAGTGGGCCCCAAAAATGGATTTCTGCACTAAGACTTATTTCTGTAAACCCTAGTAACTAGTTTAGTATAAATAGAACTTTTTACTAGTGTACTAGTGTCTCTGAGACCATTTTGTCTTGGTTATTCCGGTTCCTTCTCTGGGGCCGAAGCCAATGAACACTATTTTCACTTATGTATTTTTAACGGTGGAGTTTCTACACACCATAGATTAAGGTGTGGAGCTCTGCTGTTCCTCGAGTATTAATGCAATTACTATTATTCTTCTATTCAATTCAGCTTATTCTTATTCTAAGATATTCGCTGCACTTCAACATGATAAATGTGATTATCTGTGACACTCATCATCATTCTCACCTATGAACGCGTGCCTGACAACCACTCCTGTTCTACCTTAGATCGAACGCATATCTCTTGGATTCCTTAATCAGAATCTTCGTGGTATAAGCTAGAATTATTGGCGGCCATTCCTAAGATCCAGAAAGTCTAAACCTTGTCTGTGGTATTTCGACTAGGATCTGAGATGGGATGACTGTGACGAGCTTCAAACTCGCGAGTGTTGGGCGTAGTGACAGACGCAAAAGAATCAATGGATTCTATTCCAACATGATCGAGAACCGACAGATGATTAGCCGTGCTGTGACAGAGCATTTGGACCATTTTCACTGAGAGGATGGGAAGTAGCCATTGACAACGGTGACGCCCTACATACAGCTTGCCATGGAAAGGAGTATGAAGGATTGGATGAAGGCAGTAGGAAAGCAGAGATTCAACAGGAACAAAGCATCTCCATACACTTATATGAAATTTCCACCAATGATTTACATAACTATCTCTATCTTTATTTTATGCTTTATTTATCTTTATATTCGAAAACCATTATAACCATTTGAATCCGCCTGACTGAGATTTACAAGATGACCATAGCTTACTTCATACCAACAATCTCCGTGGGATCGACCCTTACTCACGTAAGGTATTACTTGGACGACCCAATGCACTTGCTGGTTAGTTGTGCGAAGTTGTGACAAAGTGTGATTCACGTTTGAGAGTTCTAAGTTTTTGGCTCCATTGTTGATGATCACAATTTCGTGCACCAGTAATCACAAGGAGGTCCACCATATCCATTGTCTTGGTATGCATCATGGAATGGTTCTTGCTCATAGTACATTTGAGAAGGTTGTTGCTAAGAAGGTTGATCAATTCCTTGAGGCTCCTCCCATCTCTAATTGTTCCATCCTTGATGCATGTTGTCATTGCAATTCCCATTCCTACAACATAGTTGTAACCACACTCATAGCAAAAAAGGTAAGAATTTGGTGGACGAAATTGTGATCAACAATAATTCCAGGCACTGTTAGAGAAGCTTTTTCTTTCCACAACTCCGTTCAACTTTACCAGCAAGTGTACTGGGTCATCCAAGTAATACCTTACGTGAGTAAGGGTCGATCCCACAGAGATTGTTGGTATGAAGCAAGCTATGGTTACCTTGTAAATCTCAGTTAGGTAGATTAAAATGGTTTATGGTGAGTTCGAAAATTAATAAATAAATAGAAAATAAAAGGGATAGAAATACTTATGTAAATTAATAGTGGGAATTTCAGATAAGTGTATGGAGATGCTGTGCTCCTCTTGAATCTCTACTTTCCTATTACATTCATCCAATCCTTCTTACTCCTTTCCATGGCAAGCTGTATGTAGGGCATCACCGTTGTCAATGGCTACATCCCATCCTCTCAGTGAAAACGTTCCTATGCTCTATCACAGCA
>NC_029775.3:86577739-86586893 GCF_000817695.3 Arachis duranensis | reverse complement strand
GTATATCTTGGAATAAGAATAAAAGAGAATTGAATAGAAAGTAATAGTAATTGTATTGAAACTTGAGGTACAGCAGAGCTCCACACCCTTAATCTATGGTGTGCAGAAACTCCACTGTTAAAAATACATAAGTAAAAGGTTCAGGCATGGCCGAATGGCCAGCCCCCTGAATGATCTAGAGACCGAATGATCAAAGACTACAAAGTCTAAAGATTATACTGTCAAAAGATTTCTAATACAATAGTAACTTATCCTATTTATACTAGACTAGCTACTAGGGTTTACATGAGTAAGTAATTGATGCATAAATCCACTTCCGGGGCCCACTTGGTGTATGCTTGGGCTGAGCTTGATCTATCCACGAGCTGAGACTTTACTTGGAGTTGAACTCCAAGTTAGAACGTGTTTTGGGCGTTCAACTCCGGATCATGACGTGTTTCTGGCGTTTAACTCCAGACAGCAGCATATACTTGGCGTTTAACGCCAAGTTACGTCATCAATTTCCGAATAAAGTATAAACTATTATATATTGCTGGAAAGCTCTGGATGTCTACTTTCCAACGCCGTTGAGAGCGCGCCAATTGGAGTTCTGTAGCTCCAGAAACTCCATTTCGAGTGCAGGGAGGTCAGATTCCAACAGCATCAGTAGTCCTTTTGTCAGCCTTTTTCAGAGTTTTGCTCAAGTCCCTCAATTTCAGCCAGAAATTACCTGAAATCACAGAAAAACACACAAACTCATAGTAAAGTCCAGAAATGTGAATTTAACATAAAAACTAATGAAAACATCCCTAAAAGTAGCTTGAACTTACTAAAAACTACCTAAAAACAATGCCAAAAAGCGTATAAATTATCCGCTCATCAGAATTCATAGTGGCAAATAAAAACAAAAGCTAACAAAAGTAAGCAACAAAGTCCTAAACCTAACAAAAACTAACAAACAAGAAAAAAGGCAAACATATTCACAATATTCACATATTCACAATAGCCAATAATATAACACCATTGCAATTTTCCAGCAACGGCGCCAAAAATTTGAAAGAGGGTTTTCGTTGGTTAGGAATTTTCACAAAATAATTTCGTTGTAAGTATAGTTCTCAACCAACAAACAACCTTCAATCAAAGTTTTAATTTGGTTGTCATAAGTACAAACCCCAATAAAAATAAATCGAAGTATTTAAACCTCAGGTTGTCTCTCAAGGAATTGCAATGAAGTACTCAATTATTGGCTATGAAGGAACATGGGGGTTTGATTTGTTGATTGGCAAGAAAAGTAAATAATAAGAAAGTAAGTGTCAATTAACTAATAAAGGAAAGGAAAAGAACTCTTGGCTAAGGCATGGAAATTGAGATCACCATCCTTGTCTACAACCCATATATTGACAATTATGAGGAACCAACCCATCAAGTTTACTTCTATGCTTGAAGTAAGTCAAATAGGCTTGATCAACATCAACCCATAAGTCCTAACATATCTACTAATTAACTTAGTAGTATGCTAGTGTTAATGGGTATCAAATTGACCACTAAGGGTTCTCAAATTACCAATCCAATTAGACCCAATGACTCAAGGTCACCCAATTCCCTTAACCTAGGCCAAGAGTATAGAAAACTACCCTATAGCTAATGAAAATATTTTTATCAAACACCTAGAGTGCAATAAAAGTAAACATCACAAAATGCAAAAATTAATAGAAACTATAACTAACATAAGCAAGAAATCAACAATAGCAACTAAGATAAACATAAAAAGACAATGAAAACATAAAATTTCATTAAAATAGAATCAAATCTACAAGAGAGTTCATGAACTAAAATTGGCAAAATAAAGGAATTAACAAGAAAAACTAAGAGAATTAAGATAATAGAACAAGGGAATGTAAAGGAAATTGAGCTAAAACAATAATTAAAACTTGGATTTAAGAAGATTTAACCTAAACTACCCTAAATTCTAGAGAAAAGGGGGAGTTTCTCTCTCTAGAATTATAACCTAAAACATGATGAAAACTCCACTATGACTACCCCATCCATTCCCTTATCATTCTTGGGTTCAAAAGCATCAGAAATGAGTTGGATTTGGGCCTCCTTGAGCTCAGAAATCGCCCCCAGCGTATTGCCTTTAATGAGGTCACGTGCCGCTTGTCACGTGTACGCATGGGTCACGGGTACGCGTCACTGGAAAATTTTCTTATCACACGTACGCGTCGATCACGCATATGCGTCACCTTGACTATTTTCTTCCCACGCGCATGCGTGGGCCACGTACATGCGTTGCTAGACAGATTACCAAATTCTCATTTCCTCATGAATTCTCCATTTTTGTATGTTTTTTCTTCATTTCTTCAACCCAATCTTTGCCTTTTAAACCTGAAATCACTTAACAAACATATCAAGGCATCCAATGGAATTAAAGTGAATTAAATTTAGCAATTTTAACGCCTAAAAAGCATGTTTAAACTCTTAAGCACAAATTAGGAAAAATTCACAAAATCATGCTATTTCATTGAATAAATGTGAGATAAGTTGATAAAATACCCTAAATTCAACACAAGATAAACCACAAAATTAGGGTTTATCAAGCATACATAATCATAGAATAGTAGAAGGCAATATATAAAACATAACACCATAATATACAACATGATACAAGAATAGCGCAGTCATACAAGTACAGAACTGTGATACAGCATCCCTCAGTTAGTGACTCATATAATATATACATATATGTATATAAGACGCCCTAGGATCTAGCCTATCTAAAAAGCCCCTAAGCTGGCACCCAGGCTAGCCTAATTCTATGACATGCCTATTCCCTTTGAGCATACTAGTAAAAGTGAGGGAAATACTCTAACATACCGGAGTTAGACTAGACATCTCAAAAAGTCTCCTCGGGATGAGGTATTCACAGGTATGCTAGTCAGGCCTCTACCAAGCATTCTCAGCTTGCAGGGCTGGTACATTCTCTACCGCAGCCTGTCTGCGAAGCAACAGCATAATACAAGCGTCCTCGCACAATATTCTCAAGCATCGCTCGAAGGTTCATAAATCATATATAACCATGCTTTCCAGAGCTTAGTAATCATCTTTATCTTTTCCTCATAATCATAAATCAAACATCACAACATCATTATGACCTTATTTTACAACTCTCGGTTTACTCTATAAGGCTAAGTCCACTACTATATAGCATTTAACTTCTTTTCTTACTAACATGTTTACGAGTTTTCTGAATCCTATTTCATTACCTTACATATCCTATACCTTCTCTTATACCTTTCCTTAGGTGTTTACTAAGCGAATAAAGGAATTTTAGGCTTAAAACTGTCTTCCTAAGACTTTTAGGAAAAATTGTCTTTTTATCAATATTTTATTCAAAACTTTCAAAAATTATATTTTAACCCCCAAACTTTTTTAAAATTATATTTTGATCCTCTTAATTTTTGATATTTATACTTTAGCCCTCAACTTTCCACTAATTAACTTTAACCCCAAAATTTTTAATAATTAAAATTTGACCCCCAAATATTTAAAATTCATGGGTTTCTTGTTCTCTGAGGGGATGAAAAGCTTTCTTCAAAAATTCATCAAATTTTCACTTGATTTTCAACTAGTTTTTCAATCTTTTTTATAACTAATTTTTACCTGATTTTTGCCAAACCAAAGAGTGATGTTTCAGCCATCAATAACGCATTAAACACACATCAAATCTCTTGAAAATTATGGCTGGAATGTCACGTTTTCCAGCTGCAGCAACGGCAACTTCATAAGAACTCAACTTTTAAGCATTTAAACAACAAGATTTCATGGTAAATTCACCATATAAACACTTAAAATCAAGCACCAAACAACTAGATCTAATTTTACACCTCAAGTACATAATCAATTATTGATTAATTTACCAAATCTTACGTCTTTTGCAGCTGCCAAGAACTGAACCAAGAACAAGCTTCCAAAAGTACTTTTACGCCTAATTTAACATAAAAAACAACTTTAGAATCAAATGAATCATGGAGGTTGAAGCTTCATGGTGATGAAAAAAAGGATTTTCTCACCTCAAAACTGCTAGAAATTACGTTCTCTTGGAGCTTGAGGTGAGTGAACAAGAGATCCTAAGCAAGAACATAGGAAAAACCAAGTTTAACCATGAACAATTCATGGCCAAAACTTAAGGAGGGAGGAGCAGCCATCATACCTTGATTTACTCCATGAAAATTGGTATAGAAGTGAAGAGGAGAAAGAAATGAACATGTTGATTGGTTTAGATTTTTTATTGGAGTCTTAGTTTGAGAAAAAATGGAGGTTGAAGTTTGAAGTTTTCAAGGAAGTTCTTCCATTTTCTCTCAAGGAGTTTGGCTTGTTCAAGAAGTTAAATGATGGCCATAATGACCCATGGAAAACCATTGCTTAGGATAAGGTTTATCCTAAAGTTACTTGCAAAAATATCTTAAGAAAGGATAATTACTAAAGCTAGATGTATTAGGACACAAGTGTTTCCTTACTTTGCTATCAAGAAATCCTAGCTTGGAGAAGAAGAAAGGAAGCATGTGGTGGATGGTCCTAGGAGTGCCATGTATTATAAGGTGATGACTCATCAAAATTTAATAATAAAATATCATTGTGAAGATAATTACTAAAACTAGATACATTAGATTGCACTACTAAAGGATAAGCATAAGTTACTTAGTGTAAATGACACTAATAACTGGATAATCATGAGAATAAAAGATCTATGATGATACATTAGCAAAGCTAAGTTCATCTAAGAATGCCAGTATTATCCATTACCGGTAGATTTCTAACTCAGCTATTATATTACTAAACATAAATCAACGTTAATCACAGCATAGGAGATAATAATATAATATTCCTAATAAAATAATAATATATTTTTTCTCTCGAAATCCAGGACCGACTCGTCAAAATGAGACTACCCACAAAAATCAGAAGTTTGAAATTTGGACTCGAAGTGGCTCAAAAATGCAACTTTTTGCAACATGCTTGCCTAGATCAGAAGAGGTGTCTGGTGCAGTCAAGATGCTGACTCAGCAGCTTGATGACATAGCACATATGCAGTAATGGTGCTTATATACACTAAAATCTCTAAAAATTCCAAAAAAATTCATTTGTTCCCAAAAAAGCGCCATTTCTTTGGGGCTAGGCCATTACATTCTACCCTTTTGAAAGAAAATTTTATCCTCAAAATTTCAATTACCTGTAAAGAGAAACAGATAGTCTGTCCTCATCTTGTCTTCCAGTTTTCATGTGTACTCTTTAGTTTCAGTTTCTCCCCATGCCACCTTAACCATTACATGCCTTAAGAATGCCACTTCTGTCATCCAAAATTCACACTTTGACAGTTTCACATATAGCTTTCGTGCTCTTAGTATATGCAATACAATCCTCAGATACTGTTCATGTTCTTCCTCTGTCTTAGAATATATGAGAATATCATCTATGAAAACTACCATAAATTGGTCTAGATACGGATGGAAAATGCAATTCATATAATCTATGAATACAACAAGAGCATTAGTTAGTCCAAAGAACATAACTCTATACTCATAATGACCATACCTAATTCAAAAGGTAGTCTTAGCTATATTTGAATCCTTAACTTGAATTTAATGGTAACCCGACCATAAATCAATCTTAGATAATACTATCGTACCTCTCAACAGATCCATTAAATCATCTATCCTCGGTAATGGATACTTATTCTTAATTGTGATCATGTTCATTGCCGATAATCCATACACAATCTCATCCCACCATCTTTCTTTTTTACCAGTAACACAAGAGCTCCCCATGGTGATACACTCGGATGGGTAAACTTCTTTTCCAATAACTCATCTAACTACTTCTTCAACTCTACTAGTTCTAGTGGTGACATCCGATATAGTGCTATAGAAATTGGTCCGGCTCTAGGCACCAAGCCAATACTAAACTCTATCTCTCTCTGGGGTGAAAATTCAGGTATGTCATCCAAAAAATATTAGAAAACTCTTTCACCACTCGGATTTACTCCAAATCTTGTTCACTACTTTTTGAGTTAGCTGATAATAGAAGTAACCCTCACACCCACTACTACTAGAGGTAACTCTTAGGAAATTCGAATAAAAGGTACAAGACTCAACTGGCCTAGTATGCATGTCAAATGATGGAAATGTAACAGTTCGTTTGAAACAATCAAGGAAAATATGATGCTTATAAAACAATTTCAGTCCTAAGATAATATCTAAACCACGCAAAGGTAAACAGACCAAGTCATATATGAAAGTCCTAGCCTCAATAACAGAAGGTACCTGTTGACACATTCGACTAGTGAAGGCATTTTGAGATATAGGTGTACGGACAATCAAATAATAATTTAACACAGTAAAATCTAATCCCAACTCATGCGCAATAGTCACAAAAATAAAAGAATACGACGCACCAGAGTCATATAGCACAGTTAAAAGTCGAGATTTGACATAACACTAACCTTGGATTAGGGAGTCTGATTTCATAACATCGTCAGCAATCATAGCAAACACATATCCTTGCTGTCGCGGCCTATCTATCCATTGTATTGGCATCTTCGGATAATCTTTAGCCATGTGTCTAGTATAACATCCTGAGATTTTAAAAAAGTAAATAGTTAAATTATTTATAATTTATTATATTTGTTGAGATTTTATTTTTAAAAAAACTATTTTACCAAAAATAATTGAATAGAATTTTATGATTATCGAAGTTTAATTTAATTATGATTTATTCTATTAGTTTGAACAATTTATTATAAACTATTTTAATAGACAAAAATTAAATTAATTTTTATAATTATTATTATCATTGAGTTTGGATTAATTAAGATTATTATATAATTTTTCTATAATAAAATATTTTACATAATTGATTTTTTTATAACTGGAATTTAAATTAATTAAGATTTTAAAATAATTTAATAAATGAAATATTTCGAGAAAGATAAAAGAATTATTATTGTTGTTGTTGTTGTTGTTGTTTTATTTTTCAACCACTAAACTAAAATAAGAACTTGTTTAATAATATTATTATTAAGTTCAAAATCTATCGGTATGAGTAAATATCGGTACTCTTCGATGAATTTAGCTTTACTAATGCTTCATTATATATCTTTTATCATTAAGTTACTAATATCATTTATATTAGTAACTCATATATATTTAATCTTATATATATTATTACTTGTGTTTTAATATATCCAGTTTTTATAATTATCCGTTTAAAATATTTATAACTTGAATCGCTGATTCAGCAGCTTGAAACCACGACATCAAACCCCCCTTAATGACATGTAGCCCACTAATTCCCTATATAATCATCATCATCAACCCTTAATTTTCCTTTTTATCACCGAAAGAAAGAAAAAAAATAGAGAGAGAACGTGAGCTTCCATGGAACCCGAAAGCTTCTAAGCTTGATTTCTTGATATCGGTAAGTCCAATAAAAAAAATATAATCTGATTAAAGTATTTGTATCTTCATCCTCTTCACGTTGACGTCCACTTTTATTTGAGAGAAATCAATGGTGGACTTGTTGTTCCTCCATGCAAAGTTCGGCCGAGGGAGTCTCGAAGGTGGAGTAGCCGATTTTGACATTTTCTTCTTTGATTTCTCATTCAGAAAACTTTTTTGGTGTTTTGATTTGGTGATTTCCTTACGGAGGTAGGATTTGGTAATATTGCACCAATTAAATGTTAATGTGATAAGTGATTGTTGGTTTGATTGATTATCGATTGAGTTTGATTAAGTTTATGCTGAAATTTTGTTGAATTATTGTTGTTGCTTGTGATTTGTTGGTTCGTCTATGAGGAACAGTCCAGCTAGGATTGTTTTGATGATTTTGGGGCTATTATGAATGAAAATTTATTGATGAAAAATATTGATGATGTTTGATGGCTGAGAGATTAAATTAAAAGTTATGAAAAATCAGTAACTGTAAAGCTCGAAAATAGACTTAAGAATCAAGCAAAAAACTTGAAGAATTTTAGGAATGGGGTTCAATCCATTGGTAAAGCTATAATCATGGAAATAAAAATTTATTTTTTATATTAAATTAGTAATTTAATAAAAATCGAAGTTAGTTTTGTAATTATATAAGTTTTGGTGTATTTTGGATAATAATTAAGAAGTTTAGGGGTAAAATAGATATTTTATAAAAAATACAAGATTATTTTGGTAATTATATTATATATAAGGATATTTTAGTAATTTATAAACTATGTTGGTGTAAAAATATAAATATTTTAAAAGGTTCAGAAATACATAATAATTTGTAAAAGCTTAATAATAAAGCTTAAGTTAATAAGTTTTGAGTAATAAGATTATTTAAATTTTAAGTTAATAAGTTTTGGATAATAAAGAAAAATACTACTCTTACTCCGGTATTAAGATTATTATCTATGTAATTTTTAAAAATATTATATATTAGTAATTTATATTATAACAGAATAGAAGAATTAGATAGTAACTAACTTAAAAGTTGTAGAAAGACAAACCTAAGCTGAGAATCTTATGATTCTTCATAAAACATCTAGGGAGAGATGAGGGAAGAGTGTGAAGATAATTTGTGGTATTGATGAGCGGATAATTTATACGCTTTTTGGCATTGTTTTTAGGTAGTTTTTAGTAAGTTCAAGCTACTTTTAGGGATGTTTTCATTAGTTTTTATGTTAAATTCACATTTCTGGACTTTACTATGAGTTTTTGTGTTTTTCTATGATTTCAGATAATTTCTGGCTGAAATTGAGGGACTTGAGCAAAACTCTGATAGGAGGCTGACAAAGGACTGCTGATGCTGTTGGAATCTGACCTCCCTGTACTCGAAATAGATTTTCTAGAGCTACAAAACTCCAAATGGCGCGCTCTCAACGGTGTTGGAAAGTAGACATCCAGAGCTTTCCAGAAATATATAATAGTTCATACTTTATTTGGGAATTGATGACGTAAACTGGCGCTCAAGATCGGGCGCATATCTCTTGGATTCCTTAATCAGAATCTTCGTGGTATAAGCTAGAATTGATGGCGGCATTCATGGGAATTCGGAAGGTCTAACTTTGTCTGTGGTATTCCGAGTAGGATTCCGGAATTGAATGACTGTGACGAGCTTCAAACTCCTGAAGGCTGGGCGTTAGTGA
>NC_029775.3:86538884-86577465 GCF_000817695.3 Arachis duranensis | reverse complement strand
GTGACTGAGATTTACAAGATGACCATAGCTTGCTTCATACCAACAATCTCTGTGGAATCGACCCTTACTCACGTAAGGTTTATTACTTGGACGACCCAGTACACTTGCTGGTTAGTTGAACGGAGTTGTGTCCACACATAGCAAAGAGCCATTATAATTATTCCATACAACAATAAAGAGTACAACATTGATGATCACAATTTCGTCCACCAGGTATTAAAACAAAAAAATAAAAGATTGATAAATAGAAAAGAAAAGAAGAAGAAGAAGAAGAAGAATGTATTAGTTAAAGGGAATATATGCCATATGAAAGCAGATCTCTACCACATGAGAGTATAAAGGTAATGAGAACATAAAGAAAAGACTAAAAGATTCTAATGAACCTCTGCCATAGGAGAGCAGAGCACAGAAAAGAAGAGAATGTATTAATTAAAGAGATTTCTACCACAGGAGGGCAGAGGGCAAAGATAAAAAGACTTTAAAAGACTATCTGCCACATGAGAGCAGATGCAATCTTATTTGGGCCTTAGGGCTAAATATATAGTGGGAACGCCCATACATTGTGAACTATTTTCTAGATGTAAGCATATTATAGCACATTTAAAAGTTACATTGTATGCAGCCTGGCGTAAGACTTATGTGCACACTGTATGCATCTGAAAAATCATATCCGAGACTTGTGCCCGGGTAGGGGAGCGGGTAGGCAACCGACACATAAGCTCATGGCCTGCATGGGACACACATGCATCATGCTTTTTTGCCCATACTTCTCTATGATATGTATTTCTGTAATTGTGTGTGTGTGCTTCTTGACTTGTGATTTTCTCTGTATCTTTTGTTTGTTAAAATTATTTGTATTTTGAGATTTGTTACTATTGGCTATCTATTGAAGATTGTAAGTATTCTGTTGTAGAATTGCTGTGTAACAAATAATAAAATAAACATAACTATCCACCTCGGCCCTACTAAGAACTCCCAAGTTCTTACTTCCTATTTCTACCCCCTTTTAGCTATAGGTGTAAGGCTTATTGCGAAGCTGCAAGAGCATAGAAGAATATATTTACAAGTTGAATTGTCGATAGAATTTATTTTTTTCTTGCCTTGTTAGTTTGAAGTTTTATTCAGAGGGACAGGTTTTGTAGTTGGTTTTGTATGTAATATTATAATGTATTATTAATATTAAGTATGTGAATATGTGTTATTTGTTCTTGATAAAAAAACGTGTTAACTTTTTAGTAAAATTGTCGAAAGATTAATGCGTAAAGGCTCAATATTAAATAAATAATAAAAGAAATTAGGTTAGTAATGCCTTACTTTTGGAATGATCATAATATAATGAAAGTTGGGTCGTTACATTCAGGCTGACTGTAAGAAAAACAAATAATGCCTCCAGGCTGACAAGGTCTACCTCTATGCTCCTTCCTGCACTACCTACACACTAGATACATCTGTGCCTCATACCAATTTGTTGTTCGGAACTCGATTAAACTTTGCATATTCGCAGTCATTGAGGTTTTATCTGCACCAAACAATCAACATTAAGGTGATTATTTTAATATCTCAAGTTAAGCACGAACATTCCCAAAATGAGCGCTCATAGATATTCATGCCAAATGTATCTTAAAGATACCCTAACAACATGAGACACACAAGCAGAGCATGCAATGAAGCATAATTCAATCCACTCCCTAGGCTCTAACAAGAAAGACCGCTCTGATACCAAATTGTAATGGCCCAACTTCCAGCATGTCATGATCATACTAGAAGCTAAACGTTACCTACTTGTTTCCCTATACGTAATAATAATTAATAAATTTAAGCTTGTTCATTATTAATACTTTGCGAGTTTATGAGTAATTTTTTTAAAACAATAGTAGTTTAGAGTCGTATACATACAGTATACAAGAAAGCATAAGCATACACAATCATAGAACAATAGAAGGCAATATATAAAACATCATACTATAATATATATCATGATACAAGAGTAGCTCAATCATACAAGTACAGAACTGTGACACAACATCCTTTAGTTAGTGACTCATATAATATATACATATATGTACAAAAGATATCCCAAGACCTGGACTGTCCAAAGAGCCCCTAAGCTGGCACCCAGGTTAGCCTAACTCTATGACATGCCTATTTCCTTTTAGCATACTAGCAAAAGTGAGGAAAATACTCAAACATACCGGAGTTAGACTGGACATCTCAAAAAGTCTCCTCGGGATGAGGTATCCCAGGTCCTCCAGGATGAAGCAGGAAAGAGAAAAGTCATAGGGTGTGTCAGGATCAAGTAAGGTGTACTAATAGAATGCTGAAAAGGTCTACCACAAACTACACAGTTATGAACACGAGGTGTCGTACAATAGATGCAATACTCGTCGCGCACTGGGTCCTTGTAGACATAGGGATGATCAATCTCATAGAACAGGACTTCTGTGTCCATCTGAAGAAGTGTAAGGGGTAAGAACTGGGGAGTTTTTAGTAAGGTCGGGATTTACAATTAAGTTCATTTATAATGTCCGTGTGAAAAACTGAAGATTGATGGTTTAGAAGTTATAGTAAACTCTCGTTGTAAGTATAGTTACTAAACCAAGCAATCAACCTTTCTTACAAACATTTTGGTTGTCACAAGTAATAAACCCCTAAATAAATTGATAACCGAAGTATTTAAACCTCGGGTCGTCTTCTCAAGGAATTGCAGGGAGGTATGTTCTTATTATTGGTTATGAATTTTGTAAATTGGAGGTTTTGAGAATGAGAAACAAGTATGATAAATGAAAAATAAAATAAATAAATGACTGTAAAATAAACTCTTGGCAAGGTATGAGAAATTGGAAGTCCTATCCGAGTTATCCTTATCAATGATGATAAAAATTGAATCTTAATTCCACTTAGTTAACCTCTGCTGGTGCGAAGGAAGGTCAAGTGGCTAATTAGTTTGATCTTCAAATCCTAGTTAATTCCTAGAAAAAGATTGGGATTATAGAAGTTCAAGCTAATTAGCAAAGATAGCGATTATCGATCACGTTGAGTTTGATAACTCAAGAGTTACTAATTTCTTAACCAAAGCCAAGAATGTAGAAAGCTAAATTAAACTCATAAATATATGGAATACCTCAAATAACATTCATTCAAAGCAGTCAAATCTAACATGAAAAATATTCATAAGCCAATTGGGCAACATAAATCAAACATAAATAAAAGCATTAAAGTATCTCAAAGTAGAAGAGAGGTCAAAATAAAGGAATATTGAACCTGATATGAAGAGTTGAATTAAATCCTTAATTTCTAAAAATTCCTAATTTCTAAATCCTAAGAGAGAGGAGAGAACCTCTCTCAATAAAACTACATCTAAACTATGAAAAGTAACTAATTGGCTAGCTCCCTTTTCTTTCGGATGCATTCCCCACTTCATAACCTCTGGTCTGTGCTTTCTGGACTTGGATTTGGGCCAAAAGGGCTTCAGAAATCGCTGGGATCGCTTTCTGTAATTTCTGGTGCGTGGCCTCTGTCACACGTCCGCGTGGGTCACGCAGTCGCGTCATGTGGAATTTTCCTTGTCACGCGGTCGCTTTAGTCATGCGTCCGCGTCATATGCGTTTTGCTTGTGGCACGCGATCGCGTCAATCATGCGATCGCGTCACTGCCATTTCGCACTGGCATGCGGCCGCGTCGCCCATGCGATCGCGTCGCTGCCAGTTTCTTCAAAAACTCTGTTTTATGCTTTCCTTCCATTTTCGCATGTTTCCTTTTCATCATTTAAGTCATTCCTGCCTTAGAAGATCTGAAATTACTCAACACACGAATCACGGCATCGAATGGCAATAAAAGATAATTAAAATTAATACTTTTAAAGCCTAGAAAACATGTTTTTTCACATACATCTCATAATAAGGAAGGGAAGGTAAAACCATGCAATTTCACATGCATAAGTGGGTGAAGGATTGAATAAAACACTTAAATTCAGCACAAATTATATAATAAAATATGGGTTTATCAACCTCCCCACACTTAAACAATAGCATGTCCTCATGCTAAATCCAAGATAAAGAGTAAGGTAAAGTGGTGGAATCTCATGCAATGTAATCTATTCTAAATGCATCTACTTAAATGAGTCATGCAAATCTAGTTATTATCCACTTATATATAAAACTTTACATGTAGTTAAATTAATTCACATTCTTAAGGAATCATATATGCATAGCCAACCTTAGATAATGTTAAGACACTTTTACAATTGAGATGGGTAAATAAAATATTTTTCAAACTTGCAAGACAATTAATAATAGAAGTAGAGATATATGGTGATGAGCTATTGAACCCTTACTAGATTTTGTGTTTACTCTCTAGTTACTCGGTGCTTATTGGGTTAATCACTCTATTCTTCTTTTTATTCTTGTTTTCCATAACTTTGTTCTTCATCTATCCAATCAACAATTATATAATATAGGCATACAAAAATATGAGGTCTTTGATTAAGGTTATAATGGGGCCAAGGTAAAGGTAAGGATATATGTATAAGGCTAAGTGAGCTAATTAAGTGAATCCTTGATTAGTCTAAGATCTCCTCTAGCATACATATTTTGTAAAGCAAAGCTTCTTCACCTATTTTCCCATATTTCTCCCATTTTTATATTACATTCTCATATTCTGATTTTTTTTCTATTTATTTGTATTCCATGTGCATCGCTTTTTTTTTTACACATGGTAATTAATTTATTTTGACTTCACATGAGCATGCTTCCCAAATTATTTTCACATAACTTATTTAATTTAATTTCCTACTTTTCTATTATCCCATGTTCCCATAAAGTTTCCTACACTTAAATTTTACACAAAATCTATCTTAAGCTAACCGAGGATTCAACTTGGGATTTTTATTTTGTTTTTCTACTTAAGGCTAGTAATGTGGTTATAAGGAAGAAGGGGATTAAAAGGTTCAGGGGGGTTAACAAGGGTGATGTAAAAGGTAGGCTAATTTGGGAGTGGTGAGCTAGAATCAAACAATGGCCTCAATCACTTTCTTGGTATGTATCTATGTTCTATAATCAGACATACAGATTAAAACAAAGTAAAGAACACCAGAATAAATAAGAAGGGCGGAACACATAGGAATAAATATTATGGTTTAAATGTAACCATACAATTAAGCTCAAAACTCACAGGATGTGTGTTCTCTAACTCAAAAATCATATATCACTTATATATGTCATGCAGGTAGAAATCAAGAGTTCCCATTATTCTCAATGTAAAATATATATTGGATGGCTTTAAACTTTCAATGTTCCTCCTTGATGAAATGTTGTTAACTAACTAACATGTAATGCTATATATACAAGGTGTGGATTGTTTTTATTCTGTTATCTCTAGCTTACTTCCTTTTTTATTTTCAATCAAATCAACTATCATATGCTAAAAAGGGTAAACTATACTAATTAATCCACTTAAAATATAACTAGTAAACTAATGTGCAACTCAAGCTAAAATATCCAAGATAGTATACATATAGCTCAAAGTGCATAATGCAAAAAGTACAATAAAAAGCAAAAAGAGAAAAATATGCAAAAATATAGAAAATGAACAAAATAAGAAGAGAGTTTGTAGTGGTTCACCAAAATGAATAGATGCCAGAGATGGCGACCTCTCCACACTTAAATAATAGCATCGTCCTCGATGCTCACTCAAGCAGGGTGTGATGAAGTGTCATCTCTAGAAGGATGGGCTGCTGGTGTCTCGGTGGTGGTCTGAGGATCTGCAGACTGGGTGGTTGAGGGTGGCTGGCGGAGACGCGGTGGTGCTGGTGGTGGGATGGTGGTAGAGAGGGGGAGTTGCAGAGATTAAGAGGGAAGGGGGTTAGGGTTTGGGGCGCGACAGGGAATGGTTCGCGTGACATGGGGTTAGTGATCGCGAATCCACGCGAACGCGTGGGTCACGCGATCACGTGACTAAGGTGAAATGGTGTTGACACGGATGCGTGGTTGACGCAATCGCGTGGGTTGGGTATGAGATTGGTGACGCGGATGCGTGAAGCACGCGACCGCGTCGCTGGAATTTGTGCTAGACGCACGATTCCAGCGTCGTTTAGCGCAACTCTCTGTTTGATAAAGGGGGTCATAAAATTCGCGCAACGCAATCGCATCACTCACGCTTTCGCGTGGGATGGAGGTTGTGTATGTGACGCGTTTGCGTCAGGGACGCGTACGCATGGGTTGTTTTGTGCTAAACACACAACAGCCGCACGATTCCAGCCCAACTTTCTGGGCGTTGGATCTTTACGCCGATATCCAGATCTCGCATTTGCATGAGTGATGCAGATGCGTGGGAGGTCGTTTCGCAAGTGACACGATCGCGTGGTGGCACGCGGTCGCGTGGGACAGTTGTGTTATGGGCACGCCTCCAGCCTCGCTTCAGCGTGACTCTTTGTTCACTTTCCTATTCTTTTAAAGCACTTGTGACGCGGACGCGTTAGCGATGCGGTCGCGTCGCGTGCTCTCTCTCTCTCTCTCTCTCTCTCTCTCTCTCTCTCTCTCTTTTAATGCAATTATGCAGTATGCAATGCTAATGAATAATATTCAGGTTCAATTGAAAAAGAATAAAAATAAATAACACGAAATAAAACTGAAAAAGAAACGACCATACCATGGTGGGTTGTTTCCCACCTAGCACTTTTAGTTAAAGTCCTTAAGTTGGATATTGGATGAGCTTCCTGTTATGGCGGCTTATGTTTAAATTCATCCAGAAATCTCCACCAAAGCTTGGAATGCCAATAGCCTCCGGGGTTCCAAACGAGATACGTAAAGCTATTAAGTGAGTTCAAACAGGCTTGCAGGCTCTTGGAAAAGTGTTGTTTCTTTGGAGCTAGGCCGTTACATACTGATTTAAATTTATAATTATAGTTACAAAAATTACTATCAAAATTACTATCAAAATTAGTATTAAATGATTTTAATTTGACTTAAATAATTGATTTATTAGAACTAAATATTTATTTTTGTTGAGCTCATTTTAATCTACACATGAGTCTATATATTTTTATGAGACTATATAATTTTAAAATTAATTATTGGTATTTGCTATTCTGAAATTATGAATATGTTGAAATCCTTTATGATTTAAAAAGTACTATTGAAAATGATTTTACGAAAAAGTGTTGGTGGATCTGATATGAAATTGTGTATTTGAAAGACTAAATAGTTTGCTATATTTTAAATTATATATTTTGAATTAGTTTGGGAGATTCGTATTAAGAAATCGTAGTTAATGACGATAATGACGTTAAACTAGATACATCTACCTCAAACATCAGCTAGCAGGGGATGTTGCTAGTCTAACATGTAGGCCATATATTGGATCTGTTATTCTGTATGGATACATGAGAGAAAAAGGGCTATCCTTAGAGGTAGAGCCATCCAAGTGTGGACTATTTGGTTTTGTTTCTGTATTGAGAACTCCTTTATTGATTTACTTATTCATATGGACTACTATTTTCTAATTAAAATTACTTTAATAATAATTTTTATATGGTCTCATGAGGGTTATAGACGTATTATCTTGTCACTAAGTTATAAATTCATTCTATTTTTCTAAAAGTATTTTTCAGAATTAAATACTCGAATATGTGAGCCTTTCTATTCAAGAGTGATGATCTGCAATGAGTACCTATTATTAGAAGACAGAAATTAATTTTAGATTGGTAAGCTTTATTTTACATTTACAAAACACTCACTAAATAATAATAATAATAATATATTAATAAAATAAAAATATTAAATATGTAACAAATTAAGCATATTATAAAAAAATCTTAAATTTGATGATAAAATAATAATATTATATCATATTGTGCATTTTATATTAGGTTGAATGTACTTTGAAATGTAAATCTCCAAATCGAATCAAATTCACGCGGTTACCAAAAATAGAATCAAATCAAATCCAAATTAGTGTGATTTTGATCGTTTTTCGATTTAAATTTGACTGAATGAGTTGCTTTATTTGATTGATTTAGAATAAGCATCTATAATATTTAGAAGTTAAGATATTATTTCTCTCTTAAAAAAACTATTTTCTAAAAATTAAGAAAAAAACAAATAGATTATTGCTTTTTTAATTCAAAGAAAGATAATTTATTGACTAATAAAAGTACAATAACGTCTTTTAGTTTTTAAAATAAAAGACATCTAAGTTCTTCTAAAAGATCTTAGATGTCTAACATTTTAAAAAATAAAAAATATTTTTGTGATTTCAATTAGTCAAGAACTTTATTTTTGAGCTAAAAAGATAAAAATTCATTTGTATTTTTGTCCAAAATTAAATCTTTTATAATTATAAAAATTTACACAAAAAATTAACTTAACATCAAATTAAAATAAAAAACCTATTAAAATAATATTCAAAAATTTATAATTACTAAAAAAAATAATTCCAAAAAATAGAAACGATAATAAATCGTTTGCTAAATATAAAAATTATTTGTCAATTATAAAAATATAATATTTTTAAAATATTTTTATCATATTATTAAATTATTTAAAAAATTATTTTTCATTAATATTTTTAGAGATATTTTTAGTAATAGAATAAACTTTTGAATACTATTTTAGTAATTTTTTCTAGAATCAATTTTTATTGTGAAATTAAACCCTACCCCTCTTTTTCTCTCTCCTTTTCTCTCTCTATATATACATGTATTTTCACTACTTTTATTTGTCACACTTCTTGTTTTGCTTTTTGTTAAACTTTTTTGTCACCACCTCCTTCATTTACTGTGGCGACGGCCACAACTCAGATCTCACGTCCTTCTACCCAATTTTTCTCTACCGCTAACCCTTTTCACAAAATAAGCAGTTGGAAGATCGATCTTCAAAAAGAAATGCCTTTAGTGTTGTCTTTGCGACCATCGACACTTCTTTTGCAGCAAGAAAACGTTTGATTACGTCTCTTCTCACTAATTGTTGTTGGATCTGGTTAACCCTTTTTTAGCGTAAGCAGCTATGGCTTTTTTTCATTTTTATGTGCTGAATTCTAAATTTTTATGTGATCTATATATTTTTCTTTTTTACTAATATGCTAGATCTTATTATTTGAATCTCTTCTAACATACTAAAATGGTATTATTTCTTACTTTATTCATAGATCTCAAATTTAATATTTATAATTTAATAAAATAATAATTAAATTATTTGGATAAAAATTATATTTTTTAATATATATATATATATTTATATATAAACACTTCCACTACCACACTACACTAGAAGGTTCTTTTAACTACAACTAGCAAATGTTTTTGGTAATAAAAATTAAAGAATATGTTTATTTTTGTAAAATTTAAGAACTTTAATATTAAGTTTTTTTGGGATAAAAAATGTCGGGAGCAAATTTTTTTAAAAACCTATTTAGATATATACTCAAAATTAAAAATAGGATTGGTGATACGGATGTTAGAATCTAAATTTCTTCAAATAAAATTATTTATCCAATTGAAATAAAAAATAATTAAAATCGCTTATTTGAATTAGATTAGATTTTATAGATTTGATTATAGTCCCATTAAAAGTGTATAATATTATATAATATTATTATTTTATTATTAAATTTAAAATTTTACTTGTAATATATTTAGTTTGTTATAAAATTTTATTAATTTATTTTACTATTATTATTCAGTAAATATTTTGTGAATCTAAGATAAAATTATTTATTTTTTATAATCTAAAATTAATTTGTTTTAATGATAAAATCTTAAAATTTAGATTTTTTTAAAAATCAAATAAGCCGATCTAATACAAATTAAAATAATTTGGATTGGACTGGATTACATTTAAAAATAAAATCAATCTGATTTAATCAAAATCGCACATTATATATTTCTTATCAAACTGTTCTTTCCCTTAAAATCGATCTATGAACACCTCTTGGACAATAATATTTACCAAGGTTTTGAAAATTAGATCGGACCGGTCGATTCAACCAAGTTAACTGGTAATTGGTCTTTTGACCGGTCCAATTAAACTTAAAACCGTCTTGTAAAATTAGCCAAATCGATGGTTTAATCGGTAAATCGGCCAAATTTTTTAAAGGCTCAATTCTCCTTTTTAGCATCAAAACAACGTCGTTTTGATGAAGAAAAAAACCCACCCCAAAATGGCAAAACATCCGACCCCCTCTCCCTTTTTTCTCATTCTCACATTCTCATCAAAATCTCTTTTCACTCACTATCTAACCTTATGAGAGCAAACACCGCAGCCACCATCAGCCCCCAGCCCGCACTGCTCTTCTCTTCCTCATTGTCTATGTGCTCGTCGTGAAGCCCTACCAGCTATCGTTGTCCCCCAACCACCACCACTCTTCTTTTCCTCACTGTCCCTATGCTCGTTGCGAAGCCCACCAGCCACCGTCACCCCCAGTTGCCGCTATTCTTCTCCTTCTCACCGTCTCTATGCTCGTTGCGAAGCCTACCTCTGTAATTGTCGTTGTCGTCGTCCTCGATCCTCTTCTCCACTACGTCATATCAATGGTTGCTCGATCCTCTTCAAGTGCGTCCTTTCCTCCGTGAATCTCTGTCCGGAGCTTCGTCGTGAAATCTCTGCTCAGGGATTCACCGTCGCAAACTGATCCTTTTCTAAGCTCACTCTATCACCGCCATTCCTATCTCGCCATGTTTCCAATAAGCTACTGCTTCTTCAGTTTCAATTTCTAAAATTTTGGTTTCTGAGTTGAGTTTTTTGTACTAGATTCTGAGTTAGGATTGTGTTCTGAGTTGGGTTATTGCTTGTGTCATTCTGAATTTAGTTCGGATGTTAAGTTTAGATTTTTTTTTGCTTAGTTTTTTTTTGTTTTTAAATTCTTTGGATTTAGATGCTGAGTTTTCTATATTTTGAATTTTTATTGTTGAATACTTGATTGAAAGGTTTTTGTTGAAATTTGTTGTGATTCTAGATTTTTTGTTTCTGATAGTTTGAGTTTTTGTGTAAGTTTGCGATTCTAAATTTTTGTTGTAATGAGTATACTTGTTGTTATTTTGTTATAATTTTGAAGTTAATTAAAAATTTTTATTTTATAATTTTTTAATGATAAAATATGAACAAATTATTATCATAATTTTGAAAATTGGGTTGAATTAATCCGTTGGACCGATGCAACTTTAAACCAATAGGATTAACGATTTGGTTCATCATTTTAAACCGTTCAATAAAAAATCGGATGTAAGCCGCTGAATCGACCGGGAGGCCAGTCAAACCAGAATCGGCACTGGCCGGTTTTACTAAAACGGCGCTGTTTAGATTTTGTTCAAAAAAATAAAAAGAAAAAAACCCAGCCTTGTGCCCCCCGCCCTAACACCTTCCTTTCAGATTTCAGAAAACACTCGGGAGTGAGCCTGTGGCCCCGCAACCCTAGCCTCCACCACCGCCGCATGGAGTGAGCCATTGCCGCCGTTCGTGGCACTCAGGGACTTCTCTCTTCCTCCTGTCGGCGTTCTCGAAGTCTCCAACCCCTGTTCTCTCCCAGACTCACCAATCCCAGGCGCGCAGCTTCTTCCTCGAGCGTCCGCGTCGTCGTCTGCTCTCTGCTCGCCGCGTCTTCGTCTGCTGACTTTGCTCGCCCTCGTGCTCGCCGTCTCAGACCGAAGGCGAAGGTCAGTGCTCAGTGCTCACTTGTTCTTCGTTGTTTTAATTTTTTTAATGCTCTGGAAATCAAATCACAGGATGAATAATTGATTATTGAATGATTAATTGATTATTGATTAGCTATGGCTGCTTTGCTGTGCTGTTGTTTTGTGATTTTTCTGCATAGTGATGTGCTGCTGGAGATTTAATTGCTGCTATTTTGTGTTTGTGTGTTTGTGTTTTACTGTTTGTTCTGAATTGTTCTCCATGGTAGGTCTTGTTTGAGATAACAACAAAGGTAAAATTGATAATGAAGTCATATCTTTGTTCTGAATTGTTTTTCATAAGATGCATAGGCTTGGATGTGATATTTTCAAATCGCTTGGCATTATCTGTTTTTCTTGTGAGTTGGATATGATCAAAAGATCGTGGGTGAGTTGCATCTCTATCCAGGTTTAGTTCAGGAGATTGAGTTGGGTTGAAGTTTTTGTTTTAGTTAAAAGATTGTATCTGAGCATTTGCAACATGCATTATTATATTATTATTACAAGCAGCACAACAAAATGGAAATCACAATCAACGGGTTAATGGTCAAATTAGTTCCTGAAAGATGGGTCGATTGTCAATTTCCTCCCCGAATAATTTTTTTAATCAAATTAATCCATAAAAGATTTAAAATCAATCACATTTGTCCCTCCGTCAATTAGTTAACTGTTTCTGTTAATATTTTGCCACGTGAATCGTTAAGTGACACAACACATATCAAAACGATGCCGTTTCTCGACATCTCACCCCATTTGAAGCTCTCACCAGTCATTGCTCAAACGCTCTTTCTTCCTTCTTCACACGAAACACAAAATATCAAACACACACAGAGAGAAAAGGCGACAGAGCTCTAATCAAAGAGAAGAACAGGTGCTTTGATCAAAGGGTATGATTTTACAATTCTACCTCTCCCTTCTGTTGGGGTCTACACTTTGAGTTGGAGGAAGTTGCTTTGAGCCGAATCGCCGGAGAAAGTCGCTAAATCGCCAGAATGGCGTTTGTGGTGTGAGGTTGCATTTTAGAAAGAAGCCAATCTAAAAGTTATCTTCTTAGCCCAGAATGCATTTTTACCCAATCCAAAGCCCAATCTGAGTTGCAAATATGGAAACCATCGCAATAAATCCCCAATATCTCAATCTTTCTCACTTTTACAATTTACAATCCACAACCTTACCTCCATCTCCAAGCTCCATGGCTCCATTTTCACTTCTCTCAATCTCTCACTTTTCTCTACCTCTGAACTTTGAAATCCGACCAAAATTATTGCCGTTTGTTTGTGTGGCATGCTGTTTGTGGGTGTCGCTGGTGGATTGGTGGTGTAGTTGGGCTGTCGGGTTTCTGTGTCGCATCACTAGTGTCTCTTTGGCTCTCTGTGTAATTGGCGTCACTGTTGCTCCATGTTGCCATGTCGCTAATGTCGCTGGTTAGTGGTCACAACGCCAACCATGGCTTAGCATTGGTACCCTAAACCGCGAAGAATGAGCACAGTCGCACTTTGCATAGTATCACCGATTATGGCTTCCTCACCCCTTCCAATGATCCGAGCTCCGTCATTCTCTCTGACTATTGTGATGTTTCATGCGTTTTGAGAGAATGGAAAAGAGAAACGGCGCCGTTTTGACACAATATGCCCTAATATAATACCAAAAACCAACATTGTTTTATCATTGCTGATTTGTCATTTAACGATACATGTGGAAAACGTTAATGGAAGGTGTTAAGTATTTGACGGAAGGACAAACGAGATTAATGTTAAATCTTTAAGGGGCTAATTTGATTAAAAAAATCATTCAGGGACGAAAATGACGATCGACTAACCTTTCAGGGACTAATTTGATCATTAACCCCACAATCAACCATTGTAAAGTTGTGTTAGGTAACTAAAGTAAAAACAAAAATGTACAAGGACTTATTGGAAAGCTGTGTTATATACACACAACAACTAATTCAACATTGCTATTACATTCTAATGAATGTACCTCTGCTGTAAAAGAAAATACTGTCCCGCTTTTAACATTCTCATTCTTAATTAGTTAATTATGCTTAGATTGTGACTATCTTGATGATCTATTAATTTATCTTTTTTCGTCTTGTAAATTTTATTGTCAAACTAAGCAAATTAATTCTATTTGAACCTTGATAAATTATATAAAGAAAATATTAGAAATAATTTTTTTTTGACTAATAATCAATCAACATTTATCTTTTATTTTAATTTCTTTTTTTATCTCTTAACTTTTACATATCGTTACTTTATTAAAATTGTTCGTTAAAAAAACGGATTGCCTAGCTTAAGCAAATTATATAATTTGTTGATGTGGAGTTTCTATGATAAGAATCAATATAAACTAGACAAACACTTCTACTTGATTAAAACAACATAAGAGCTGAAAGTTGGGGCTGGAGCCCATAATCTTAATAATTCACCCCCTAATTTAGATTTGATTTTCTTTCAGCTAATGTGGCTATGAATACTTTGACAATGGGAGGAAAAATTATTCACAAAAATTATGCTTCTTGCTCATTTGATGATAGAGATATGTTAATGTTGTTAAAAGATCTTGCTTTGGATCCTTGCAATGTGAAGCCATCCCAGAAAAGACTTGAGAATAGAATTCTCAAAATACGCAAACTTTTGAAAGCTAGTGTCGAAAGACCCAAGGTATTGAATTTTCAAGGATCAATTCTTCTATAAGTTTAATATTGGAGAAATGTTGGAGAGATAGTAGAATTTATTATTTTTGACCATCAATTAGCCAACAATATTTAAAAGTATGGACTAAAAGTGTATTGTTGGATTACTAGACTAAAAGAATTAGGTTGATGGCCAAAAATAATAAATTTCGCTGACCCTTGAATTTTTTTTCTTCATATAATGATTGTTTTTGAATAGTTTTATATTTTTGATGCAGAGTTGTTAGAAGCTCGAGTAACTCTAAAACTAATAATTTTTTTAGCTAAGTAAAATAAATGGTAAATTACTAAAAGAGTACCTGAAGATTTATATTGACAATATAATCCTAAAAGATATGAACAATAAATAAGTTCTCGAAAAATTAAAAAACATTACTCTAAAATAAAGAGTCATCTTTGTCAGTGGCATGATGTTTCTGTTAAGTTTGCTTTTAATTCAAAATTGATAATTTCTCAATTCACACAAAATTGATACTAATGCAATATGTAATTGACTGAATAGGCTAATTTATGTTTTTGTTATTGTTTAATTATGTTAGTTTTGACTATAAAACAAGGTTTTGAAAATTGAATCAATTATTGAAGCGGTAGAATTAGAGGATCAAAGATTTAAAGGTTCAATCGAGTTTAACTGGAGTTGAACTAAATATAATAAAATAATATATTTATGTATAAAATATATATAATTTTAAAAAGAATTTTTGATTTAATATTTTAAACCGGTTAATCAATAAAAAACCATATTGTTTGATCAGGTAAACATTTTGTTGATCTTTTTTTCTTTTTTTTTTTGACCGATTCCCTGTCAAACAATTTTTACCTTGAACTGAATTAGTCTGGTGGTCATTTTTCGACCCTACTTTTGCCATTGTTATCCTGCACACCACCCTCAACATTGTTATCTTGCCGCACCACCTCCACTCCAACCCTTACCTTCACCACTCTTACCTGTTGGACCACCCCCAACCATTGCTTCTTACCATTGCCACCTCCCTTGTACCAAATCCATCATTAGCATCATCAACATCAACAACCACCACATCTCCATTTAATTTGTTCTTTCTTCAATCCTTTCAATTTTTCTTAGTCTTGATTGTTGTTGATTTTGGTGGGGTTTGAGAAGAAAGGTTGGTGGTGGTTAGGGTGGGGAGAGGAAGGTTGGTGGTAGTTGTCATTGATGTTGATGATAATAGAGGTGAGATGAGGTGAGGTTGGCATGACCATGGTGAGGTGTGGAGGTTAGGGGTAGTGCCATGGGGTGCAATGGTGAGGTAAGGGTGGGGATGGGTTGGCGATGGTGAGAATGGAGTGGTGTAACGGTGGAATGAGATTAAATTGATTTTTTTTTAGGTTTTTCGCAGTATCCCTCAACCCGACAGACTAAAGATTAATTTGTCGCAGATTTGAGCTCCATTTAAAGGTTTGCCGCTGGCTAATAGGTTGGTGCATGCACAAGACATGATTTGAACCCTTGCCACTTGTTTAAGCATACTAACGAGCTAAGGGCGAAGGTGACGACGATGATAAAGAAGATGAACATAATGATGATGTGTATAGGCAAGGGACAAAATTGAAATAAAAAGGTCAACCACATGAGTAATTAGTAGTGGTAAAATTCAAACTTACAAAAAAAATGACAAGATTGAAACAAATTACAACAAACAACAACAACAAAGCCCTGTCCCACTAGGTGGGGTCGGGTACATGAATCAAACGACGCCATTGAGTTCTATCATGGATCATGTCTATAGAGAGACCGTTTACATGTAGATCTCGTTTGACCACCTCATGGATGACCTTCTTAGGTCTTCCTCTGCTTTTCACCCCTTGTCCATCTTCCATCTCATCCACCATCCTGACCGGGTATTCTGTCGGTCTTCTTTTGACATGTCCAAACCACATGAGACGCGATTCTACTATCTTTTTCATAATAGATGCTACTCCAACTCTCTCTCTTTTATCCTTTTTATTATTCTTATTCTCTTATTTTCTTTGGAGGAGATATAACGACTTTAAATTGATAATTCCTTTCCTATTGGGGAGATTTTACTCCCAATACATAGAACATCTATGATAAAAATGTTATCAAACTAAAAGTGGTATTATAAAAGAATAACAATATCCATAGTAGTTTCTTTATATATATATATATATTTTACATTTCAATATTTATTTTATACAGATAGTTGATTTGGTGATTAAATTTTAGTCTACATATATCATAGATGTTAAAGATTTTCAATTCTATTCATTAATATTTTGATTTAATATGCATGCTTGCTACTAAAAATGCGTAATTTAACCTCTTGAACTTTGTTTCATGGGCAATTTACATAATAAACTTTTAAAAATGTAATTAACATCATGAAATTGTCAAGGTAAAAAATGTTTTTATATTTATATCCATGTGAAAGCTAATTTTCATTTTCTTTTTCTTTTTCTCAGAGGAAGAGGAAATTTGATGAGTATGAAAATGAAAGTAAATTAGCCGCTACTTTTGGATCAATCACAGGAGAGAAATATGATATCCAAAATGCCAAAAATCAGAGAAAAGGTGAGTCCTCTTGTCTTTCACTCCATTCCCTAGAAAGTTGGGGTCATTCAGCAATACATGAAGATGTTCTTTCTTCTTTAAATGATTGCTCAAAGTGTTGCAGTCTTAGTAAAATGACAAACCCAATGATCAAATGGAACTTGAAAAGCCATAGTGAAGATCTAGTAACTAATAGTAGTTGTACTAATAGTATCGCGACATCTAACAATGACGAAACAAATAAAGAATTCTGGAATGACGTTTCGAGCGAGGCTTCGCATTCGATGAGGTCAAACAAGGAAGCCAAGGAACTTAATTTTCCAAAATTTGTTATTCCGATCGGGCCTAGATTTCAAGCTGAAGTTCCAAGATGGGAAGGCGCAACTACTCGAAGGCATAATAGTTGTGATGATATGAAATGGTTAGGCACTCAAGCTTGGCCAATCCCGGGAATCACAAAATCGAATAGAATGTGTGTTAGAAAAGGTAGGTCTGATCCATGTTCTTGTGATGACCCAGGATCAATTGAATGTGTTGAAGAACACATCAATGAATCAAGAAAACGCCTAGAATTAGAGATTGGTACAACTTTTCAAAGTTGGAAGTTTCATGAGATGGGAAAAGATGTATCAAAGTCATGGACATTTGAAGAAGAAAAGGAATTTGAAAATCTTGCAAGATCAAATTTGCAATCAGATGAAACAAACTTTTGGGATCTTGCTATGGAGCACTTCCCAAACAAAACAATGAAGAGCATGATTAATTACTATTATAATGTCTACATCCCTAGGCGCTTGAGCATGGAAACAAGAGCTTCTTCTAGTGCAGTTGATAGTGACAATGATCAAAGTGAGGTCTACAAGAATGATGATGGAGGTTCAACTACTAAGATGCGCATTGTTCCAATGTGCAAATTCCTCAAATCAAGGACTAAAAGTTGCCAGGTAAGCAAGTTTAAGAGTAATCAAGTAGGTACTTAGTCAAGTGGGATGGAGTCAACATTGGTTTGACTATTATGAGGTCAAACCCAAGGCTCCGTTAAAGTTGGTTGATTCTTTATGAATTGGCCGGGTCATCAATGTTTTGTGCTTCAAATGTACTTATCTTGGTCTTTCTTTTGTATAAGTTTGCCTCTAAATATCCTTCGATAGTCTAATGGATGTTGCAAATTGAATCAAAATGTGAATACTTTACCAACATGAGATTGGTTAAAGTATAAATTTCTTGATTCGAGCCTTTCAAACAAAACAAAGACTTTGTTGGAAAACATATAACCCCTTCTTCTTCTAACACTTTACGTGGCTTTTATCAGATCGAATCAGATTAGTCGATTTCTAATATTGTTGGTACATGCAAGAAATAGGCCACTTCTCTAGCTTTTTGTTTAATTTTTCGTGAAGTTAAATACTTGTCAAAGAGTCAGGGGGGGCTAGTCCATTGTTCTATAATTGCCATATAAAGGATATAACGAGTAGAAATACCCTCTTTTAACTTCTATTTTGGGATCGAATACCTTTCATAAGAAAAAAAAATGTGACCATTTTCCCGGCATATCACCAACAAAAAGATACACCTACTCGCTCTTTCATCAAATCAATCATAATTACCACTTAGATTTCACCAATCTGTACATTAAAAAAGTTTCCATAAATTTAAAAATTAGAAATCAGTCAATATTCAAACATTTAAAGATTCAATTGAGGTTAAATTAAATATAATAAAATAAAATAATATATTTATGTATAAAATAACATTTTTAAAATAAAATAAATTTTTGTATTTAATTATTTTTAATCAATTAACTAGTAAAACATCATATGGATATAATCAATTTTTCAATGTTTGGATTGAATCTTTTCGTTTTTAATAGGTTCGTTAACAATTGGTTTTTCCTTGAATGGGATCGAGTTGGTGGCCTGTATCTCGATTAATTCAATTGAATCGGCTAGTTCGGTTCGGTTTAGAACCATATTCGCTATGTAATATATTTATATATGAAGAGTGTTAAGGGCTCAGCAAGTTAGTTTTGTGATTTGTAGCTATCAATTAGCTATCATTTGGTGTTTTTAATGGTGTGATATTTCATCCAATAGTGCGAGATTATTCACTTTTCTTTTGCTGAGTAAGTGCTAGCCAGATTTTAATAAAAGTGTTGGTCTCCTAGACTTTTTTTAGATTTTGATAATTATTTCTCCATTAAATTACTTTTTCTAGTTTTCTATTTCTCTAATTCCTCCCAACACCAATCCCGCAAAAGTGATTGCCACTATCAATACCAATGACAACAACATCTTCATCCTTATGTCACCACTATAGCTGTCATTAACTACCATCACCAACACTGTTGCTGCCACCATTACGACCACCAACAAGAAGTCGAAAAAGGTTAAGGGGAAAGGTAGAAGGAGATTTTGATAATGTCGTCAAGCTTGGGAGAAAATAACATTGTAATGGTGACAGTTGGCACTGTCAAGGTGGGTTGAGAGAAGAAATCAGAGGATGGAGATGGTGATTATAAATGTTGGATGAATGAGTGAGTCATGAGTTTTTTTTTTGTTTTTTTTCGTAGTAGTGATGATGACGATGGATTGAGGGAACGGAATAGGTGGTGGTGATGGCAGTAACAAGGGTTAGAGGAGAGGAGAGGAGCGAGCAGTCTAGCTGTGGTTGATTATAAATGTTTTTGTTGTAATCACACCATTTATATTTTACCTATTTCTCTCGGCAATTCTATTATTAGCAACTTCGTCTCAATTATTTTTACGGTAAAATATGGATTTTCTAGATTTGTAACTTATCGCAAATAAGAGAAAGAAACAAAAAAACTATTTCATAAATATTCACGATATGTTCTTTATGGTAACTGGGTTCATAAATTATGGTCAACAAACAATCCGAGCTGCAAGATACATTGGTCAAAGTTTCATGATTACTTTACCATACAAATCATTTACCCGTAACTATTCAACATCCATATGGTCTATTATGTTCTTTTGTTGAAGTAAATATAAATGGTCTGATTGGAGATTTTCTAAGAATTGATCCAACAAAATCGCGGATTTTCTATATCAGAAAAAGAAATAATCCATCCGATTCAAAATGGATCTCGGATAATGAGTCGGATCAAATCAATATTAATCAATTTTTTCCTATTTCTTTCCAGAAAAAAAAAATTCAACAATCACATATCCAAAATCATAAAAACGATTCATGTGTTGAACAAAAATACAGAATGCCAATCTTTGATAATTTTGTAATCGTATGATTGTTTTGAAATATGACTTTTCTTGCTAATACCGGAAATAATTATGTTCTGTGTATGTAAAAAGTCAATCACTTGTATATAATACGTTATAATATACATTAAAAACAAATTAAATAACACATATTTGTATTTGTATAATGATTGTTTTTGTAGTAAATTTTTCATATGTATATGTTTTTTTATATGTATATATTTGTAATGATCGACTAACAGCATTAATCAATAGACAATCATGCATGTGAAACTTTAACTCTTGTCATTAAGACAAGTCCTATCGCATGACAGACACTCAGAGTATGCAGTGAAGCATAGTCACTCCATTCCCAAGGCTCTAACAGAAACGAGCTGCTCTGATACGATAATGTAACACTTTGATTTTTAGTACCTCATGATTGTACTAAGTCCGAGCGCTACTAACTTTTATTCTTTTAATTATATACTATTTTTATTTAACATTGAGCCTTCTCGAATATGAACCAAAATTTTTAATTAAGAAAAAGAAAATTCTTTACAACTTTGAAGTAGCAGTGAAAACTGTTAATACGTTGGTCAGCCCAGATTGTAATCCCGGTTATAAGTCCTAGTAAGGCAGTGAATCCGTTGATTAACAAGGGTGGTCCCGTAACTCACAAAGTTCTAACCATAAAATGGCTAGTTTATTGAGAACGATGAGTAGTTTAAATCTAGGGAAAAATAATTCTTTAGTGATAAAAACAGATAATGATGAAGCATCTACCTTTGGAACTAAAAATGAATTAGAAATAGCTAAGTTAGAAGAAAGTTTTCATAATTGGAATATACCTATAATAGATAAAGATAAAGTATATAAAAAGAGAAACTTCTGAGAAGGAAGAAATTATGAAATTCATATGTTAGAATATTGTAAACCAGGAACAAGTATTAAGATTATTACCATCCTAGAAGAAGATAAGTTGAAAGAACATAGTAATAAAGTATATAACTTCATCCATATAGGATTAATACAAGTAGCCATAAAACCTAATTTTAGAATAGGAATTAATCTGCCTATATTATTAACTTTAAGAGATACCAGATTCCAAAAGTTTAGTGATTCATTAATAGGAATATTAGAAAGCAACTGTCATGATGGACTAGTTTTTTTTTAATTGTTACCCAAATTATGCTATGAATCTAAAAAATGAATACACCTGGCAAGCCTTAAAATTGCAAGTAACATCTAATGAGACCATTATAAATGAGAAGTATGATCCATTCGAAATAATCTATAGAATATATTATAAAATTACTAAAGTTGATTATGACTTTAGAGCATTAAGACAATCCTCAAAAGAAGAAACAATAATTATGCATGCAAACCTAAAAAGATCTAATATACAAACCCCTAGAAGGTTAAGACATGAAGAATTAAAAAACAGAATGCCTGAAGAATGGGTAATACCTGATGGTATTGAAGAACCACAAATACAAAATACTAGAATAAGAGAAATAATAAGAGAAGGACCTGATATTAGAATTAGAATGAATAGGTCCCAATCATTAAGAATTCTTGATAATGTTGAAACTATTAGTCATAGAAATTCTATAGATAACTCATCAATAGGAAATATTGATAATATTGTAGGAATTGATAATAGAAGGCCACATATAGCCACTGCTGTATATAAATCACCTTCAGAATTTGATCCAATGGAATCACAAGTTTTATCAGTAATTATTAAGGAAGAACCATTTGAAATTGATAAAGAGTGGATAAGACAAGATTTTAATGCTGATTATAATAAACTACTAAGAGATTGGTATTTTACCAACCATTCGGAGAATGAAGTTATTAGACTAAGAGAACTATTCTACGATTTTATGAAAGAAAATAGGATTAGTTTATTCTTCTTTGATTGGTACGTTAATTATTACTCCAAACCCGATAAGAAATTATGTCCTTTAACAAAATCAACTGTCGTTTGGAAAACAAGCTCAGGATCAGTAATAGAATCTGAATATCCTCCTAAAGAAACTATTAAAATACCAATTGGAAAAGACCTTGAAGTTGAAGCAACACCCTATAAAAATAGCAATACAGATGGAAATATAGAAAAAAAGAGATATTAAGAAATTACATCAGCAATTAAACTTTACTAATACCATGCTAGATATAATGAAAAATCAGTTAGGAAGAATGGAAAACATGGAAAAAAATTATTAAGGTAGAAAAACTCATAGAAAAACCTATATATAAATTACAAAGTTTAGATAATATTAGCTTAAAATCTAAAGTAGAAACAGAAGTTGAAGAACTAAAAGAAAAACTTAGAAGTATTAGTCTAGGAAAATTAACAATTAATACATTACAAAAGGAAGAAGAATTAGAACTAAATAAAATATCCTATAAAAGAAATTATTCTAAAACCAGAAATTATTATCCTAGACCATCACCAGTAGATGTAGGCCTAGAAGAGCGAACACAATTAGTACAAAATAGTTTCTCAGGATCAGACTTAGTAGAATGGAATATAGATGGATTAAGTGAACAAGCCATTTTAGATCAAATGTGTAATATGACTATGGCTGCAACTGCCTATAAGATGAGAAAAGCTTCTGATAAAGAAGCAGCAATTATGATAACCCAAGGATTTACAAGACAATTAAAAGGTTGGTGGGATAATTTTCTCAGCATCCAAGAAAAAGAATTAATTATTAATAGTATTAAACAAGAAGATCAATCACCAGACGTTACATCCACGTTAATATATACCATTATTAAAAATTTTGTAGGAGATCCCAGTATTTTTAAAGATAGGATACATACTCAATTAATGAATTTAAGATGTCCAACCATGTCTGATTATAGATGGTATAAAGATGTTTTTATGTCAAAAGTTATGATAAGAGATGATGCACATGCGCCTTTCTGGAAAGAAAGATTCGTAGCAGCCTTACCAAAATTATTCTCTGAAAAAGTATTACAAAAACTACAAACACAGTTTGGGACCCAGATTCCCTATAATTCATTAACTTTTGGACAATTGCATAATATAATAGTACAAACAGGTATAGAAGTATGCACAGATACCAAGATACAACAGAAATACAGATACCAAGATACAATAGAAAATAAAACAAGAAAGTATCACGGAAAAAAGAGAGCTAGGCACTTTCTGTTATCAATATGGAATAACTCCTGAAAAAGCACCTAGTGGATAGCATAAAGTTAAAAAGAAAAAAATTTATAAAAAACCTAAATATAATATAGACAAACTCCTTTATTATGAACAGAAACATTATAAAAAATTTCATAAGACTCTTAAAGGAAAACCTAAATTTTCTAATAAGAAAAAACAAGTAACATGTTGAAAATATAAAAAACAAGGACATTATGCTAATAAATGTACGACAGAACAAAAAATAAATAAAATAGAAAATAAAGAAATTAAACATGCTTTAACAGCCATACTAATCAATTCAAAATCAGAAGAAGAATCAAATTATGAGGATTCTTCTGAAACTGAAGACTATTTTATACAACAATTAGACCTTATGTCAGAAGAAGAGAGTTCAGAAGGAAATAGTGGAAAAGAGGAACCGAATAACTGTTTAGGAATAGGGTTATGTAATTGTAGAAATTGTGAAAAAACTGTAAATGTTTTAACTAGAGAACAAACCTCTACCCTGGTCAAGATAATAGACAAGTTAGAAGATACTCCTTTAAGAGATGAGTTCATAAGACAGTTAGCTGAATTAGTTAAGAAAGAAGAAGAAAGTAAGCAAGAAATAAGACCAATAGAAATAAAAGAAATTTATAATCGTTTTAAAAACCCACGGGAAGAAATTTCACTTAATTCTCTTAAAGAAGAGATAAAAAAGTTAAAAAGGAAAGTTTCAGAATTAAAGCAACAAAATATCAATATGGATTATAAATTACTAAAAATAGAAGGAGAAAATATAATAAAAATCCAAACTTTGAAAAATAATGATAGAAAAACAGAGGAGATTAGTAACATAACAATTTCCGAGAATTATATTAATCTGGGTACAGAAAATTACATAAATATACTAACTTTATTAGTAAGCCAAAAGTGGTTCACTACGATAACCTTAATAGTAGGAGAAGAAAAATTTAATTTTATAGCTATGGTAGATTCAGGAGCTGACGTTAATTGTATACAAGAAGGATTAATACCGACAAAATATTATGAAAAAACTATAGAAAGAGTCCTAATGGCAGAAAATGATAAAATGACTATAGACTATAAGTTATCTAAAGCAAAAATTTGTAAAAATAGGGTATGTTTTGCCACTACATTCTTTTTGGCAAGAATATATCTCATCAAGTTATATTAGGAAATCCTTTTACTTTATTATTATATCCCTTTAATGTCGACATCGACGAAATAACCTGTACATGAATTCCTAATCATCCTGTTCATTTTGAATTTCTCACTAGACCAAAGCAACATGAGCTCAATATGTTACAACACCTATCTACACAAGTTAGTGTTATGGAAACAGAAGTAAAACAAATTAATTGTTTAAGCCAAGAAAAAATTTTACAACACCTACCGCTTCAAATTATATTATAGAAAGAAAGACAAGACAAATTAACTATTTAAACCAGGAAGTTACACATAAAAGAATAGAGGAACAATTATAAACTCCAGAAATACAAGATAAAATAAAAGCAATTGAAGAAAAAAATTAAAAAAGAATTATGTAGTCTAAACCCCACAGCTTTTCAGCATAGAAAATTACACGAAATATCTTTACCATATGAAGATGGGTTTAATGAAAAAGATATACCAACAAAGGCAAAATCGATACATATGAACAAAGAGTATCTAGAATATTGTAAAAAAGAAATACAAGAATATCTAGATAAGGGACTAATAAGGCCTTCAAAATCACCTTGGAGTTTGGAGTTGTACAGGTTTCTATGTGATGAAAACATCTGAAATAGAAAGAGGTGCTCCAAGATTAGTTATTAATTATAAACCTCTAAATAAAGTATTAAAATGGATTAGATATCCCTTACCAAATAAAAGTGATTTAATTAAAAGATTAAATAAAGTAAATATCTTTTCAAAATTTTTGATTTAAAATCAGGATATTATCAAATTGCAGTAAAAGAGGAAGATAGATATAAAACAGCTTTTATAGTACCTTTTGGACATTATGAATGGAATGTAATGCCACAAGGATTAAAAAATGCACCTAGCGAATTCAAGAAATAATGAATAATATATTTTACCCGCATATAGAATTTACTATAGTATATCTTGATGACGTATTAGTATACTCAAAAGGAATAAAGCAGCATATATATCATCTAGAAAAATTCATGGATATTATAAAAGAACAAGGATTAGTTTTATTAGAAAAGAAAATGAAAATTTTTACAACTAAAGTAAGGTTCTTAGGATATGAAATTTATCAAGAAACTATAGTACCTATTAAAAGAGCGATTGAATTTGCAGATAAATTTCCAAATGAAATAACAGACAAAAAAGAGTAAAATATCGTTTTTGTCCCCAACGTTTGGGGTAAATCCTATTTGTGTTCCTAACGTTTAAATCGTCCTATTTGTATCCCTAACGTTTGTAAAAGTGATTCAATGTTATCCTGCCGTCAATTACACAGCATGAACGCTTTAGTTTGAGTTTTAAAAATCTCTTCTTGAAGTTAGAATACAAATGTCTTGGATAGAATCGATGATCCACTCCAAAAAATAGCTCATCAAAAATTAAAACTAATTCCTACAACATTTACATAATTCACTTTTCTAGGGACATAATTGAATCTAAACACAAATAGTGGGTATAATATTAAAATCAAACACATCCAAGTGAGACCTAATTGAGAATAAATACATCCAAGTGAGAATAATTGAAAAATATAATCTGATTTGTTAGTATAATTGATAGTAGAATAACATTGAATCACTTTTATAAACGTTAGGGATACAAATAGGACGATTTAAACGTTAGGGATACAAATAGAACTTATCCTAAACGTTAGGGATAAAAACGATATTTAACTCGACAAAAAATAACTACAAAGATTTTTGGGATGTTTAAATTATGTAGCAGAATTCTTACCGGGAATCAGAGTTACATGCGAACCTCTTTATAAGAGATTAAGAAAAAATCCACCTCCATGGACAAAAGAAATGACTTCTATAATAATAAAAATAAAAAATGCAATAAAAGAAATACCTTGTATAAGTATACTAGACCCATCGACTAAATTAATTGTAGAAACAGATGCATCAGAATTAAGATATGGAGGGATTCTTAAACAAATACCTCCTAATAGCTCAAAAGAACAAATAGTAAAATATCATTCGGGAATTTGGAACCAAACTCAAAAGAACTACCCCACAGTCAAAAAAGAAATACTTGTCATAGTATTATGTGTTTCAAAATTTCAAGAAGATTTATTTAATAAAACCTTCTTAATAAGAACTGATTGTAAAGCAGCCCCAAATGTTTTAGAAAATGATGTCAAAAATTTGATTTCAAAACAAATATTTGTAAGATGGCAAGCTATTTTTATCATGTTTCGATTTTACTATTGAACATATAAAAGGAGAACTAAATTCACTCCCTAACTTTTTTACTAGAGAATTTTTGCAGGAAAAGAATGGAGCAAAAAGCAGCCTCCAGTAAAGATTATGATCAACCTTTTGACCAAATAAAAGAAACAAAATTACCTATTACTGTTGTACCAACAAAACAATTATCATTAAGTCCTATGACAATGTTACAGGTTGTAAAAGCTGCACCATCATCGTCATCACCTTCTAAGAGTCCTTTAATTACTACTAATAATAAATTCACATTACTACAACCATCTGACCTCTATAATACTCAACTCTTGAAAGAACAATTTCCTTACTACGAAAAACCCAATCCTATAAAGATATTAACCATTGAAAAAGAGTGGTTCAAAAAAGACAGAAAAACTTTATACAAAACCATTTTCCCAAATACTTTCCATTATATTCCTATTAACCCACAAAAAACCCAAAAATTTTATGAATTCATATTAGTAGACACCGGATCCGTTGAATTAACACATTACAGAGATTCCAACACCAAGCAGCCTATTTATTCAAAAATAAAAATTATAAAAATATTATTATTACAAGATTGGGAAATACCCCATATCAGTCTAAAAGCTTCTCATTAAAATTTGAACTTCAGAACTATACCTACTATGATTACCAAGAAGCCTGGAATCAATTTTATTTCTATCACCAAATTTCCATTCTTGGTTCATTTGGTTCAGAAAGGGGATATCATTACAATTTCGCAAATGGTTTCAAGCATGGTTCCAGAACTTTGGACCAATGGAAGCTTTCTTCCCAAAAAAAGCCAGCATAGCGTATGAATATTTTAAAAGCAAGTTATCATTCCTACAACAATATAAATTCATTTCATTCATAGCAGCCATGGGAATAAGTTGGATTATGACATGGGAATATGATTCAGCAGCATATGAAGAATCTCCAAGCATACAATATCTAGTAAGAGTAATAAAAATTAAATGGTGGAACAAATATGATATAAATTTACTAAGAAGAGCAGCTATTGATCAATGGTTAACATCACAAAAGCGTCCAGCAATAACAGCCTCAAGCACCACCAATGAACAAATAGCTTATAAAAAATAGACTCAATTTTTAGCACAAAAGAGACAAATTATGGCAGCCCTAGCTGCAGCAACCTCAGAGGAAGATATCCAAAGCTCTCTACAAGCAATACAGACCGTACCTCTTGGAGGAGACGAAGAGGTCCAGTCCAGCCCAGCTCATTACTATCAAGACTCTCAAGACCCATTTGAGATGTAACAAGTATTGTATATGCAATCAATGTAAAAGCCCAATTATAAAAAAAAAGAGTAAAAAGTAAAAAGTAAAAAAGTAAAAGTAAAAAGTAAAAGCAAACAGTGAATGTCGGTAAACAGTGAATGTCGGCAAACAGTAAAAGAAAACAGTACTGTGGCAAATAGTACCCAAATTGTCACCATTTGGGGTCTATAAATACCAAAAGCCTCACTCATTCAAAATCATCAAATACTTGAAAGCTCAAAAAATCTCTCTACTCTTATATCTTCTTACTTCATATATTCTCTAAATATTTGTAATTATCTTCAAGAAGTGTATCAACTTTGCAAGCAATAAGAGTACAAGTTCATCTTTGTAAGCTTACTATCTTTCTATTCTTTATTCTCTTAGTTATTATTCCTGCTCTTATATCATGAAAGAGTTTCATAAAAAGCTTAAATCTTTAAAGTTAGTTAGAAGAAATATGAAAATAAGAGTAATGGCGATAGAAATGAAAGTAAGAGAATTAATAACTGAATTTTCTAAATTAAAAGAAGAAATAAAAAAGGTAAACAAGAAAATAATTAAAACTAAAAGGTTTTTACAACAAATGGAAAACCATAAAATCAGTAAAAATCGTTAGGCAAAGTGTTAAAAATAAACGTATTTATCATGTTAAAAGAATGCATCATCTTTATGTGCAAAATATGATGCGATTTTATATATACAATCAAGAATACAAGCCCTTAGATATTTACAAATGGAGTCTCAACCTATATTTTTTATTACAAGTCTTCTTGATAAATAAAACAGTTTTCTAGTTAAAACTTTGAAGTAGTAGTGAGAACTGTTAATACGTTGGTCAGCTCAGATCATGGTCCCAGTTGTAAGTCCTAGTGAGGCAGTGAATCCGTTGGTTAACGAGGGTGGTTCCGTAACTCACAAAGTTCTAACCATAAAATGACCAATTTATTAAGAACGATGAGAAGTATAAATCTCAGAAAAATAATTCTTTAGTGGTACAAACATATAATGATGAAGCATCCACTTCTGGAACTAAAAATGAATAAAAAATAGCTAAGTTAGAGAAAAGTTTTCATAATTGGAATATAGCTATAATAGATAAAGATGAAGTATATAAAAAGAGAAATTTCTGGGAAGGAAGAAATTATAAAATTCATATGTTAGAATACTGTAAACCATAAACAAGTAGTAATAGGACTATTACCATCTTAGAAGAAGATATGCTAAAAGAACATAGTACCAAAGGATATAACTTCATTCATATAGGATTAATACAAGTAGCAGTAAAGTCTAATTTTAGAATAGGGATAAATCTTCCTATATTACTAACCTTAAGAGATACCATATTTTAAAGTTTTAGGGATTTATTAATAGGAATATTAAAAAATAACTGTTACGATGGACCAATTTTTTTCAATTGTTATCCAAATTATGATATGAACTTAAAAAATGAATATACCTGGCAAGCTTTAAAATTGCAGGTCCAATCTGATGAAAAAATTATAAATAAAAAATATGATCCGTTCAAAATAATCTATAGAATATATTATAAAATTACTAAGGTTAATTATAATTTCAAAGAATTAAAACAATACTCAAAAGAAAAAACGATAATTATGCATGCGAATCTAAAAAAAATCTAATATACAAACCCCTAGAAGATTAAAACATGGGGAATTAATTAGCAAAATGCCTGAAGAATGGGTAATATCTAATGTTATTAACGAACCACAAATAGAAAACACTAGATTAAGAGAAATAATAAGAGAAGGACTAGATATTAGAATTAGGATGAATAGATCCCAATCACTAAGAGTTCCTGATACTGTTGAACTATTAGTCATAGAAATTCTATAGATAATTCATCAATAGAAAATATGGATAATATTGTAGGAATTAATAATACAAGATCTCATATAGCCACTCCTGTATATAAATCACCTTCGGAATACGATCCAATGGAATCACAAGTATTATCAGTAATTATTAAGGAAGAACCCTTTGAGATTGATAAAGAATGGATAAGACAAGATTTTAATGCTGATTATAATAAACCATTAAGGGATTGGTATTTTACCAATTATTCTGAAAATGAAATTATTAGGCTAAGAACTATTTTATGACTTTATGAAAGAAAATAGAATTAATTTATACTTTTTTGACTAGTACACTAATTATTACTTTGAAGACAATAAGAAATTATGTCTTTTAACAAAATCAACTGTTGTATGAAAACTAGTTTAGGATCAATAATAGAATCTGAATATCCTCCTAAAGAAACTATTAAAATACCAGTTGGAAAAGATTTGGAAGTTGAAGCAACACCCTATAAAGATAGCAATGTAAAAGAAAACATAAAAAAAGAGGTATTAAGAAATTACATCAACAATTAAAGTAAAAGCAGAAGTTGAAGAATTGAAAGAAAAATTTAGAAGTATTAGTTTGGAAAAAATGACAATTAATACATTAAAAAAGGAAGAAGAATTAGAAATAAATAAAATATCTCATAAAAGAGACCATCCTAAAACAAGAAATTATCATTCTAGACCATCACCAGTAGATATAGGCTTAGAAGAAAGAACACAATTAGTACAAAACAGTTTCATAGGATCAGACTTAGTAGAATGGAATATAGATGGATTAAGTGAACAAGCCATTTTAGATCAAATGTGTAACATGACTATGGCTGCAACTGCTTATAAGATGAGAAAAGCTTCCGATAAAGAAGCAGCAATTATGATAACCCAACGGTTCAAGGACAATTAAAATGTTGGTGGGATAATTTTCTCAACATCCAAGAAAAAGAATTAATTATTAATATCATTAAACAAGAAGAACAATCACCCGATGCTACATCCACATTAATATATACCATTATTAAAAATTTTGTAGGAGACCAAGTACTTTTAAAGATAGAATAAAAACCCAATTAATGAATTTAAGATGTCGAACCATGTCTGATTATGATTATAGATGGTATAAAAATGTCTTTATGTCAAAAGTCATGATAAGAGATGATGCACATGCGCCTTTCTGGAAAGAAAGATTCATGGCAGCCTTACTAAAATTATTCTCTAAAAAAGTATTACAAAAACTACAAACACAGTTTGGGACCCAGAATTTCTATAACTTATTAACCTTTGGACAATTGCATAATATAATAGTACAAATAGGCATAAAAGTATGCACAAATACTAAGATACAACAAAAAATAAAACAAGAAACTATCACGAAAAAAAGAGAACTTGAAATGTTTTGTTATCAATATGGAATACTCCAGAAAAAGCACTTAGTGGTCAACATAAAGTTAAAAAGAAAAAATTCTATAAAAAATCTATATATAATATAGATAAACCTCTTTATTATGAACAGAAACCTTATAAAAAATTTTATAAAATCCCTAAAGAAAAACGTAAACCTTCTAATAAGGAAAAATAAGTAACATGTGAGAAATGTAAAAAACAAGGACATTATGCTAACAAATGTACAACAGAACAAAAGATAAATAAAATAGAAAATAAAAAAAATTAATCACGCTTTGACAGCTATATTAATCAATTCAGAATCAGAAGAAGAATCAATTTATGAAGACTCTTCTGAGACTGAAGATTATGTTATACAACAATTAGACCTTATGTCTGAAGAATAAAGCTTAGAGAAAATACTGAAAAAGATGAGGAGAATAACTATTTAGGAATAGGATTATGTAACTGTAGAAATTGTGAAAAAATTGTAAATGTTTTAACTAGAGAACAGACTTTTATACTAATAAAAATAATTGACAAGTTAAAAGATACTCCGTTAAGGAATAAATTCATAAACTAATTAGCTGAATTAGTTAAAAAAGAAGAAAGTAAGCAAGAAATAACACCAATAGAAATAAAAGAAATTTATAATCGGTTTAAAAATTCACAATAAGAAGTCTCTCTTAATTCTCTTAAAGAAGAAATAAAAAAGTTAAAAAGAGAAGTTTCAGAATTAAAACAACAAAATATTAATATGAACTATAGATTACTAAAAATAGAAGGAGAAAATATAATAAAAATCCAAGAATAAATTTTGCAAAATAATGTTAGTTAAACAGAGGAGACTAATAACATCATAATACCCAAAAATTATATTAATATGGGTCCAGAAAATTACATAAATATACTAACTTTATTAGTAAGCCAAAAATGGTTCATTATGATAACTTTAATTGTAGGAGAAAAAAATTTGATTTCATAGCTATGGTAGGTTCAGGAGCTGATATTAATTGTATATAAGAAGGGTTAATATCTAAAAAATATTATGAAAAAATTACAGAAAAAGTTCTAAAAATAGAAAATGACAGGATGATTGTAGATTATAAATTATCTAAAGCAAAAATTTTTAAAAATCGAGTATGTTTTGTCACTACATTCTTTTTGGCAAGAAACATATCTCATCAAGTCATATTAGGAACCCCTTTTACTATATTACCATATCCCTTTAACGTCGACATCGACGGAATAACTTGTGTATGCATCCCAAATCGTCCTATTCATTTTGAATTTCTCACTAAACCAAAACAACATGAACTCAATATGTTACAACATCTATCTACCCAAGTTAATGTTATGAAAAAAGAAACAAAACAAATTAACCATTTAAACCAAAAAAAATTTTACATCTACCACTCCAAATTAATGTTATAGAAAGAAAAACAAGACAAATTAACTATTTAAATCAAGAAGTTATATACAAAAGAATAGAAGAACAATTACAAATTCCTGAAATACAAAATAAAATAAAAGGAATTGAAAAAAATTTTAAAAAAGAACTATGTAGCCTAAACCCCAAAGCTTTTCATCATAGAAAATTATATGAAATATCTTCATGAAAAAAGATATACTAACAAAGGCAAAACTAATACATATGAATAAAGAATATCTAGAATATTATAAAAAAGAAATACAAGAATATTTGGATAAGGGACTAATAAGGCCTTCAAAATCACCCTGGAGTTGTACAGGCTTCTATGTGATGAAAGCATTTGAAATAGAAAGAGGTGCTCCAAGATTAGTTATCAATTATAAACCTCTTAACAAGTTATTAAAATGGATTAGGTATCCCTTACCAAATAAAAGTGATTTAATTAAAAGATTAAATAAAACAAATATCTTTTCAAAATTTGATTTAAAATCAAGATATTATCAGATTGCAGTAAAAGAGGAAGATAGATATAAAACAGCTTTTATAGTACTCTTTGAACATTATGAATGGAATGTAATGCCCCAAGGATTAAAAAATGTTCCAAGCGAATTCCAAGAAATAATGAATAATATATTTTATCCGCATATAGAATTTACTATAGTATATCTTGATCATGTATTAGTATATTCAAAAGGGATAAATTAGCATATATATCACCTAAAAAAATAATGAATATTATAAAAGAACAAGGATTAGTTTTATTAGAAAAGAAAATGAAATTTTTTATAACTAAAGTAAGATTCTTGGGATATAAAATATATCAAGGGATTATAGTACCTATTAAAAGAGCCATTGAATTTGCAGATAAATTTTCAAATAAAATAACTGACAAAAATGAATTACAAAGATTTTTGGGATGTTTAAACTATGTGGCAGAATTTTTATCTGGAATAAGAGTCACATGCGAACCTCTTTATAAGAGACTAAGAAAAAATCCGCCTCCATGGATAGAAGAAATAACTTCTATAATAATAAAAATAAAAAATGCGATAAAAGAAATACCCTGTATAAATATACTAGATTTATTGGCTAAATTAATTGTAGAAACAGATGTCTCAGAATTAGGATATGGAGGAATTCTTAAACAAATATCTCCTAATAGTTCAAAAGAGCAAATATCATTCAGGAATTTGGAACCAGGCTCAAAAGAATCATGCAACAGTTAAAAAAGAAATACTTGTCATAGTGTTATGTGTTTCAAAATTTAAGGAAGATTTATTTAATAAAACATTTATAATAAGAACTGATTGTAAAGCAGTCCCAAGTGTTTTGAAAAATGATGTCAAAAATCTAGTTTCGAAACAAATATTTATAAGATGGCAAGCTATTTTATCATGTTTTGATTTTACTATTGAACATATAAAAGGAGAATTAAATTCACTCCCTGACTTTCTTACTAGAGAATTTTTGCAGGGAAAGAATGGATCAAAAACCAGCCTCCAGTAAAGATTATGGTCAACCTTTTGACCAAATAAAAGGAAGAAAATTATCTATTACTCCTGTACCAGCAAAACCATTATCATTAAGACCTATGACTATGTCACAGGTTGTAAAATCATCATCATCATCATCATCACCTTCTAAGAGCTCTTTAATTACTACCAATAATAAATTCACATTATTACAACCGTCTGACCTCTATAACACTCAACACTTGAAAGAATATTTTCCTTATCGTGAAAAACTTAATCCTATCAGAATATTAACCATCGAAAAAGAGTATTTCAGAAAAGATATGAAAACCCTATACAAGACCATTTTTTTAAATACTTTCCATTATATCCCTATTAACCCACAAAAAACTCAAAAATTCTATAAATTTATATTAGTAGACACCGGATCCATTGAATTGACATATTATAGAGATCCCAACACCAAACAGTCCATTTATTCAAAAATAAAAATCATGAAAATATTATCTCTATAAGAGTGGAAAGTATCCTCATATCAGTCTAAAAGTTTCTCATTAAAATTTAAACCTCAGAGCTATACCTATTATGATTACCAAGAAATATGGAATCATATCTTATTCCTATCACCAAGTCCTCATTCTTGGTTCATTTAGTTTAGGAAGGGGATATCATTACAATTTTTCAAATGGTTCCAATCATGGTTCCAGAATTTTGGACCGATAGAAGCTTTCTTTCCAAAAGAAGCCAGCCTGGCATACGAATATTTTAAAAGCAAGTCATCATTCTTATAGGAATATATAAATTCATTTCATTTATACCAGCTATGGAAATAAGCTGGATTATGACTTGGGAATATGATTCAGCAGCATATGAAGAATGTCCAAGCATACAATATTTGGTAAGAGTAATAAAAATAAAATGGTGGAACAAATATGATATAAATTTGTTAAGAAAAACAGCTATTGATCAATGGTTAACAACATCACAAAAGCGTCCAGCAATAATAGCCTCAAGCACCACCAATGAACAAATAGCTTATAAAAAAGATACCCAATTTTTAGCGCAAAAATGACAAATTATGGTAGCCCTAGCGGCAGCAACCTCAGAAGAAGATATCCAAAGCTCTCTACAAAAAATACAAATCGTACCGCTTGGAGAAGACGAAGAGATCCAGTCCAGTCTGGCCCATTACTATCAGGACTCCCAAGACCCATTTGAAATGTAATAAAAATTGTATATGAAATCAATGTAAAACGTCCAATCATAAAGAAAATAATATATGTAAAAAAAATGTCGGCAAACAATAAAAGCAAACAGTAAATGTCGGCAAAACAGTAAATGTCGTCAAACAGTAAAAGCAAACAGTATCGTCGGTAAATAGTAGCCAAATAGTAATCATTTTGGGTCTATAAATACCAAATGCCTCATTCATTCCCGATCATAAAAAACCTGAAAGCTCAAGAACTCTTTCTACTTCTATATCTTTTTACTTCATAATTTCTCCAAATATTTCTAATCATCTTCAAGAATTGTATCAACTTTACAAGTAATAATAGTACAAGTTCATCTCTGTAAGCATCATTCATCCTTTAAATCTCTTTATTATTATTCTGTTTTTTATATACAATGTCAATATTTCATAAAAGGCTTAAATCTTTAAAGTTAGTTAGAAGAAATATAAAAATAAGAGTAATGTCAATAAAAAGAAAAATAAGAGAATTAATAGTTGAATCTTCAGAATTAACAGTAGAAATAAAAAAATAAACAAGAAAATAATCAGGACTAATTAAAAAGTTACTACAGCAGATTAAAACCATAAAATCAATAAAAAATGTTAGAGAAAGCACTAAGAATAAACGTATTCATCATGTCAGAAGGATGCATTAACTTCATATACAAAGTATGATACGTTTTCATGCTATACAATCACAAATACAAGTAGTAAACATTCAAATGATGCAAGGTGATCCTCAACTTTTACCAGCACAATAACCTTTACCAACCCAACCTATACAAGTGGTATCAGAGCCTACCCAAGGGGAAGGTATCTGATGACATTTATAAAGAATTTTTTCAACCGGATTTTTGTTACAAGTCTTTTTGATAAACTAAAAAGTTTTATAGTTAAAACAGTACTCTCGGCAAATAGTAGCCAAATAATAATCAGTTGGGGTTTATAAATACCAAAGGCCTGATTCATTCCCAATCATAAAAAACTTGAAAGGTCAAGAACTCTCTCTACTTCTATATCTTCTTACTTCATGAATTCTCCAAATATTTGTAATCATCTTCAAGAATTGTATCAATTTTACAAGCAATAATAGTACAAGTTTATCTCTGTAAGCATCATTCATCCTTTAAATATCTTTATTATTATTATTCTGTTTTTTTATATACAATTTCAATATTTTATAAAAGGCTTAAATCTTTAAAGTTATATACAATGTCAATATATATATTCACATAGCATTATATACATAGAGTTATTTTAAGATTTTCAAAATACAAGTCCCATCCCCTCTAAAAACCAAAAGAATAAACGACGAGGGAAAAATAAATTCTAACGACTCAACTCGTGAAAATAATTTTCTATGCTCATGTAGCTCCATACTAAGCCTTCGCACTTGTAGCTGAAAGGAGTGAAAATAGAGGGTAAGAACTGGGGAGTTCTTAGTAGGATCTAGGTGTGTAGTTGTACTTGTTTTATTACCATAGCCAACATCAATGGACAATAGAATAAATTTAGACTTAACAAAGGACACAAAAATCAAGCAATCATATAGCACACCCACAATTACAAGAAACACACTCACAAACAAATATGCGCAAACAGGTATGATGCATATCTATCCCTAGTGCAGGTAATGAGCTCATCTGTCGGTTTTGACCCGCTCCCGACGTAACTCAACAACCTTTTTCTGAGTTTGGTTTCCAATGTCATAACCTCTGTAAGCAACCTCTGTCTTACAGGTGCGACTCTTTTGAGCCGATGTATGCAAACATAACCTCTGTAAGCAATCTTTGTCTTACAGGTGAGGTTCTTTCTGGCTTATGTATGTATTGATAACCTCTGTAAGCAACCTCCATCTTACAGGTGTAACCATCCCCTGGATTGGCCGATGTATCTCTGGAAAGCAAATTTCGGTGGACTCACCACCATATCTCATCAATTTCCTCAAAATATCACATCACAACAGTTCCCAAAACCATTAAAACAACCACAATTAAGCTGTTTCTCATAGCCAAACCAACAAATCACAAGCAACAACAACAATTCAACATAAACTCATTCAATAATTAACATTCACTTATTAAATTCACATTTAATTATTATAAAGTTACCAAACCTTACCTTCGTATAAAATCAAAATACTCGAGGTTCCGGAGAAGCTTTTTGAACGAGCTGCCAAAGAAGAAAACGTTAGAAATCATCTGTGTCTCCTAAAACTTCAGTTGGTCGAACTTAGGAAAAAAGGAGCTATGTCACTATCAACTTCTATCGAACAAAAGTAATGCCAACACATAAAAAAAGAAGATACGAACACTTTTATCGAATTAAATTTTTTATTGAAATTCGGATCTCAAGAAATCGAAATTAAAAGTTTTACTGTGCCATGATTTCTGTCGCGGTTTTCTTTCTTTCTTATTTCCTTTCTTCTAGGTTCGGTGGTGGTAAGAAAAGGAAATGAAGCATAATGATAAGTGATTAATGAACAAAGGGAAATAGGTGTCACATTTATGTTTATATATATATGTAGCATAGTAAGCCAAGTTGCCAATTTCTTTTTCTTCTTTGCCTTAATGGCTTCGGCCATTCTTCCTTCTTTTTTTTTTAAATTTAATAATAATAAAATAAAATCTCAACAAATACAATGACTTATAAATAATTAATTATTTAATTTTTAAAAATTTGGGGTGTTACATCCTACTCCACTTATAAAAATTTTTGTTTTTGAAAATTGTTACATTGAAATAAATTTAAACTTAAATAAAAGAAAATAAGGTCCACGAAGAGAAGTACAACTAAGCAGAGGTACATAGGGACAATAAGATTTGGTCGGAGAATAAGCAAATCACATTTTGAAAAAATCCAAGGCAAGAATTCCAACAAAGATAATGAAAAAAGAGATGGCATGAGTTCGTGTAGCATGAATAAAGAGAATACGTCGAAACGAATCCTTGAAACGTAACTTCTAAAGTTCCTAAACACTGTGATTCGCATAATCTATTATTTTTATCTCGTCTATGATAATTCACTAGTGTTCCCATATACCTAAATCATTAGTATTAAGTTGGCCAGACCTAATACCATGAAAAATGCAATGGTCACTAACAGCATTAATCAATAGATAATCATGATGTGAAACTCTAACTCTTGTCATTAAAACAAGTCCTATTGCATGACAGACACTCAGAGTATGCAGTAAAACATAGTTAGTCCATTCCCAAGGCTCTAGCAGG